>NC_089506.1:64206600-64538742 GCF_036850995.1 Saccopteryx leptura | reverse complement strand
AGAGAGAGACAGAGAGAAAGGAGAGGGGAGGGGGTGGAGAAGCAAATGGGCGCTTCTCCTGTGTGCCCTGGCCGGGAATCGAACCTGGGACTTCCGCACGCCAGGCCAACGCTCTACCACTGAGCCAACCGGCCAGGGCCTCTGAATTCTTGAATAAGGCATTCAACACAACTCTCAACTTCCTTGATGGCCTACAACTACAGGCTTCAGAGAAAGAGTAGTTTAAACATAATTCAATTTGATAAATGAAACATGGTATGATTCAGTCACCAGTCCCAAAGCAAAAATGAAATGTATTAAAATGTCTAACATCATTTTTTTATTTTGTGACAGAGACAGAGAGAAACAGAGGGACAGATAGCAACAGACAGGAATGGAGAGAAATGAGAAGCATCAATTTTTTATTGTGGCTCCTTAGTTGTTTATTGACTGATTTTTCATATGTGTCTTGATAAGGGGGGGCATGGCAGAGTGATTGACCCCTTGCTCAAGACAATGACTTTGGGTTCAAGCTGGTGAGCTTTGCTCAAACCAGAGGAGCCTGCACTCAAGCTGGCACCTCGGGGTCTTGAACCTGTGTCCTTCTTGTCCCAGTCTGACGCTCTATCCATTGTACCACCGCCCTGTCAGGCTGTAACACCATTTTGTAATGTTTCATTGATCCCAATCTTTTCTTCCTCCTTTTTTTTAAGGCCCTACAGGTACACAAGCTGTTAAGAAAGCCTAGGTAGTCCTTTGGCAATAGTGAAAGATTCAAATCACACAAGGCTCAGCACATGCAGGAGAACTCTCACCCTCAGCCATACCATCTAGCATAAAAAAAAACCCTAAGGCAACCTTCTTTCTTTGCTTTCTGAATCTATTTTGGTTCTGCCTGAGAGATTGGCCCTGCTCTCTCCAGAGACTTTAATTACATATGCAATAAAGTTTTCACGCCCTCATGATATGATGGTAGTGTCAACAGTTCCAAATCTATATTAAATTTTAGGTGTGTGGGGAATTCATACTGTTCTCCAGAGTGGTCACAACAGTATAATAACAAAATAGTGTACAAATTCTATAAGTTAAAATATGTGAAGCAATTAGAACAATGTCAGGCCCATAGTAAATATTCACCATGTTAGCGATTAGTAAATGCCATACACTATTTCCTCATCCAGAATGCTGACATCTAAAATAATACATTAAGGTGAATATGGTATTTAGCCAGAGGTATAAACATTGTAAAAATTATTTTTCAAACTTAGAGACTGCTAATCACTCTTGAGAGAATATCAAGGTATATGTGGTGGCAATTGTAATAGCAGCAATGAAACACATGTTTAATATAGTGTCCAAACACTCATTTGGGAAGCATTGACTGGGATTGTATGCATATATGCACACATGGGCCTCACTCTGAACAATCAGACCTTATACTTCCAGTTCTCCTAATTTTTGACATCAGACCTGATCATCAAATATATTACAGCAACAGGTATAGAATCTGACCTCAAGACAATTATCATTTTAAGCTAAGGAAAGGATAAAAAATAAGTAAAACATAGAAATGCTGTTTCTACTTTGAGAATTGGCCAATGCTGAGCAGGGCTACAATAACAGAGAAGATCACTTTGATGTGATACTGACAAATCAGGCTTAACCATTTGGAAATCAGACTCAATATACTATTTTCTTTTAACTCTTTTTTTATTGTTATTATTGTTTCCTTTACTGACTAGATGAAGCAAATCATTTATATCGGTTTGCTCAAGATATCTTCAAATTCTCACCCAGCATGCTAAGGTTCTGGATATGAGTTATATTTCAAGAAGTGTCTCCAGTTTGTGATGTGGATTTGGAACTGAGTCATGGAAGGAGTACAGGAAGGAAAAATACATCAATTTTGCTAATGTGGATCCAGTCAAGGACATGTTTCTGGGTCTAGCACCTATAGTGGAATCTTCTGATTTCAACAAATAGCTTGTATATTTAATAGCTTCTAACTCAGAGCAGACTCCTCTGATGCTTAGATGGTGCCACCCTACAATGTGGCAATGGAAGAACATCTGCATATTCAATTTAGAGTCTGTGCCACCACTCAGATCTACTACTATTAGATTAAATACTCAACACATAATAAATATTATTTGCTCCTTAGAGTTAGCTAAAGTGAGTTATCTAATCAGTACTGAATCACACTTAATAGAGCTATTACAAGCAACAGATACTCAAAGAAAGAAAAATCTGGAATTGCTTTTCAGTGCAGGGTGGTCTTAAAAACAGTAAAGAGTCTTATTAACACTGATAAATGGCTGCATCTACTCATTATTATGTGTTGATGTATTAGGCACTTAAGTACCTACATTATTGCCTGTAGTCACCTGAAATAGAGTATAATGAATACAATGCTTTGGTAGGCTGTATGGCATCTGCAATAAACCTTTTTTTTTCCCCAAAGGAAAGAAGGGATATGAGGCCTGTACAGTAGGACTGGTGATTTATAATTCAAACCAGAGCTTAAAGAAAGAAAATTACAAACTCAGGATTTAAAATATTTAGTTCAAGAATGATCTCTTAATCAGGAATCTCCTATTATTTCCTTTGTTTATTTAGTCATAAAGTTCACATAGCAAAAACTCAGCCACAGAAGCTGCTCTTTCTGATTGCTGAATTAAAACCTAGGTTGATTTTTCAGATTCACCATAATAATTATGTGAATATCAAGGGATTAGTTGGGAAAGCATAATACAATGAGGAGAAGGGAATTATTGGCATAAATTAAGGTGACTCTGAATAAGGCAAACCTCAAGATTTCTTGAGTCTTTTATTAATTTTCGCCACCAATAGCAGATCTGGTTTTATTGTCTGAAATACTTGTTTTTATTTGAAACATCTAATTATTTTTTTTAAGAAAATTCTTTTTAAAGACTAATTCTGAAACTTCTACTATAACTTTGTCTCTACTATCTTAGTCAATTTTCAGAGAAAATAATAAAATCACATTGTGGCAGATGCCAAATGGCAGCAGTTATGAAGCAAAAAAGCTAGAGTGGTAATCAAAATGGCTTGACCCACCGGCTCCTCGGCTGTGAGTAACTGACCATGGGGTCCTTGGAAATGAAAAACATGATTAGTTGATTGGTACCACTAAGGTGACCAATCATAGTAACTTAAGTCTCTTCTTTATGAAAAATAGTAAATATTTTAAAAACAAAAAACCTGCCTATCCAGGTGGTGGCGCAGTGGATAGAGTGTCGGACTGGGATGTGGAAGACCCAGGTTCGAGACCCCGAGGTCGCCAGCTTGAGTGCAGGCTCATTGGGTTTGAGCAAAGCTCACCTGCTTCGACCCAAGATCACTGGCTTGAACAAGGGATTACTCGGGCTGCTGTAGCCCCATAGTCAAGGCACATCTGAGAAAGCAATCAATGAAAAACTAAGGTGTCACAACAAAAAAATAATGATTGATGCTTCTCATCTCTCTCGGTTCTTGTCTGTTTGTACCTATCTATCCTCTCTCTGATTCTCTCTCTGTCTCTGGAAAAAAAAAACAAAAAAAACAAACCCATAAGAAGGGAGAACAAGACGGGTGATAATAGCAAGGCAATTTGCAAAATGGAAGGAGGATAATTAACACTAAAATAACTGAGTATTGTGATAATAATGAACAAACCTGCCAACCCAATTCACAAGAAAGAATCCTCAGAAAACATCAGAACTGATATTACCAGTTATTTCTGTTACTGAGGTTAATGAATGTGAGTTAACAAAAAAGATGTTTCAAATTTGATTAAAAAACAGATTTATATATTGCCTTCCCAGTCTATGATATTGGATGACTACATATTACATTGCATCCCACATCAATGTTCTGAAATTTTACTTTCTAAGAAGATAATAGAGCAATTCTCTGGAATAGGTAAGTCTTTAAACCATTGAAATAATGGTCATTATGCTGTAAACAAGTCATGTAGAGAAAATTTTATTACAAGTGTTGTAACCTAAAGTGTTCTTCTCTTTCTCAGTTCCCAGAAGGAAGGCACCCATAATCCCAACCTCACAAATAAAAGCAACCCCAGATAAGGTGAAGTTAAAGAAACCTAACACTCTTGACATCTCCTTATTGCCCTTTTTATATTTCATTCTATATTTAAGTATGCTGTAGACTCCTGTTTTCTAAACCCAGGTTTTAAGAATTTCTAATCAAAATGTTGTTCTCCTAATATCCACAATAGACACATAACCAGATATTACACAGACATCTGAAAATAAATTTGAACAGAAAAAAATGCAAACAGAAGACAGAAAAGACAGAAATAAAGATAGAGAACAAATCAAAATATATGCAGACAAACCAAACCTAGGTAAAGATAAACTATATAGAAAAAGAAAAAAAAATAATACAAAATCTACTACCAATGTTCTGAAAGATCTAAGAGTGTATATCTATATAACAAGAATACAAAAATGAAGTGATATAAAAGGATCATTCATGAGGAGGAGTAAGATCTCTTTGGACACAGACAGATATGTACAGAGGGAGGTTTAGATGAGGACATTCAGAAGGAGCAGCATGTAAAGATGGAGGCAGAGGTTGGATAAGCAAATATCAGCTGTCGGCCAAGGAATGCCAACAATTGCCAGTAGTTATCAAAAGATAAAAAGAGGCAGGGAAAAACTTTTTTCAGAATCTCAGAGTGAGCATGGCCTTCAAAAACCCTAATTTCTTACTTCTAGCTCCCAGAAGAGTGATCCAGTAATTTTACTGGTTTAAGCCAAAAACAAAAGAACACAAAAGAAGGAGAAGAGCAACAACAATTAGAAGGAAGAGAAGATAAAGTTTAGAAATATTACCCAGGCAATAGAACAAAGTAAAACAAATAAGAAAATAAAGGAGAAAATATAAGAATATTAGAAAATCAATCAGAGCAATATAATAATTCTAGATATAGATTATAAAGAAAAGAAAATACAAGAAAGAATGAAAATAAAAGGATGGATTATACCTATGAATAATTCAAAAGTTCTTTAAGAAAATAAAAATAGTAATTTTCAGTTTGAAAAGCACAAGGAAGCCTAGAGAAATGGTGCCAGGAGGGGAGCTCCCGATATCTCCCCTTGAAATGGCAGCAAATTAAAGAACTAAAGCCAGAGAAAAAAATCTCTGAAGAACCTGAAATATACACACTCTAGAAGACAAAGGTATGATTGGACAAAAATGTTGCTGAATATATAATCCACTCTGAAAGAAATAAGATGAAGAATGGGATATTTTGCTTTCCTCACTGATTTGAGGAAGGAATCCTTTTGTCTGAAGCTGAGCAAAGCAGAGGGTCGGCGGCAGAGGGAAGGAGCAGGGCTGGGGTGGATAATCAAGCAAAAAAAAAAGAACTAGCTAGCTCGGCCGGAGATCGCAGACATGGGGCAAGCACGAACGGCAGGCAGGCTTCTATAAAGGATACTGGTGCCGTGTGGCCATGAACTGGCACTGGCACCAGCAGCTTTTTGTGCTCCAAGTTCTGCAATCATGGGCAGTGTGAGAGTGGCTCCACTTGGCACCTCTGGCATGGGCGCATTCACTTGCAGGCTTGAGTGTTTACCCCAAGATTATCAGTGATAGACACCTGCATGGACTGTTGACAGTGTCTTTGTGCATTCCCAGCCCCACAACCATAGCACAGGATGTGTGCAAAGGCTGAGATCCCTAGGCCTGTGACTCTCTGGGCAAGTCACCTGCACAGGCCTGCATTCCCTTCTCTAATATCACAGGTGCTATCCACCTAAGCAGGCAGATACAGGCCTATGTGTGCACTGCTGTACTCCTGGGGGCTGGGCACGCACACAGTTTGCTGCTGGTTACCAAACAGTGCACAAGGGAGAAGCCTGTGGAGATTAGACCCATGGAAAGCTGAGGAGTAGTAGAAATGCCAGAGGGTCCTTACAAACTTGACCTGTAATCAACTCCCAGAACACGGCATGCTGAGATATGCTAGACCTGTTCACCGGCACTTAGGCGCCAGATTTGCAATCAGCTGCACACCCTGCTTGCTCTTGCTGGTGGCTCTGTTTGACACAGCCTTACTCAGAACTGTGCTTTGAGCTGCACTAGAAGAAAGAACTGGCTGCTCTTAGAGCTTCTTTCTCCGCAAGCAGTGGCTAGGACGAACCTCACTACTACGTCCCCAGGCTGCTAGGTCAGGTGGGAGAGACGTGGGGAGAGGCACCGGGAAAATTGAGTCTCCCATTGTCAGAACTTCCAAGACATAAAAAACCCAGCCTACCACCAACCAAAAGAAAAAAAAAAAAAAAAAGGAATAAGCTATATCTCAAAACCAGGAAAAAGTTACATTTTTATAACCTTTTTCCTTTTTTTTCCATTATGGTCATTTTATCTACTTTCCTTTGGATTCCTTCATTTTCTTTTTAACATCATTATTTATAGTTGCATTATTTATTCTTGGTTTTTTTTTTATGAGGATTTCATTACAAAAACTTTGACTTGTTTTCCTCTTTTTTTTCTCTCATTCAATCATCATTTATCAACAAATCATTATATTTTGGATTAATATCTTTCTTTGTGGTATTTAACATGTTTTTTACTTCATTTATTTATTTATTTTTTTCTCTAACATTCATTTATTATACTTCTTATTCTTTGTAAATTGAATAGGGGTAACTGAGATACCATTGTAGTCTTTTTTTTTTTATATAAATTTTTATTAATGTTAATGGGATGACATTAATAATTCAGGGTACATATATTCAAAGAAAACATGTCTAGGTTATCTTGTCATTAAATTATGTTGCATACCCCTCGCCCAGAGTCAGATTGTCCTCCGTCACCCTCTATCTAGTTCTCTCTGTGCTCCTCCCCCTCCCCCTAAATCTCTCCCTCCCTCCCTCCTGCGTTCTCCCTCCCCCCACCCCTGGTAACCACCACACTCTTGTCCATGTCTCTTAGTCTCATTTTTATGTTCCACCAATGTATGGAATCATGTAGTTCTTGTTTTTTTCTGATTTACTTATTTCACTCCATATAATGTTATCAAGATCCCACCATTTTGCTATAAATGATCTAATGTCATCATTTCTTATGGCTGAGTAGTATTCCATAGTATATATGTGCCACATCTTCTTTATCCAATCTTCTATTGAAGGGCTTTTTGGTTGTTTCCATGTCTTGGCCACTGTGAACAGTGCTGCTATGAACATGGGGCTACATGTGTCTTTACGTATCAATGATTCTGAGGTTTTGGGGTATATACCCAGTAGAGGGATTGCTGGGTCATAAGGTAGTTCTATTTGCAGTTTTTTGAGGAACCACCATACTTTCCTCCATAGTGATTGTACTACTTTACATTCCCACCAACAATGTATGAGGGTTCCTTTTTCTCCACAGCCTCTCCAACATTTGTTATTACCCGTCTTGTTGATAATAGCTAATCTAACAGGGGTGAGGTGGTATCTCATTGTAGTTTTGATTTGCATTTCTCTAATAACTAATGAAGCTGAGCATCTTTTCATATATCTGTTGGCCATTTGTATTTCTTCCTGGGAGAAGTGTCTGTTCATGTCCTCTTCCCATTTTTTTATTGGATTGTTTGTTTGTTTGTTGTTGAGTTTTATGAGTTCTTTGTAAATTTTGGATATTAGGCCCTTATCTGAGCTGTCGTTTGAAAATATCAGTTCCCATTTAGTTGGCTGTCTGTTTATTTTGATATCAGTTTCTCTTGCTGAGCAAAATCTTTTAATTCTGATGTAGTCCCATTCATTTATCTTTGCCTTCACTTCTCTTGCCATTGGAGTCAAGTTCATAAAATGTTCTTTAAAACCCAGATCCATGAGTTTAGTACCTATGTCTTCTTCTACGTACTTTATTGTTTCAGATCTTATATTTAGGTCTTTGATCCATTTTGAATTAATTTTAGTACACGGGGACAGGCTGTAGTCGAGTTTCATTCTTTTGCATGTGGCTTTCCAGTTTTCCCAACACCATTTGTTGAAGAGGCTTTCTTTTCTTCATTTTGTGTTGTTGGCCCCTTTATCAAAGATTATTTGACCATATATATGTGGTTTTATTTCTGGGCTTTCTATTCTGTTCCATTGGTCTGAGTGTCTATTTTTCTGCCAATACCATGCAGTTTTGATTATTGTGGCCCTATAATATAGTTTAAAGTCAGGTATTGTAATGCCCCCAGCTTCATTCTTTTTCCTTAGGATTGCTTTGGCTATTCGGGGTTTTTTATAGTTCCATATAAATCTGATGATTTTTTGTTCCATTTCTTTAAAAAATGTCATAGGAATTTTGATGGGAATTGCATTAAATTTATATATTACTTTGGGTAATATGGCCATTTTAATTATATTTATTCTTCCTATCCAAGAACAAGGAATATTTTTCCATCTCATTGTGTCTTTTTCTATTTCTCTTAGCAATGCCTTGTAGTTTTCTTTATATAGGTCCTTTACATTCTTTGTTATGTTTATTCCTAGGTATTTTATTTTTTTTGTTGCAAACGTGAAGGGGATTATTTTTTTGAGTTCGTTTTCTAATATTTCATTGTTGGCATATAGAAAGGCTATGGACTTCTGTATGTTAATTTTGTATCCTGCGACCTTACTGTATTGGTTTATTGTTTCTAGTAATCTTTTTGTGGAGTCCTTTGGGTTTTCGATGTATAGGATCATATCATCAGCAAAAAGTGATACCTTTACTTCTTCTTTTCCGATATGGATGCCTTTTATTTCTTTGTCTTGTCTGATTGCTCTGGCCAGCACTTCTAGCACCACGTTAAATAAGAGTGGAGAGAGTGGACACCTCTGTCGTGTTCCTGATTTAAGGTGGAAAGTCCTCAGTTTTACGCCATTTAATATGATGTTGGCTGATGGTTTATCATAAATGGCCTTTATTATGATGAGATATTTTCCTTCTATACCCATTTTGTTGAGAGTCTTAAACATAAAATTGTGTTGTATTTTATCGAAAGCCTTTTCTGCATCTATTGATAAGATCATGTGGTTTTTGTTCTTTGTTTTGTTGATATGGTGTATTACGTTAATTGTTTTACGTATGTTGAACCATCCTTGAGATTCTGGGATGAATCCCACTTGATCATGATGTATTATTTTTTTAATATGTTGTTGTATTCAATTTGCCAGTATTTTGTTTAGTATTTTAGCATCTGTATTCATTAGAGATATTGGTCTGTAGTTTTCTTTTTTTGTGCCATCCTTGCTAGGTTTTGGTATGAGGGTTATGTTGGCCTCATAAAATGTGTTTGGAAGTATTGCTTCTTCTTCAATTTTTTGGAAGACTGAGTAGAATAGGAACCAAGTCTTCTTTGAATGTTTGATAGAATTCACTAGTATAACCATCTGGACCTGGACTTTTATTTTTGGGGAGGTTTTTAATAGTTTTTTCTATTTCCTCCCTGCTGATTGGTCTGTTTAGGCTTTCTGCTTCTTCATGACTCAGTTTAGGAAGGTTGTATTGTTCTAAGAATTTATCCATTTCTTCTAGATTGTTGTATTTGGAGGCATATAGTTTTTCATAGTATTCTACAATAATTCTTTGTATATCTATGATGTCTGTGGTGATCTCTCCTCTTTCATTTTGGATTTTATTTATTTGAGTCCTGTGTCTTTTTTCCTTGGTGAGTCTTGCCAAGGGTTTGTCGATTTTGTTGATCTTTTCAAAGAACCAGCTCCTTGTTTTATTGATTTTTTCTATAGTTTTTCTGTTCTCTATTTCATTTATTTCTGCTCTGATTTTTATTATCTCCTTTCTTCGGCTGGTTTTGGGTTGTCTTTGTTCTTCTTTTTCTAGTTCTTTAAGGTGTGAAGTTAAGTGGTTTACTTCGGCTCTCTCTTGTTTGTTCATATAGGCCTGAAGTGATATGAACTTTCCTCTTATTACTGCTTTTGCTGCATCCCAGAGATTCTGATATGTCGTATTTTCATTTTCATTTGTCTGTATATATCTTTTGATCTCTGTGCTTATTTCTTCTTTGACCCATTCATTTTAAAAAGTATGTTGTTTAGTTTCCACAATTTTGTGGGTTTTTCCCCCTCTTTTTTACAGTTGAATTCTAGTTTCAAGGCTTTATGATCAGAGAATATGCTTGGCACAATTTCAATTTTTTTAAATTTGCTGATATTGTCTTTGTGGCCCAACATATGGTCAATTCTTGAGAATGTTCCATGTACACTAGAGAAAAATGTATACTCTGTCGCTTTGCGATGAAGTGTCCTGTAGATGTCTATCATATCCAGTTGTTCTAGTATTTCATTTAAGGCCACTATATCTTTATTGATTCTCTGTTTGGATGACCGATCTAGAGCCGTCAGCAGTGTATTGAGGTCTCCAAGTATGACTGTATTTTTGTCAGTTTTTGTTTTAAGGTCAATAAGTAGCTGTCTTATATATTTTGGTGCTCCTTGGTTTGGTGCATATATATTAAGGATTGTTATGTCTTCTTGATTCAGTGTCCCCTTACTCATTATGAAATGACCATTTTTGTCTCTGAGTACTTTTTCTGTCTTGTAGTCAGCATTATTAGATATGAGTATTGCTACACCTGCTTTTTTTTGGGTATTGTTTGCTTGGAGTATTGTTTTCCAGCCTTTCACTTTGAATTTGTTTTTATCCTTGTTGCTTAGATGAGTTTCTTGTAGGCAGCATATAGTTGAATTTTCTTTTTTAATCCATTCTGCTACTCTGTGTCTTTTTATTGGTAAGTTTAATCCATTTACATTTAGTGTAATTATTGACACTTGTGGGTTCCCTATTGCCGTTTTATAAATTGCTTTCTGTTAGTTTTGTATCTTGTTTGATTCTTCTCTTTTGTTTTTCTATCGTTTGTTTTTGTTTGTTTGTATTCCATACTTCTTTCCTCTGTTGCTACCTTTTTTAAGTCAAGTGTTTTTGTGGTGGTTTTTTCAAGGGTGGTTACCATTAAGTAATGAAAAGGGTACCTACCATATTCATTGTAGTACCCTTTCTTGTGAGTATTTCTGCGCTTCATCGTCCTTTGCTACTGTTAATCTTCATCCTTTCTCCCCTTTTTTTTTTCTTTTGTTGTCACAGTTTAAGTTTGGTTTTATTGTTTTCTTGGTGGAGCTGTTACTTGTGGTTATGTTTTCTTTTTTTCTTTGAATCTGGTTGGAAAACCCCCTTTAGTATTTCCTGGAGTGGGGGCTTTCTGATGATAAATTCTCTCATTTTTTCTGTATTTGTGAATATTTTTATATCTCCTTCGTACTTGAAGGATAGCTTTGATGGGTATAGTATTCTTGGCTGAAAGTTCCTCTCTTTCAGGGCTTTAAATATTGGGGTCCACTCTCTTCTAGCTTGTAGAGTTTCTGCTGAGAAATCTGATGATAATCTAATAGGCCTTCCTTTATATGTTGTATTCTTCTTTTCCCTGGCTGCCTTGAGAATTTTTTCTTTGTCATTGGTTTGTGTCATCTTCATTATGATGTGCCTTGGAGTGGGTTTGTTGTGGTTAAGAAAACTCGGTGTTCTGTTTGCTTCTTGAATTTGAGGCTTTAATTCTTTCCACAGGCTTGGGAAGTTCTCATCTATTATTTGTTTGAGTATATTCTCCATTCCATTTTCTTTCTCTTCTCCCTCTGATATACCTATTATTCTTATGTTATTCTTTCTGATGAAGTCAGACAATTCCTGTAGGGCTTTCTCGTTTTTTATTATTTTTGACAAGTTGCTTGTCTTCTATTTCACTGATCCTGTCTTCTATCTGGGCTGTTCTATTAGCTAAGCTTGTTACCTCGTTTTTCAGCTCTTGAATTGAGTTTTTCATTTCTGTTTGATTTGTTTTTATAGTTTCAATTTCCTTGTTAATATATTCTTTGTGATTGTTGAGTTGTTTTCTGATTTCCCTAAATTGCCTTTCTGTGTTTTCTTGTATATCTCTGAGTATTTTTAAGATTTCTATTTTAAATTCTCTGTCATTTGGCTCCAAGTCTTCCAATATGTTAAATCTTTTCTCCATAGATTTTTCCACATCTATTTGTGTTACCTCTCTGTCTTTTGTATCCATAATGTTCGATTTCCTTTTTCTTATTGGCATCTGAAGGTGGTCTTGATGATAGTGTTAATTAGAATTAATAAAAAAAAAAGGAAAAAAAATAAAAAAGAAATAAAGGAAAACACTCCACACACAAAAAAAGTAATAATTTATTATTTCCCCTTTTTTTCTTTCTTCTCTTCCCCTCCTCTCACCTCCTTAGGGAAATATTGTGATGACCTGTGAATTATATTATGCTAAATGGAACAAAAACTGCCTATAATGGAGGGCCTGATTTGGGGTGAAGAGTTCAAGGGGCAAAAAAGGGAGTAGGGACCTACTAAATACAAAAAAAAAAAAAAGGGGAGAAAATCTTAGACAAGCATAAAATGATTTGCTTGTAAGTGATGGTCAACTAAGAGATATAATGAGAGGGATGAGAGGGAAACAGAAAAAAGGAGAGAAAAAACAATAATTAAAGAAGAAAAAAATAAAAATAAAAATAATAAGTAAAAATCTGTTGTATTAAGTGGAGCGAAGACTAAAAACAATGGAGACTTTGGGTTGGGAGGAATGCTAGTGAGTTAAAAAGCAATGTAAAAAGTGCCCAAAATGCCACAAAAACAAACAAATAAAGAAAAACCAAGAACAAAAGCAGAAGAAGAAAAAAAAGAGCAACAACAACAAAAAAAAACCCCATAAAAACTTGAGTCCCAAATTAAATAATTTGTTCGTGATTGAGGCTTAAATGGGAGGAAAAGTAAAAGGAGAAAATAAGAAATGAATAGAAAGGAAAAAATAAGAGTAGGAGAGAAACGAAGGAAGAAAAAAAAGAAAGGAAAAAAAAACAAAAGGGGAGAGAGTGAGAGTTAAGGGTTTTGGAGTGTAACCCTAAAGGAGAGTTAGGATGAAGAAAAGAAATAAAATGTAACACTCATGGGTAGTGTAGTTCAAGAAAAGGGTAGCATAAGATGGGCAGAGAGTAAAAGGACCGAGGTGGAAGAAATAGAAATAATAATAAAGGCAATAAGATAGAAGAAAGAAACAACAACAACAAAGAATTAGTGGAACAAGTTATAAAGTCTGTGGATTTTTCTTGATTTTGAGAGGTTAACTTCTTCCTTTTTTCTTTTCTCTCCCTCTTCCTGGTCGGTGACTCTGTACCCCAGGTTCTGCCCCTGTGTCACTCTTAGGTAGGAATTTGCAGTTGATGAGATTCTATGGCAATGTCATATAATTGGCTTTAGTCTCACTGGTAGTCAAGGCTTGTTGGCGTTTGCAGAGTCCAACAATGAGAGAGTTTGCTTTCCTGGAGTCTCTCTCCTAGTCTCCCCTTCCTGAATTAGCAGCCTGGTGATCCAGCTATGAGGCTGCCACTGCTTCTGTCTGGGGAGTAAGAGGCTCAAAGAGCTGGGAAATCCCCACTCTATCCTCACTCAGCGCAAGGCTCTGGGTAAGGCTTTGGCAGTCAGAGCCTCCAGCATAATCAGGTGGGGCTGGGAGTCAATTGTTGTCAAGGTGACTGTTCAGCGCCTATCATTCAGTTGGACCACTCAACCCAGGCTTTCCACACTTGGTAGCCTGTTTTGGCTGGGAAGAAGAAGCACTAGTTGCTGTTTGCTTTATGGATCTTAATATCTGCCAAGTCCCTCTTGTTAGGAATATCCCTGAATATGGAGGCTCTGTCAATCAGAAGTTGCCCCCGCCCCTTTAGCGAAAGGCACTGAAAAATATCACGCCTCTTGTCTTGGATCGCTGAACTGGGAGAGATCTTATCAATTAGAGCCCCGTGGGTGCGAAGATTTCGTGGGTTAAGCTAATTTCAGTGATTGGATCCACAGCTGTGCTCCAGAAAGAATTTCAGGCTGCCTGTGCGCCCCTCCTCCCAACGCTTGATTGTTAGCTTGAATGGCTGGGTGAGGTGCCCTGCCCATGGAGAGAATCTCCTGACTAGGAAAAACAGCCTTGGTGCCCCTCCCGGACCGCGGCTCGGGGCGCGCGCGCGCGGTTTCTCGGCACGCCAGTGGCCGGGGACCGTGGCACGGGGTGGGCGCGCGGTTTCTCAGCACGCCAGTGGGCGAGGACAGCGGCACAGGGCGCGTGCGCGGTTTCTCAGCATGCCAGTGGATGGGGCCTCTCTGGATCGCGGCACCGGGCGCGCGGTTTCTCGTCACGCCAGTGGTCAGACTGCGGCACGGGGGGGGGGGGCGGGGCGCACGCGCGCGGCTTCTCAGGGTATGCTGGGGTGGCCGCCAGTGCCCAGGCTGCCGTCCCCGAGTGTGGGCGGGCAGCTGCATGTGTGGGTTGACTCACCACAGGTGTACTCCCTCCTAGGCAACAGTCCCTCTGCTTTCAGTGTGTGTGTGGAAGTCCGGAATGCTCCGAGGATAAATTTTTCTGTTTCTAGTTGATAAATTTGTTGAGATTTTGGGGAGATCTGTCGGACGCGCTGCTCACGGCGCCATTTCCGTGACGTCACTCCTTATTTTTACTTCATTTATTATCTCTTTTATCACCTTTCCTCATATCCTGCTTCTTGTTCTCTGTAGTTATTGTTCCACTTGTCATGATAGAATGTTCATTTATTCACTGTATCTTTTCAATTTTTATTTTATTTTTAATTATCTTTTATTAGTATTATTAACAATACCACTCTCAAATGCCATTAAGGGAAAAGAAATCAAATATCATGGATACAAAAAATAGAAATGTAGCTCAGATAGATGATAAAAAAATCTCTAGAAAAATATTTTAATTGCTTGAGAACCTTGGAGTTAAATGACAGAGAATTAAAAATTGAAGAGCTAAAATACTCAAGGAAATACAAGAAAGCATAGAAAGGCAATTTAGAGAGCTCAAAAACAATTTAATGAACAGAAAGAATACTTCACCATGGAAATTGAAAATATAAAAAGGAACCAAGCAGAGATGAAAAATTTAATACATGAACTGAAATATGAGGTAACAAGCTTAGCAAATAGAACAGGCAATATAGAAGAGAGACTCAGTGACATAGAACACATGCAACTAGAGACACTGCAGAGAGAAGAGAAGATAGAGTCACAAATTTAAAAAAAAAACGAGAAAGCCCTAAAAAATTGACTGACTCCATCAGAAAGAGCAACATAAGAATAATGGGTATATCAGAAGGAGAAAAAAGAGAAAATGGAATAGAGAACATATTCAAACAAATAATCAATGAGAACTTCCCAAGCCTGTGGAAAAATTAGAGCCCCGAAGTCAAGAAGCAAACACAACACCAAGTTACCTTGACCCAAACAGACCTACTCCAAGGCACATTGTAATGAAATTATCCCAAACCAATGACAAAAAAATATCCTAAAGACAGCCAGGGAAAAGAAGAATACAACATATAAAGGAAGGTCCATTAGGTCATTATCAGATTTCTCAACAGAAACTATACAAGCCAGAAGAAAGTGGACCCCAATGTTTAAAGTACCAAAAGATTGGAACTTCCAGCCAAGAATACTATATCCATTGAAGCTATCCTTCAAATATGAAGGGGAAATTAGAACATTCACAGATATAGAAAAGATGAGGAAATTTATTAACAGAAAACTCCCACTTCAAGAATACTAAAAGGGGTTATCTGACCAGATACAAAGAATAAAACAAAAACAATTATACCAAGCATATTCTGTGACCACAAAGCTGTGAAACTAGAATTCACAGCAAAAAAGAAGTAAACACACCCACAAAAATGTGGAAATTATACAACATTCTAAAAATAAGTGGTTCAAAGAAGAAATAAAAGCAGAGATAAAAAAATATATACAAACAAATGAAAATGAGTATACGACATATTAGAATCTCTGGGATGCAGCAAAAGAGTAATTAGAGGAAAGTTCATATCACTATAGGCTTATGTGAACAAACAAGAGAGAGCCCAAGTAAATAACATCACATCTTAAGGAATAAGAAAAAAAAGAACAAAGGCAACACAAAGTCAGCAGAAGAAAGAAAATAATAAAAATCAGAACAATAATAAATGAACTAGAGAATAAAATAACTATAGAAAAAAATCAATGAAACAAGGAGATGGTTCTTTGAAAAGATCAACATACTTTACAAAACCTTGGCAAGACTCACTAAAGAAAAAAGAGAATGGGCTCATATAAACAAAATACAAAATGAAAGAGGCGGAATCACCACAGATATCATACATACGAAGAATCATCATAAAATACTGTGAAAAACAATATGCCAACAAATTTAACAATCTAGAAGAAATAAATTTCTAGGACAATACAATCTACCTAAACTGAGTCACAAAGAAATAGAAAGCCTAAACAGACCCATAAGCAGAGAGGAAATAGAAACAACTATCAAAAACCTCTCAAAAAATAAAAATCCAGGGCCAGATGCCTAAACTAGTAAATTTTATCAAACATTCAAAGATTTGGTCCCTATTTTACTCAAAGTTTTCCAAAAAATCGAAGAAGTAGCAATACTTCCAAACACATTTTATGAGTCTAACATAACCTTCATACCAAAACCTGGCAAGGACAACCCAAATATAATAAACTACAGACAAATATCACTAATGGATACAGATGCTAAAATCCTAAACAAAGTACTAGAAATTGAATACAACACATTAAAAAAATAATTCATCATGATCAAGTGGGATTCATCTCAGAATCACAAGAATGTTTCAACATACATAAAACAGTTAACATAATACACCATATCAACAAAACAAGGAACAAAAACCATACGACACCTTCAATAGATGCAAAAAAAAGCATCACTAAGATATATCTTTTTATGTTTAAGACACTCAACAAAATGGGTATAGAAAAAAAGAATCTCAACATAATAAAGACCATTTATGACAAACCATCAGCTAACATCATATTAAATGACAAAAAACTGAAAAAAAATTTTCTAAAATAAAAACAAAACAAGATTACCCACTCTCTTTACTCTTATTCAATGAAGTGAATTAGAGCAATTACACAGGAGAAAGAAATAAAAGGTATTTGAATTGAGAAAGAAGAATTAAAGTTTTTACTTTTTGCAGATGATATGATCTTGTATATTAAAAACCCCAAAGACTCCACAAAAAGACTATTAGAAACAATAAACCAATACAGTAAGATCACAGGATACAAAATTAATATACAGAAGTCTACTGCCACCTTATATGCCAACAACAAAACTTCAGAAAATGAACTCAAAAAAATAATCCTTTTGCAGTTGCAACAACAACAAAAAATACATAAGAATAAACATAACAAAGACTGTAAAGGACCTACAAAACAAAAACTACAAAGCATTGTTAAGGGAAATAAAAAAAAATACAATAAATGAAAATATATTTCTTGTTCTTGAATAGAAGGAATAAATATAGTTAAAATGACCATATTACACAAAACAATATACAAATTTAATGCAATTCCCACCAAAATTTCAATGTTATTTTTTAAAGGAATGGAACAAAAAATATCAGGTTTATATGGAACTATAAGAAACCCTGAATAGCCAAAGTAATTCTAAGGAAAAAGAATGAAGTTGAGGGTATTACAATACCTGACTTCAAATTATGTTATAGAGCCATGATAATCAAAACAGCATGGTATTGGCAGAAAAAAAGACATTAGACCAATGGACCAGAGTGGAGAACCCATAAATAAAACCACATATGTATGGTCAAATCATCTTTGATAAAGGAGCCAAAAACACACAATGAAGAAAAGAAAACCTTTTAAATAAATGGTGCTGGGAAAACTGGAGAGCCATGTGCAAAAGAATGAAATTCAACTACAGTTTGTCTCCTTGTACCAAAATTACTTCAAAATGAATCAAAGACCTAATATAAGATCTGAAACAATAAATTACATAGAAGAAAACGTAGGTACTAAACTCTTGGACCTTGGCCATAAAGAACATTTTATGAATTTGACTTCAAATTCTGGTCATTTTATGAACATTTTATGAATTTGACTCTAAAGACAAGAGAAGTGAAGGCAAAGATAAATGAATGGGACTACATCAGACTAAGAAGATTTTGCACAGCAGAAGAAACTGAAAACAAAACAGACAGCCAACTCAATGGGAGATGATATTTTCAAACAGCCCCTCAGATAAGGGGATAATATCCAAAAGATACAAAGAACTCACAAAACTCCACAACAAACAAGTAAACAATCCAATAAAAATATGAGAAGAGTACATGAACAGAAACTTCTCCCATGAAGAAATACAAATGGCCAATAGATCTATGAAAAGATGCTCATCTTCACTAGCTGTTAGAGAAATGCAAATCAAAACTACAATAAGACACCGCCTCACACCTTTTAGATTAGCTATTATCAATAAGACAGGTAACTACAAGTGTTGGAGAGGTTGTGGAGAAAAAGGAACCCTCATTCACTGTTGGTGGGAATGTAAAGTAGTACAACCTCTAGGAAAGAAAGTATGGTGGTTCCTCAAAAAATTAAGAATAGAATTACCATATGACCCAGCAATCCCTTTACTGAATATATACCCCCAAAATGCAAAAACATTGGTACATATAGACACATGCAATCCTTTGTTCATCGCAGCATTGTGCACTGCGGCCAAGACATGGAAACAACCAAAAAGCCCTTCAATAGATGATTAAGTAAAGAAGAAGTGGTTCATATATACCAGGGGTCAGGAACCTTTTTGGCTGAGAGAGCCATAAACCCCACATATTTTAAAATGTAATTCCATGAGAGCAATACAACAACCTATGTACATTATGCATTATCCAATAAAAATTTGGTGTTGTCCCGGAGGACAGCTGTGATTGGCTCCAGCCACCTGCAACCTTGAACAAGAGCGGTAGGAAATTAATAGATTGTAATAAATGAGAATGTTTTATAATTTTAACATTATTTTTTATTAAAGATTTGTCTGTGAGCCAGATGCAGCCATCAGAAGAGCCACGTCTGGCTCGCAAGCCATAGGTTCCCAACCCCTGATACTATAGATACTATAGAATACTACTCATCCATAAGAAATGATGACATAGGATAATTTACAACAACATGGATGGACCTTGATAACATTTTACTGAATAAAATAAATAAATCAGAAAAAAACTAAGAACTGTATGATTCCATAAATAGGTGGGACACAAAATTGAGACTTATGGACATAGATAAATGTGTAGTGGTTATCAGGGGGAGGAGAGAGAGGTGGTAGGGAAAGGGAGGGACATAAAGAAAACCAAATAAAAGGTAACAGAAGACAATTTGACTTTGGGTGATGGGTATACAACATAATCAAATGTCAGAATGATCTGGAGATGTTTTCTCTGAATCTATGTACTCTAATTGATCAATGTCACCCCATTAAAATTAATTGTCTAAATAAATTTTAAAAAATAAAAAAAAATAAACAAAAGCACAAGAGGTGAAATAGAAACCAGAGCACAGCTTATTACATTAGAATAGTGTTCTTGAAATAAACATTTTCAAAAATCTAAAAACCTCTAAAATGAAAAAAAAATAAGGAACTGTAAGAGTCACATGAGTAGAATGGTTTTATAACTTTCAAAAATAATACCAAAAGCAGGAAAACAGTGGAGCAATGTCTTTAAACTATGAGGGAAACACATCAGCATGATAGCAGAGAAAGAATCTGCAAATCCCTTCTTTTCCTATAGAGATAAAAGATAATAATGGTTTATGGACCAGAATATCTCCATGAGAAATCTAGAGGCCAGTTGAAAAGCTACAAGTTTATTGTAAAACTAAAACAAAACAAAACAAAAAGCCTGTAAAAGGGATAGGGAAATTTAGAGCATTAGATGTACCTGTCTATGGCATAGTGCAAAACAAGAAACAGGAGAAGAAAATACCTTATATCAGGGCTCCTCTTTTGATAATAGAAGAGTATATAAGGCTCCAATATTCTTGTTTGTTTGAGTGCTTTCCAAGGAATTTCTTCCTGTTTCATCTGACTTCGATGATAATGAGATCAGAGCCCTACTGTGTAATTTGCTAATGGAAGTGAGCAATACATTACAGCTGCAGATCTACAGTAAGACAGGAAGCAGATCAAAAGATCAGAAAATATCTGATAGGTCTGAGAACATTTGGCCCAGTTGATGAGTGAAAGTCTTTCTTTGCCTGAAGCCAGTATGCAGGGAGTGTGAAAAGTAGTTTGCTATATATATATTTTTAATGCTCAAATTCCAGCAAAATATTTAAAAGGTATACAAAGAAACAGAAAATGTAGTCTTATCAAAAAAGAAAACAACACTCAAGAACTTACTTTTATATGTAATTGAAGATGTTATCAGTTCAAAATAGAATGCTGTTATTATTAAATGTTTAATGTAATTGTAATGGTAACCACAAGGAAAATAGATATAAATATAGATACATAAGAGAAATGATAAGAGAATTAAAGCATATCATTAAACATTTTTTAAATCAAAAGAAAAACTGTAAGAGGAGAACAAAAGCGCTATAGGACATACAAAAAACAACTAATAAAATAAGAATAATAAGTTCTTCCTCAAAAGTAGTAACTTTTTATATAAATAGAATAAACTCTTCAAAAGACACACATTGACTGGATAAAAAAACACAAGATATTCAATTTATGTATTAATCTGTTTACACAAAATATTCTTCTAATAGTTCTTGAGACTTTATCTGAGGAAACTCATAGGCTAAAAGAGAAAGAATGCAAAAAATATTCAATATCAATGATACCCAGAAGAGAGTAGCAGTGGCTATACTAATATTTGTCATCATTGACTTTTTGTTTGTTTGTTTGTTTTTGTTTTTGTTTTTTTTGTATTTTTCTGAAGTTGGAAACGGGGAGGCAGTCAGACAGACTCCAGTATGCGCCTGACAGGGATCCACCCGGCACGGCCACCAAGGGGCAATGCTCTGCCCATCCAGGGCGTTGCTCTGTTGCATCCAGAGCCATTCTAGCGCCTGAGGCAGAGGCCGTAGAGCCATCCCCAGTGCCCCGGCCAACTTTGCTCCAATGGAGCCTTGGCTGCAGGAGGGGAAGAGAGAGACAGAGAGAAAGGAGAAGGGAAAAGGTGGAGAAGCAGATAGGTGCTTCTCCTGTGTGCCCTGGCCGGGAATCGAACCTGGGACTCCTGCACGCCAGGCCGATGCTCTACCACTGAGCCAACTGGCCAGGGCCTCATCATTGACTTTAAGTAAAAAATTGGTTACGAGACAAATAACAAATTATAAGTACTAATTAACCAAGAAGATATAACAATTATAAATATTTATGTACTAATTATCAGTGTTAATATATAAAGTAACTTTAACAGAATTGAAGGAAGATATGGACATTAACACAGTAATTGTAGATACTTTAACATTTCATTTTTTATAACCAATATTAAAATCAACAGAAAATCAAAAACAAACAAAAAAAGATAGTTGAAGAACACTGAACTGTTTAAACTAACAGATGTGTACAAAATACTCAATTCCAAAACAGTAGACTATACTTTCTTCTGAAGTTCACAAGGAAAATTCACCATTATAGTTATATGTTAGGACACAAAACAAGTCTTAACAATTTCAAGAAGACCAAAATCATGGAAAGTACCTTTTGCAATCACAGTGTAATTAAACCAGTAATCAGTAACATAAGAAAAAGTAAAAATTTATAAATATGTGAAATTTAAACTACACAATCTTAAACAACCAAAGGGAGAAAAAACAAGTCGCAAAATTATTAAAAAAATACTTAAAGACAAATTATATATATATATATATATATATATATATATATATATATAGAGAGAGAGAGAGAGAGAGAGAGAGAGAGGGAGAGAGAGAGAGAGAGAGAGTGCAATAAAGAGAATGTAAATACATACAATTAAGAAAGGAAAAAACTAAAATCAACTATCTAACTTTACATCTTTGGAAACCAAGAAAATAAAAAATATCTAACTAGAAAGTTAGCAAAAGGAAAGAAGGAAATACCAAAGTTTTGAAAAGAGATAAATAAGTTTAAAACAAAAAAAATTAAAAAAATTAATAAAATTAAGACATGAATTTTTTTAAATGTACAACAAAATTGAAAACTCCTATATTAAATAAGAAAAAAAGAGAAAAATTCAAATTATAAAAATCAGAGGTGAAAGAGAGGATATTATAAACAACACCACAAAAATAAAACTATGAACAATTGTATACCAATAAACTGTATTACCTGGTAGAAATGGATAAATTTCTAGAAACACATAACCTAACACAATAGAATCATATAAAAAAATGAAGAGTAAAAACTTCATGATCATATCAATAGATGAAAGAAAAGCATTGAAAAAACACCCATTTATGACTTAAAATAAAAAAACTCAGCAAAGTCAGAATAAAGGGAATATACCACAACATAATAAAGGTCATATGACAAACCTTCAGACAACATCATACTCAAGGGACAAAAACTACAAGTGATTCCCTAAAGATTGTAAACAAGTCAGGGATGTCTGCTTTCATCACTCTTATTCAACATATTACTGGCATCCTATCCCCAGCAATAAGATAAGAAGAA
The DNA here is from genome assembly GCF_036850995.1 of Saccopteryx leptura. Taxonomy (NCBI): domain Eukaryota; kingdom Metazoa; phylum Chordata; class Mammalia; order Chiroptera; family Emballonuridae; genus Saccopteryx; species Saccopteryx leptura. The sequence continues at coordinate 64,516,202 of NC_089506.1, read as the reverse complement.
GTAAAAGCCATCCACATTAGAAAGGAGAAGGTAAAACTGTCATTATTTGCACATGACATGATACTATATAGAGAGAATCCAAATAAAAATCATCAAAAAACTACTAGAACTGACAAAAGAATTCAGTAAAGTACCAGAATAAAAACTAAATATCCAAAATCTGTTGCAATTTTATACAGCAATAATGAACTATTAGAAAAGGAAACTAGGGAAACAATCCCATTGATAAATGCTTCAAAAATAATAAAGCACCTAAAAAATTTAAGCAAGGATATAAAAGACTAGTACTTGGAAAATTATAAGACTCTAAAGAAAGAAACTGAAGAAAATGCAAATAAGTGGAAGGATATACTGTGTTTATGGATAAAAATAATTAATATCTTCATAATGTCCATGCTACCCAAAGCAATCTATAGATACAGTGCAACGCCTTATAAGACACCAATGGTGTATTTCACAAAAATATAACAAATATTCCAAAAATTTATATGAATCCACAAAAGATCCCAAATAGCCACTATAATCTTGAGAAAAAAAGAAAAGTTAATAGGATCATACTACTTGAAATCACCTGCACTATAAGGCCATAGCAATCAAAACAACATGGTACTGGGACAAAAAACTATATAAATCAATGAAATAGTATTGAAAGCCCAGAAATTAACCTACATCTTTGTAGTCAATAATATTTGACAAAAAAGCCAAAAATATACAATGGGGTACAGATAGTTTTTTCAATAAATACATGTGGGAAAATTGGACAGATTTATGAAAAAACAAAAATTAGACAACTACCTTCTCACACCATTCAGAATAATAAACTCAAAGTGAATTAAAGACTTAAATTTTAAAACAAAGTCTAAATTCTAAAAAACAACATAGGCAATAAAAACTGGTACATTTTTCCAATACATTGCCTCAGGCAAGAGAAACGAACAAAAAAAATAAACAAATATGACTACATCAAACTAAAATTATTTGTACAGCAAGGGAAACCATTAACAAAATGAAAAGACAACCTACTTAACGAAATAACATATTTTCTGATGAAACATCTGATAAGGGGTTAATATTCGAAATTTATAAAGGAATTACAAAATTCAATATAAAAAAAAATAAAACCCAAACAATCAAATTTGAGAATGGGCCAAGGACCCTGGTTGGGTAGCTTAGTTGGTTGAACTTTGTCTCAATGCACTGATGTTGGAAGTTCAATACCCAATCAGGGTATATATAAGAATTAACCAGTGAATGCATATAAATAAATGGAACAAAAAATCAATGTCTCTTTCTCTGTCATTTTCTAAAAATAAATAAATAAAAATGGGCAAAAGGCCTGAGTAGATACTTCTCCATAGAGGACTTAAGATATCCAATAGACAAATGAAAAAATGTTCACCATCACTAATCATCAAGGAAATGCAAATTGAATACACAATGAGATATTTTCTCACAACTGTCACAATGGCTGTCATCAATAAATTAGCAATTATTATTCAGTAAATGAACAGATAATAAAATAGTGGTGATACATTTACACAATGGAATACTACTCAGCTAAAAAAATTTTACCCTTTGTTGTGACAGCATGGAATATTCTGGAGAACAGTATTCTAAATTAAACAAGACAGTCAGAGAAAGACAACTAACATGTGAGTTCACTCTTGTGGTATCTAATAAATAACATAAAATAATAAACAAAATAGAAACAGGCTCCTACGTACAGAAAACAGACTGAAAAATATGAAGGAATTAAGAAAAAAAACTTAAAGTCATGGACAACAGTATGGTAATTGCCAGATTGAAAGGGGTGAGAGGTCGAATAGATTATAAGGGGATCATTGGTGATAGAAGGGGATTTGACAGGTGGTACACACACAATACAATATACAGATAATGTTTGTAGAATTGTACACCTAAAATCTATATAATTTTAATAACCAATGTCATTCCAATTAATTCCATAAAAAAGGAATATTTAAATATTTTTCTAAATTCACAAAACAAATGTGCAAGAGCCAGAAATAAATTCTGTCTTCATGTCCCAAACTCAGCAGGCTCCCATCTATAATGGTTTCTATAATTCTCTAAACAACCACCTTTAAAAGAAAATATTCTTCCCCTTCTACACTATGAGTAAGGTGGGAGTGTAGAATACAGGCATTTTAAGACTAGAATGATTACAATAAAATTATCTCAAATATATCCTTTTAGAACAAGCTACTGAAATATTTATTTTAAAATGGGGGGAGAGCATTGCTTTGTGTATGCATGACTTGTATATGTATGCTTGTGTATGCTAATATATAAGATCCACTGAATGGAACCTCCAATAGAGGAGTTTGCTAGTAGGAATTTGGAAGATGAAAGGGAAAAGTTATGTCATTATTATATATACTATGTCCCTTTATTAAAAAGCCACAACTTTATCATAAAAATTAACTAGTGGTTCATGAGATATTGCTTCTAGTTCCTTCAACATAAAGTACATTGATTATATCTACAAAGGAGGTTTGAGGTTGTCCAGATAGATATGTGTAACATCTGGAACAACAAAGTAATGATAATGATTAAAATATGAATTAATTTATTTTGAAGATGAATGTGCTAAAAAAAACAAAGGGGATGAGTAGATTGAAATAGTTGTGGATACTGACAAAACACTAAAATTATAGGAAAGATAAAAAGTTTGTGTTTACTTTATCTCAATAAATTTTTATGAAGAAAGATAGGAGAAACATGAATGTATAATCACATGATCAATTAATTATAACTACATCACAACAAAATTTACATATTTATCAGCACATTTTTATGAATAGGCTAAAAGTTAACCAGCATATGATGCACCAGAATTTTTAGACTTGACCAAATATGACCAGAAAAAACTTTTTATGAGCTCAGTGTTAAAACTGGTTTATTTTATCATATTTAGGATGAGCCTATATGTGGACTTGCAACCATCAGCAAGTATTAAGAATGGTAATGCCTGGCAATTTTATTTTTCAGAATGCAATCTACAGAATTTTGTGGTGGTTATTACTGTCAGTGCTGTTTAGTTTTTGTTTTTGCTTGTTTATTTGTTTTTTAATACATATTTAGGCCTAGATCTAAAACTTGAGCAAAATGATGGTGAAATGAAAAGTTTTTTTTTTAAAGGAGTAATTATCCTGATGAAAATCAAAAGCAATAATTTAAGTTAGAATAATTATAGTCTGTTTTTTGACATTTGTCATACAAAAAAAAAAAAATCACAATACCTAAAACTAAATGCTATTTTGAGACTTATTTTTCTTAAAGTTTTCCCTTTTAACAACTTTCTTCTTGAGCATATTTTAACAAGATGCATGGCATATTGTGATCTTTTCCCAGTCCCTAAGCTTTAGCAGGAAGCTGGCTTGCAGCTGGAATTCATAATGTGGCGATGCATCCCAGAACTTATTTGGTTACATGTGGCACTTCAAAGAATGTTCAAAGCGACCAATAGAGAGAATCTTGGGACAGTCTTAGAATGGCAAAAAGATTAACATGTGAGGTGCTTTCTTTGAAGAACCACATGTAGCACTAGATGTCAGAGCTTTAGAGCATGTGGTATATTTTACTTGAAGAGCCAACTTAATGTACAAAGATGAACCTGGGAAGAATTAGAGCCCCAAAGAGCCTTGTTTCACTTCAGTGCAAAATAGCATTCTTTATTTTTTGACATATATAAAAAAATTCATTCTGAGATTTAAATTTAAGATATATAATAAATACGGAGAAGAGAAAAAAAAGCAGATAATTCTGTAAACATAGTGTGGGTACATACTCTTTACATACTGATTTTTGGGGTAAAATAAAATAGTGTATATAATTCTGAGTAGCTTTATTTTTTACATATGAATAAAACAGCATAGTCTTTATTTCTTCTAGTATTTTTATTATTTTATGATAATTAATGGGAAAAAACTGCATTAACCCTTTCAGGTCATTATTCAGCATTTCATCCTCAAAACCTAAATGTTGTTTATACATCCACACCTTATTATCTCATATGAGTTAATTTGTACTATGTTTGCAGAACACCTTAAACACCAAGAAAGAGATGCTGTCAAACTAGTTGCTTGATTGGGAGATTTTAAAATATGCCATTGGTTCGTGTCACTTTTCCTTAGTAAAAAAAAGTGGCTTAGATTAAATTATACACTGCTCACAAATATTAAGGGATATTTCAAAATGAATATGAGACAATAAAAAAAGAAGCACTTGATTTTTTTTTTTTTTTTTGTATTTTTCTTAAGCTGGAAATGGGGAGAGACAGTCAGACAGACTCCCGCATGCGCCCGACCGGGATCCACCCGGCACGCCCACCAGGGGGCGACACTCTGCCCACCAGGGGGCGATGCTCTGCCCCTCCGGGGCTTCGTTCTGTCGCGACCAGAGCCACTCCAGCGCCTGGGGCAGAGGCCAAGGAGCCATCCCCAGCGCCCGGGCCATCCTTGCTCCAATGGAGCCTCGGTGTGGGAGGGGAAGAGAGAGACAGAGAGGAAGGAGAGGGGAAGGGGTGGAGAAGCAGATGGGCGCCTCTCCTGTGTGCCCTGGCCGGGAATCGAACCCAGGACCTCTACACGCCAGGCCGATGCTCTACCACTGAGCCAACTGGCCAGGGTCGTTGATTTTTTTTATTAAACAAGAGCATCAGAAAAACAAAAGACAAGTCAAAAAAAGTTGTTAAATTATGCAAATGAGATGCAAAACCAACTTTTATTTAATTGGTGAAAATGCACTATACAAAAGGCTAAAAGTACTGGAGTATCTGCACGTTCCCTAATCTTGAAAGTGCACACCCTGCAATTTCGCCCCTGCAACACGATTTGCCTGAATATGAAGCCTGAAGAGCCATAGAATGTCTTGAAGCTGGTCAACACAGATGACAATGGCAACAGCAGTTGGAACATTCCAAAGAGTGATTAGCAGACTGTTATCACTTTCAGAAGACTGGAACAGTACAAACAAGACAAGGGCAGGGTCACCCATCTGCCACAACAACAAGAGATGACCACTACTTGACTTTATTGGCAAGAAGAAACAGCACAGAAATGCAACAGAGCTGCAGGGACAGTTACTTGCTGCCACTGGATGATGGATATGTGCCCAGACCATAAAAAATCAGCTCCATTGTGTTGAACTGCATGCCTGGCAACCAATGATATGCATTCTGTTTTCTGCTAAACACTGTAGAACCTGTAGAAGGTGGGCTGATGAGCATCATCATTAGATGGTGAGTGGTCAAATGTCCTTTTCTCTGATGAGTCACAGTCAGTCTGCAGCCTGAAAATCATCATGTCCTGATCTGGCATGAATGAGGAACACAAGATAATTCATGTTTCATGTGAGAAAGGGACTTCTTCATTAGTGGTGGAATCATGGTGTGGGCTGGCATCAGCATTGGTGGTCATACAGACCTCCACATCCTCAGAAACGGATTGTTGAAGGCTGTCAGATATCGAGATGATGTCCTGCACCCTATAGGAGTATGTTTTGCTGGAGCATTTGAAAACAACTTTCTTTTCATGTACCATAATACAAGGCCCCATCATGCTCATCTCATCAACAACATGCTTCAGGAGGCAGGAATTGAATGCATAGACAGGCCTTTATGTTCTCCAGACCTAAATCCCATTGAGCAAAATTGGGATGCACTGGGAAGATGTCTGGCAAACCATCCATTGCCTCCCATAACACTTCCTGAGCTGAAAGTTGTTCTAGAGAAAGAGTGGAAGAGGATCCCACAAGAACTGCTGGACAATCTTATCCTGGCCATGCCCCATTGCTGTCAGTGTGTTTTGGCCATCTTGGGTAACCATACACCCTATTGAACATCAATGTGTGGCACTTTGGTCCAGTTTGACATGTTTTTATTAACCCCCACCAATAGGTCACTTGTTAATCAATCACAATAATTGAGTTTGCATCTTATTTGCATAATCAGACAACTTTCTTTGACTTGTCCTTTGCATATCTAATGTTCTTGTTTAATCAAAAAATATCAAATGTTTCTTTTTTTAATTGCTTCATATTCATTTTAAAATATTCCCTAATTTTTGTGAGCAGTTGTAGTTTAGAGCTTTGGAAGGAATATTAGCTCAATCAATACACAAATTTTAAACCACAAAGTTTATTTAGGAATGCATTATACAGCAAACATTTATAAAGTATAGAGAAAATATAATTAAAATAAATCCTCAGTGATATTAATTGAAAATATGACTTATTTTTTCTATTTGAAATTAAGTTTATTAGCTACAGTAAAACATAGTCTAAACTATTCTAAATATGGTCATTAAAGTTAAAATAAAATCATTTTGAGAAAATTATCCATATTAGTCAACAATCTTTACAGTAATTGTTAAATTGTTATAAGTGGAACAGCACAGGTTGAAGTACCAAAATTTAATGTTTTTATTGAAAAAAGAAATATATATATATGTATACTCTACAATAATTCTTACCACAATTACTAAATATACTTTTATACTTAAATAAAATTAACATGCTCAAAAGACTCCAATGAGCAGCTCAAATTTTTTATTGGATTTCTAATATATTTTCCAAAATTAACATTTTCACACTGACCCTTTGGACTAGTCTGATCCTGTTTTAGAATGTCTTCTCTTTATTTTATGACTGGATATCTGGTATCTATTATTTTCAAATTATATCTCATTTTCTCAGAGATGCACTGCCTGATCACTTTAAGAAAATAACAATCATATAGAGAACTTTGAAAACTATCCATGATAAAATTGTACTATTTTTATTTATAGTGTTTATTTTTTGTAATGTCTTTATGCCATGAGTTTAAAAAAGTTTTTCTTATTTAATATTCTATTTTCTTGGTACATGCCTAGCAGATAATGCATATTTTATAAATGTTTGTTAAAGGATGTTTATTGAAAAAAATGTATCAATTGATAGCAACAGGATAATTCAGTGTCTTTACATTTAATATGTAAAGAATATGAAATGCTTTAGAAATTATTTTATAAGTTCTTAAAGCATTTTACTCTTTAAACAATTTAGGCCTGACCAGGGGTGGCACAGAGGATAGAGTCGGACTGAGATGCGGAGAAACCAGGTTTGAGACCCCGAGGTCACCAACTTGAGCATGGGCTCATCTCGTTTGAGCCAAGCTCACTAGCTTGGACCCAAGGTCGCTGGCTAGAGCAAGGGGTTACTCGGTCTGCTGTACCCCCACATCAAGGCACATATGAGAAAGCAATCAATGAACAACTAAGGTGTTGCAGCCAAAAACTAATGATTGATGCTTCTCATCTCTCTTTGTTCCTGTCTTTCTGTCCCTATCTATCCCCCTCTCTGTCTCTGTAAAAAAAAAAAAAAAAAAAGAAAAAGAAAAAAAAAAGGTTTTTCTATTACGTTTTCTTTAAATAAAATTAATATTTGTAAGATTTTTTAAAATTGGTCTTTTAAAAGTTAATTTATCATACCTGATAACCTCATTAACGTTCTAAAATTTAAGTAAATTTAGAAGTCAACTATTATATTTTGCTATGTAAAATTTAGCTTTTTATGACTAGATTTTTCTCAAAGCATATGTTAAAGTTATACAATTAATTTTATGGAATTACAGCAATTAAATTTAAAAACTAAATTTAATATATCTTTTATATTTTTATTTAATTAAAAATAATCTGCTTAAACTTTCTAATGCATGTATATTTTAATATATATAATACATGTGTGTGCATGTAGCTCTTTTTTATATTCTTTTTTTATTTCTTTTTCTTTAATTTTATTTACACAATTAATTTTAAAGGGGTGACATTGATCATTTAGAGTACATAGATTCAGAGAAAACATTTTCTGATAATTTTGACATTTGATTATGTTGTATATCTATCACCCAAAGACAAATTGTCCTTCATTGCCTTTTATTTGTTTTTTTATGCCCCTCCCCTCACCTCAACGCCTCACTCTCCTCCTTTCCCCTCCCCCTGGTAACCACCTCACTCTTATCCATGTCTATGAATCTCAATTTTGTGTTCTTCCTATGTATGGAATCATACAGTTCTTAGTTTTATTCTCATTTACTTATTTCCCTTAGTATAATGTTATCAAGTTTTATCCATTTGTTGTAAAGGATCCGAAGTCATCATTTCTTATGGTTGAGTTGTACTCCATAGTATATATGTACCGCTTGTTCTTTTCTTTTTTTTTTTTTACATATACAGAGAGAGAGTCAGATCAGAGAGAGGGATAGACAAGGACAAACAGGAACGGAGAGATGAGAAGCATCAATCATTAGTTTTTGTTGCGCATTGCGACACCTTAGTTGTTCATTGATTGCTTTCTTATATGTTCCTTGACCGTGGGCCTTCAGCAGAACAAGTAACCCCTTGCTCGAGCCAGTGACCTTGGGTCCAAGCTGGTGAGCTTTTGCTCAAACCAGATGAGCCCACGCTCAGGCTGGCAACCTTGGGGTCTGGAATCTGGGTCCACGGCATCTCAGTCGATGCTCTATCCACTGTGCCACAGCCTGGTCAGGTATACCGCTGTTCTTTCCAATCTTCTATTGAAGGGCTTTTGGTTGTTTTCAGGCCACTGTGAACAATGCTGTGATGAACATGGGGCTGCATGTGTCTATACATATCAGTGTTTTTGTGTTTTGGTAGTATGTACCCAGTAGAGGGATTGGTGGGTGACATGGTAGTTCTAATAGCTAGTGAAGATGAGCATCTTTTCATATATCTATTGGCCATTTGTATTTCTTCCTGGGAGAAGTGTCTGTTCATGTTCTCTTCCCATTTTTTTTGAGGGGGGGATTGTTTGCTTGTTTGTTGTTGAGTTTTGTGAATTTTTTGTATCTTTTGGATATTAGGCCCTTATCTGGGCTGTTGTTTAAAAATATCATCTCCTATTGAGTTGGCTGTATGTTTGTTCTGTTGACAGTTTATTTTGCTGTAGAAAAACTTCTTAGTCTGATGTAGTCCCATTCACTTATCTTTGCCTTCCCTTGTCTTTGGAGTCAAATTCATAAAATATTCTTTATGGCCAAGGTCCATGAGTTTAGTATTTATGTTTTCTTCTATGTAATTTGTTGTTCCATATCTTATATTTAGGTCTTTGATCCATTTTGAATTAATTTTGTTACAAAGAGACAAACTGTAGTCAAGTTTTATTCTTTTGCAAGTGGCTCTCCAGTTTTTCCAGCACCATTTATTGAAGAGGCTTTTTTTTCTCCATTGTGTATTTTTGGCTCCTTTATCAAAGATGATTTGATCATATATATTTTGTTTTATTTCCATGCTCTATATTCTGTTCCATTGGTCTGAGTGTCTATTTTTTTTTCCAATACCATGATGTTTTGATTATCATGGACTATAATATAATTTAAAGTTAGGTATTGTAATGCCCCCAGCTTTGTTCTTTTTTCTTAAGATTACTTTAGCTATTCAGGGTTTTCAATAGTTCCATATAAACCTAATGATATTTATTCCATTTCTTTAAAAAATGACATTAGAATTTTGGTGGGAATTGCATTAAATTTGTATATTGTTTTGTGTAATATGGTCATTTTAAGTATATTCTTACTAAGAAAAATAAATATTTTTCCCTTTTATTGTATTTTTTTATTTCCCTTAACAATGCTTTGTAGTGTTTATTACATAGGTCCTTTACATTCTTTGTTATGTTTATTACAAGGTATGTTATTCTTTATTTTTCCAACCGCAAAAGGGATTATTTTTTTGAGTTTATTTTCTGAAGTTTCTTTGTTGGCAGATAAGAAGACAATTGACTTCTCTATATTAATTTTGTATCCTGCACCCTTACAGTATTGGTTTATTGTTTCTAATAGTCTTTTTGTGAATTTTTTGGGTTTTCAATATACAGGATCATATCATCTGCAAAAAGTGAAACCTTTACTGCTTCTTTCCCAATATGAATGCCTTTTATTTCATTCTCTTGTTTCATTGCTTTGGCTGGAACTTCCAGCACTATGTTGAATAAGAGTGGAGAGAGTGGGCAACCTTGGCTAGTTCCTGATTTTACAGGAAAATTTTTCTGGTTTTTGTCATTTAGTATGATGTCTGCTCGTAGTTTGTCATAAATGGCCTTTATTGTGTTGAGATATTTTCCTTCTATACCTATTTTGTTAAGTGTTTTAAACATAAAATGATGTTCTATTTTATCAAATGCCTTTTCTGCATCTATTGATAGGATCATATGGTTTTTGGTTTTGGTTTTGTCAATATGGTGTATTCCATTGATAATTTTACATAAGTTGAATCATCCTTGTGATTCTGGGATGAATTGCACTTGATCGTGATGAATTATTTTTTTAATGTGTTGTTGTATTTGATTTGCTAATATTTTATTAAGGATTTTAGCATCTGTATTCATTAAAGACATTTGTGTGTAGTTTGTTTTTTTGTGCTGTCCTTGCCAGGTTTTGGTATGAGGGTAATGTCAGCCTCATAAAATGTGTTTGGCAGTATTGATTCTTCTTCAATTTTTTGGAAGACTTTGAGCAGAATAAGTACCAAATATTTTTTGAATGTTTGATAGAATTTACTAGTATAGCCGCCTGGCCCTGGACTTTTATTTTTTGGGAGGTTTTTGATAGTTGTTTCTATTTCCTTTCAGCTTATGGGTCTATTTAAGTTATCTATAATATTTCTTCGAGACTCAGTCTAAGAAGATTGAATTGTTCTAGAAATATATGCATTTCTTTTAAATTGTTAAATTTGGTGGCATATTGTTTTTTACAGTATTCTACAATAACTTTTGTATGTCTATAATATCTGTAGAGACTTCTCCTCTTTCATTTTATATAAGGCCTCCTCCCAGATCAATGTAAATCAGAATTCATGTGAATGATCATGTCATCTGATTTTTTCTAATCTTCCCATGTATTTTTCTTTTCTTTTCTTTATTTTACAGAGACAGAGAGAGAGTCAGAGAGAGGGATAGACAGGGACAGACAGACAGGAACGGAGAGAGATAAGCATCAATCATCAGTTTTTCATTGCGACACCTTAGTTGTTTATTGATTGCTTTCTCATATGTGCCTTGACCGTGGCCCTTCAGCAGACTGAGTAACCCCTGCTTGAGCCAGCGACCTTGGGTCTAAGCTGGTGAGCATTTTTTATTTTGCTTACGCCAGATGAGCCCGCGCTCAAGCTGGCAACCTCGGGGTCTTGAACCTGGGTCCTCGGCATGCTCTATCCACTGCACCACTGCCTGGTCAGGCACATGTAGCTCTTTTAAAAGCTATTTATAAATATAGTGTTATGTCTGGTGTTTTCAGGAAAAAGTTCGAATTTGACTGGAATGTTCATTTATGGAATTAAATGGGAATGTTTATTTCTGTGATCTTACTGTATTGGTTTCTTGTTTCTAATAACCTTCGTGTGGAGTCTTTGAGGTTTTCTATATACAGGATCATATCATCTGCAAAAAGTGAAACCTTTACTTCTTCTTTCCCAATATAAATGCCTTTTATTTTCTTTCTCTTGTCTGATTGATCTGGCTTGAATTTTCAGCACTATTTTGAGTAGGAGTGGAGAGAGTGGGCAACCTTGTCTTGTTCCTGATTTTAGAGAAAAAATGTTCAGTTTTTCACCACACAGTATGATGTTAGCTGATGATTTGTCATAAATGGTTTTTATTATGTTGAGACATTTTCTTTCTATAACCATTTTGTTGAGTGTTTTAAACATAAAAATATGTATTTTATTGAATGCCTTTTCTTCATCTATTGATAGGATTATATGGTTTTTCTTCTTTGTTTTGTTGATATGGTGTATTTTGTTAACCATTTTACATATGTTGAGCCATCCTTGAGATTCTGGGATGAATCCCACTTGATCATGATGTATTATTTTTTTAATGTGTGGTATTCAATTTGCTCGTATTTTGTTTAGGATTTTTTATCTGTATTCATTAGAGATATTAGTCTGTAGTTTATTACTTTTGTGTTGTTCTTGCCAGGTTTTGGTATGAGGGTTAAGTCAGCCCCATAAAATGTTTTTAGAAGTATTGCTTCTTCTTTAATTTTTTGTAAGACTTTGAAAAGGATAGCTAGAAACCAAGTTTTCTTTGAATATTTGGTAGAATTCACTAATATAGCCATTTGGCCTCAAACTTTTATTTTGGGGGAAGTTTTTGATAGTTGTTCCTATTTCCTCCATGTTTTTGACTTCTTTGTGATTTAGTCTAAAAAGATTGTATTGTTCTAGAAGTTTATCCATTTCTTCTAGATTATTGAATATGGTGACATATAATTTTTTATATTATTTGGCCATAATCCTTTGTATATATATGATATGTGTGGTAATTTCTCCTCTTTCATTTTTTTTAATTTTATTTATTCATTTTAGAAAGGAGAGAAAGAGGGGGAGAGAGAGAGAGAGGAGAGAGAAGGGGAGGAGGAGCAGGAAGCATGAACTCCCATATGTGCCTTGACCAGGCAAGGCTAGGGTTTCGAACCGGCGACCTCAGCATTTCCAGGTCAATGCTTTATCCACTGTGCCACCACAGGTCAGGCCAATTTCTCCTCTTTCATTTTGTATTTTGTTTATATGAGTCTTTTCTCTTTTTTCCTTAATGAGTCTTGCCAGTGGTTTGTCAATTTCATTGATCTTTTCAAAGAACTTGCTGTGTGTTTTATTAACTTTTTTCTATAGTTTTTCTGTTCTCTATTTCATTATTTCTCCTCTAATTTTAATTATTTCCTTTCTTCTGTTGGTTTTAGTTTGTCTTCGTTCTTCTTTTCTAGTTCCTTAAAATGTAATTTTGATTGTTTACATGGGCTCTCTCTTGCTTTTTCAAATTAGCATGTAATGATATGAACTTCCCTCTTTTTACTGCTTTTGTTGCATCCCAGAGATTCTGATATGTCATGTTGTCATTTTCATTTGTCTGTATATATCTTTTGTTCTTTATTTCTTCTTTGACCCATTCATTTTAAATATATATTCCTTTTTATTTCCACATTCTTGTGGGTGTGTTTACTTCTTTTTTGCAATTGAATTCTAGTTTCAAAGCCTTATGGTCAGAGAATATGCTTGGTATAATTTCAATCTTTTTGGATTTGTTGGTGTTGGTTTTGTGGCCCAGCATATGGGTCTATTCTTAAGAATGTTCCATGTACACTGGAGAAATATGTGTACTCTGACGTTTGGGGATGAAATATCCTGTAGATATCTATTTTCATCATTTGTTCTTATGTTTCATTAAAGGCTGATATTTCTTTATTGATTTACTGTTTGAATAAACAATCTAAAACCATTAATGGTGTATACGGTCTCCAAGTAAGACTATATATATATATATATATAATATATATATATTAGACTATATATATAATATATATTATATATATATATATATATTTTTTTTTTGGTTTGTATTTTAGATCAGTTAGTAGATGTCTTATATATTTTGGTGTTCCCTGGTTTGGTGCATGCATATTAAGAATTGTTCTGTCTTCTTGATACAATTTTCCCTTTATCATTTTGAAATGTCCATCTTTGTCTCTCATTACCATTGTTGTCTTTTAGTCAGCATTGCCAGATATGAGTATGGCTACACCTGCTTTTCTTTGAATATTATTTGCTTAAACAATTGTTTTCAAACCTTTTACTTTGAATCTATTTTTTATCCTTGGTGCTTAGATGTGTCCCTTGAAGGCAGCATACTGTTGGGTTTTGCTTCTTGATCCAATCTGCTACTCTGTGCTGCTATATTGATGAGTTCAATCCATTTACATGTAGTGTAATTATTGACACTTAAGAATTTTCTATTGCCATTTTATATACTGATTTCTGATAGCTTTGTATCTTGTTTGGTTCTTTTTGTTTGTTTGTTTTTCTTCATTTGTTTTTGTTTGGTAGTATTCCATCCTTCTATCTTTATTTTCTTCTTTTTTTATGCCATGTGTTTCAGTAGTGTCATTTTCAGAGGTGGTTACCATTAGGTTAAAAAATAACATATTTATTATAGTCCATTATTTCATGAGTGCTTTTGCAATCCATCCTTATTTGCTACTGCCTACTGCTGATCTTTATCCTCTCCCCATTTATATAATTGTTATCACAGGTTTTCCTTGTTTTTCTTTTGTTTTTGTTAATTTTTTACTTGTAATATTGTTTTGTTTTCTTCTTTGTATCTGGTTGGATAACCCCTTTAGTATTTCCAGTAGTGCATGTTTTCTGATGATAAATTTCCTCAGCTTCTGTATGTATGTAAATGTTTTTCTTTCCCCTTCATATTGGAAGGATAGCTTTGATGGAAATAGTATTCTTGGCTGCTAATTCCTCTCTTTCAGTACTTTAAATGTTGGGTTCCACTCTCTTCTGGCTTATAGAGTTTTTGCTGAGAAATCTGATAATAGATTAATGGGCCTTCCTTTATATGTTATATTTTTTTTTCCCTAGCTGCCTTAAGGATTCTTTCTTTCTCTTTGATTCCTGATCATTTCATTATGATGTGCCTTGGAGTAGGTCTGTTTGTGTTGAGATAACTCAGCATTCTGTTTTGTTTTTAGATTTGAGGCTTTAACTCTTTCTACAGGTTTGGGAAGTTCTCATCGATTATTTGTTTCAATATGTTCTCCATTTCCTTTTCCCTCTCTTCTTCAAATACAACCATTATTCTTATATTGCTCTTCCTGATGTAGTCAGAGAATTCTTGTAGGGTTTTCTCATTTTTTTAAATTTATGAGTCTCTCTTTTCTTCTCTCTGTAGTAGCTCTAGTTGCCTGTCTTCAATGTCACTGATTCTCTCTTCTATATGGCCTGTTATAGTAGTTAAGCTTGTTACCTCATTTTTCAGTTCATGTATTGAGTTTTTCATGTCTGTTTGTTTCTTTTTATAGTTTTATTTTCCTTGGTGAAATACTCTTTTTGTTCATTCAGTTGTTTTTTGAGCTCATTAAGATGCCTTTTAGAGTTTTCTTGTGTTTTATTGAGTATTTTTTAGAACTTAAATTTTGAATTATCTGTCATTAAAATATATGATTCTCTGTTATGTGAAAATATAAACTAATAACTACTAAGAAGTATATATAGGTAATACACTTAGAATTTTGAAATTTGTGATAATAGAAATTTCCTCAAAATATGCTTTACTTTTGGAAAAGATATGTTATTAATTGAGAGTTTTGGTAGAAAAGGCACATTTATTCACCATTGTATTTATCTGTTAGGTCTTTAAATTTTATGTTCCTCTATATAAACAACTGCTACTTAGAGTAAAATTTATGTTTTCTATATAAACTGCATATGAAAATATATAAAATTCTTATATAAAATATTTATTTCAGAAAAATAAAATCATGGAATAAATGTTAAATATTAATTAGGAAATAAGTTATTTGTTAATGTTTAACTTCTTAGTTAGAAAAGAAACTATTTTTTAGATTTATCGGTAGTACTTGTCTTCATAGAATCCCTGAATAAAATTACTAAATCAAATGAATTCTGTACTTTTATGCAGTGTATGTTTGTGAGAGAAAGAGACAGAGAAAGATGAAAAAGAGAGAAATTTACTTTCCTTTTTTTTTCAATATTTTTGTGTGTCAAGAAAAACACTCTGGTTAGATTCATGTGCAAACAATGCACTGACAAATCACAGTTCCCTACGGCAATAGTCTGAAATGTTTAAACTCAATTCTTATATATAAATCAAGAACTCTAGTAGACCTAAATTTACAAAGTGGTTAATTTTGCTTACTACATGGCTTGCAAGTTGCTTTCTTAAAATTAACATTCTTCTGTAGAGTTTCTAAAACATTTTCCATGGATGTATCCCAAACAGTAAGAGGAGAAGAAAAGTTAGAAATAATTTAATGTGGTTTAGCTCATCTGCTTCCAGTGCAAAGTCAAAACATACTTACACTCATAATTTATTCTTAAAATCAATATCCATTGTATACTGCACAATATAATATTTTCATAATATTCAATATTAACTCCCAGTATCTTTGAGTAAAGTTAATGTTCTAATATGCTATGTAATAATAACTTTAATCTTATTATTTAATCTATATTATTTATTTTCAACATTTACCAGTGGCTCTATAAACAATCAAATAAATGATATTTTAATGAAAAACTATATTACTAGTATATTTTGTAATAGTTACTTAAAATAGGTGATTATTTACCCCACAATGCAAAGTAAAAAATACCATACATTAGTGTTGGAAACTTCTTGTTCCCATTATCATAGAATAAAGCACATATCTTTTAGTGTTATGCTCTGAATGTTTGTGTATTCTCAAAATTCACATATTGAAATCCTGGTCACCAACGTGATGGTACTACATGGTGAGACCTTTGGGAAATGAGTAGGTCATGAAAGCAGAGCCCCCATAATTGAAATTAGTGCCCTTATAAAAGAGGCTCCACAGATCTTCTTAGCTCCTTATACCATGTGTTGACACAAGAGGTAGCCTGTCTGCTTACCTGAAGAATGACTTCACCAGAACCTAACCAAGACAACATCTCTATCTTAAACTTCCAGCATCGAGAACTGTGAGGTATAGATTTTTGTTATTTATAAGTCACCCAGTCTTTGGTATTTTATTACAACAGCCCAAATGGACTAACACAGACAAGTAATTGTACTTATGTTAGGATTAATTTCATTATTATTTAATGTAAGTTACAAAAAGTTTTGAGGCAGATTAAAATGGCACACATTTTTTTTTTATACTTAATCTTTTTGTTAACCATCAGGGTTTGTTTTTTTTCTTTTTTCTTTTTTATTTTTCTGAAGCTGGAAACAGGGAGAGACAGTCAGACAGATTCCCGCATGCGCCCGACCGGGATCCACCCGGCACGCCCACCAGGGGCGATGCTCTGCCCACCAGGGGGCGATGCTCTGCCCCTCCGGGGGGGTCGCTCTGCCGCTACCAGAGCCACTCTAGCATCTGGGGCAGAGGCCAAAGAGCCATCCCCAGCGCCCGGGACATCTTTGCTCCAATGGAGCCTTGGCTGCGGGAGGGGAAGAGAGAGACAGAGAGGAAGGAGGGCGGGGTGGAGAAGCAAATGGGCGCTTCTCCTATGTGCCCTGGCCGGGAATCGAACCCGGGTCCCCCGCACGCCAGGCCAATGCTCTACCGCTGAGCCAATCGGCCAGGGCCTTAACGATCAGTTTTAAGTAGAACATTTATATGTGCTTTAGTATCAAAAGATGTAAACTGTCTAAGTGAAGACAGTGGAGTGATATGGTCACTTGGTGTGATCTGATAAAGTTGACATTGGTCACAATAAATAAAATAGAGGTGATTACTTTCTGTATAAGCTTTCCGTAAATTCATCTTTCAACAGATTGGATCTTAACTCAGTCAATTTGCTTACATTGGAAAATATCTATTTTTTAAAATCACTCTATGAATCACTGGAGATTTACACAATTAGAACAAAAACAAAACAAAACAGCAAAATAACCTGAAATAGCTTCTTTTTTAAATCTTCATTTTCATTTGACCACAATCATTTAGGATGTAAATTGCTTCTAAATCTATTTTGTCATTGTAAGGACATACTTACATGCCTTTCAGCAATAATATTTAAAATGCTATTATTATGACCTAAAATATTGAGAATCACACAAATTAACATATTTTCATATACCAGAAATTAAGAGAATTGTCTGCAAAGAAGCAGAACAAAATGCTGGAATAAGAATTATGGTATCATTGCCTCTTAATTTCCCTTCTTGTACACACACAGATACATCAACACACACATTCACATACAGATTCATAAATATACCCAATTCTTAGCATTAATTCTTGTTGATAGTAAGGTCAGAAATGTCTATTTAATGAGAGATTAAACATGCTTTTCCACATTTATGTACTTAGATACCGTTGATAACAAAATTAATCACTATATAATTAAGGAATTGAGGAGAAATGCGAGAAAAAGATACTTCTTAATTTACATGTTCAGACTTGTATATTTAAAAAATATTTCTGACTTTAGAAGATAAAATGTATTGACAAAATTTATGAATCAAATAAACATGATGTTAAGATGAGTACATAGTAGTTTAACCATAACAAGTGCAATGACAGTAAGAATGAAAAAAATAAACTTATCTGAGACCATTTGGAATCAGGGCATGTGATTTTTCTCTCCATTTGTTATGAGTTCTGACCTACATCAAGTCTTGATGAATAGAACAGGCCATTTGGTAGTATGTACAATTGAATATAGGTGACATAGATAATTAAATATAAGGTCTACCAAAAAGTTCTGTCCGTTTTTGGAATAAAACAAAATACAAATTTTTCTTACCGTAAATAAACTTTATTAAATAATATAATTATATATTTCCACACCAATCCTATCTTCCGAATATGGTCCTAAATGGTTTGCTGAGCTGAATTAAACCTTTCTGCAGTCTCCGATGTTGTCAAAAAAGGATCTTGCTCCAACATGGTCTTAACAACATCGTCATCTATCAAAGATGGTTGCCCAGAAAGAGGCTTATCAGAAAGGTTGAAATCACCTGTTTCAAATTTTTCGAACCATCTTCTGCATGTCCTATCAGAAACTGTACCTTCACCAAACACTTTCAATAAATTTCTACATGCTTCTGTAGCATTTGCTCCTTGTTGAAATTCGTATACAATACAGTGGCGTAAATGAACTTTATCAGTAGTCATGGGTACACTATCACTTTACACATAAGACTAACGTGAATCAATTTTGTTTTAGTTAATTTGCTACATCAGTATGTATACATTAAGTGATAAAAATAGAGAGGCACACATGCGCCAAATAAACATGTGCTTACGTGTCGAAACTTGTTGTAATAGAAACAGACAAAACTTTCCAGTAGACCTTATACATAGATTTTTAAACAAGAGTCCATGAATTCACATTAGATTTATGGATAAAATTAAGAGTTGCAAAAATTTAGATATTAAATAATGCAAAATCTTTACTTTTAATGATTTAAAACTGAAATTCAGCAGTTCATTCATTATGTATGTAAGAAACTAATCATATTAATTCAACTGTACCTGGGTATTTTCAGAAATATGAAGTTTATATATTTGTATATTACATTGCCAGAATGTCCCTGATAACACTGAGTTTGAATGCATTAGTGATACTTAAATGAAATTCCCTTGATATACAATATATTTATCTATTTCTTGTTTGGGCGCACTTTACATATCCAAGACAAAAATTGCTATTCTCTTATCTTTCTTATAGAAACAATCTTGAATTCTTAATCTTTGATACAGTGTCTGCCTATTGAATCACAGAACTGTGTTAATAGGAAATGCCCAATATCATGGCATTAAAAAGTGTTACCATAAGTGTTCTTAGCTCCAATAATGGTCTAAACAGTAATAGTGGCGAATGGAAATAGGTAGAGATATTCATGATTTCTACTTTAGAGCCCCTGCATGTGTGCAATATTCATACAAGGATATTTCACAGAAAGTTGATGGTAGCATAAAAGTGAAAAATAATCAGAAATATTTCTGATATGGAAGGAGATTTAAAATGCATTTGAATTTAAAACGTTCTAATGTCACAAATAAAAAAAATATGTGAGGCATGAGATACCACTACTTCTTTGTTTAAAAACTCATAATACCCTTTAGCCATAGGCAATTGGTTACTATAAAAATAGACTGCCTTTGTTCAAGAAATTGGAAAATCGTATTTTATTACGTTAGTACACACCACGATACTGATAGTAACTTGTAGTTAGTTGCTTTAAGCCTACTTGGAGACAACTGGTGTCAGCTGAGTAAACTGCTGAATCAGCAGGATCACTTGTAGTGCTTGTTTTTTTAGTGTCAGCCTTCAGTTAAGCCTGTGAAAGAGAAATCTAAAATCTGTTCAATGATAAAGAAAAGGTTTCTTTTTCATGATGAAGAGATTTTTTTTTCTCTTTGCCCACCAAGAAATAAAAATATAGGGGGAAATTCCAAGATCTATTGGTTTGTCTCTTTCATTTTCGCTTCTCATTTAATAAAATTTCTTTATTTCAGGACTTCTCTGAAAAAGGATTTTGTTTTCCATTAGTAAGAATGGTGATAATATGATGGTGATAATATCTAAGGTAAATTTTAGTGGAATGAGGCTCTGGCTAGTGGTTCAGTGAATAGAGCTTTGGCCAGGTGTATGGATGTCCTGGGTTTGATTCCCAGTCAGAACACACAGGAGAAGCGACCATCTGCTTCCCCCTTTTCTTTCCTCTTCTGTCACTCTTCCCTTCCTGCAACCAGTGGCTTGATTGGTTTGAGCATGGCTCCACTGAAGTGCATCAGCCTCAGGTGTTAAAAATAGCTCAGATCTCAAACATCAGCCCAAGATGGGGTTGCCAGATGGATCATGGTAGTAACACATGAGAGAATCTATCTCAGTATCTCCTAAAAAAAATTAAAAAAAATAATTTTTAGTAAAATGATTATAAAATAGCACAGTATAATTATATGAGACAGCAACATTAACAAAATGGTGGATGAACACCAGTGGAATATATTTAAGCTTCCCTACCTGTAGTTCTAATAGTGGGAATAGTGGTGACTATGACTTTCCCTGAAGTGTGTCTCTGAATCAATTCCTCAAGTTATTCTAGCCTTAGATTTTATCCTGTTTCATCAGCACAGTAAATAACTTAAAGGGGCTATGTCATCATTCTTGGAAAGAAAAAAATAAGACAAAATAATGACTAGGGTTTTAAAATAAAAACCCTTCCTCTAGGATTATATATACTGTTCATGGAGTGTGGCCTTTTGCCATAAAGAAGCTGACAGTCATATTTTGACGGAACTCTCAAGAAGGACTACTGAGATATTTGTTTACAAGAAGAATAAACAATTGACTTTTTAGGACAAATCTTGATATTACAAAGCATTCAGAAGTTTATGAACATGTGTTTATGAGCAAACAATGAAATGATTATGTGAGAAATTCAGAGATGATAAACTATTAGAAAGTAAGGCAGTGAAACTTGGAAGTTGTGTTTCTTTAATTGGCAATTCTCATAACAATTGGTTATTGAATAATTTTTTTTCCTTTTGCTCTGCTCTCACCCCTCCCCAATGAAAGAAACATGATATATATCTATATATCTATACATACATACATACATATATATATGTATATATATTCTTTATAGTAGTTTTAATCCCCATTAAAATAAACAGTAAGCTACTTATTATTATTTGTGTTATATAAATGGAAAAAATTGAAGCTAATACTCCAGTTAGATTAGTTTATTTTCTCTTAAAAGGAAAAAAAGGTGGGCACATAGTAAAAATTATCTGCTCACTCACATAACAATACTTATTGTGCTCTTAGTATGAGCCACACAGTTCTAGTAACTTAGGGAATGCATTGTTACACAGAATGATTGGAATTGCTATCTCATAGAGTTTGTATTCTACTGTATGACACATAAATAAAATAAATAATGAAAATAATATTTAAGTGACTTGTTTAGTGAAATAGAGTTTTAGAAGTTGATTAAAGGGGAAGAGTATGAAGGATGCACAGAGCATTACAAAGGTAGCAGTTCAGGAGATGTGGGTGTTGGTGTTTCTTATGACACCTGATATAACCTGGGACAAAAGCATAAATGAGTCTCTGGCCTATTTGCTCAGTGGTAGAGCATTGCCAAGTGTGTGAAAATCTAGGGTTTGATTCTCAGTCATGGCACACAGGAGAAGCCACCATCTGCTTCTCCACTCTTCCCCCTCTCCATTCTATCTCTTTCTCTCTCTTTTCTTCCCACAGCCTTGTCTGAAATGGCTCAAGAAAAGTCAGTCCCAGTTGCTAAGGATGGCTCCATGGCCTCACCTCAGGTGCTAAAATAGCTCAGTTGCTGAGCAATAGAGTAGCAGCCCAGACAGGTGGAACATCACCTAGTAGGGAACTTGTCAGGTGGATCCCAGTCAGGGCTCATGTGGGAGTGAGTCTGTCTGTTTAGCTGCCTTTTACTTAATAATAAAAAAAAAACACACACACCAAGAATTATAAATGTGTCTCAGTGACTTCCACTCTAACAGCAGCGGTTAAGTATTTTGTTGGGAAAAAGACGTTTGTTCTCGAGAACTCTTGTTCTTATTTGATGATGGAGGCTGAAGGGCTCGTGAAAGGCTTATCTCAGCGCATAACCTTCTTTTTATCTTGTGCTGATGATGGTAGATGCCTAGATTTGGTGGTGTTTCACACTCAGAGCAATGTTTAGACTAATTTTTTTACTACTTTAGGGAGACAATTAACCTTAAATGAGTGCTTATGCTCTAATCGTAACCACTATTGATGAATTGGAGGCATTCTGTTGAAATAGTATGTTACAAGTAGAGTAAGGGTCCTCTCTCACCTGGATTTTACTTATTCTCTTTTTGAAAGAAGTAAAATATACCAAGCACTGCTGAGTCATGTAAATCATCAATAAACCTCATAATGTCCAGAATATGTTTCATTTATGGGGATGTTTGAGAATAAGTGAAATACCTAAATTAAACTAAAATATTGATAACCTAGGCTTGACTAAATCCCATTAGTTAATCTAATAAAATATGGCTTTTTTTTTCCCTTGGAAAATATTCTTAGCCCCTAAAGTGACACATTATTGCATTAGTCACCTAAATGTGCTATAACAAGTTAAAACAAACATAGCAACTTAAAACGATAGCAATTCATTTTGTAACAATTCTAGAGAACAGATGTCAGAATCTGCCATGCCTGTGCTCTACAGGGTGGCTATAGAAAAAAAAAAGAGCTTCTGAAATTCTTCAGTTTGTTATTGCATTGCTCCAATCTCTGCCTTCATCTTCATATTGGCTTCTCTTCTGTGTCTGTTGGTGTAAAATTTCCTTTACCTTGCACACTTGGCATGATATTTGGGCCTCTACTGAATAATGCAGAATAAACTCTTTATTTCAAGATATTTAACCCAACTACATCTTTTAAAATATAAAATAACAATCCCAGGTTCTAATGATTTGACATGGATATCTTTTAGGTGCCACTTTCTACCCACCAGAAGTGTAATAAATTAAAACAAAAACAAGTTTCTGGATAAAATTTAGAAGACTTTACTGATTGTATGGTGACTATCTGACAAGAAGCTACCATGAAAAATGTAACATTAAAACTTACTGAGCCTGGCCCTGGCCAGTTGGCTCAGTGGTAGAGCGTCGGCCTGGCGTGCAGAAGTCCCGGGTTCGATTCCCGGCCAGGGCACACAGGAGAAGCGCCCATCTGCTTCTCCACCCCTCCCCCTCTCCTTCCTCTCTGTCTCTCTCTTCCCCTCCCGCAGCCGAGGCTCCATTGGAGCAAAGATGGCCCGGGTGCTGGGGATGGCTCCTTGGCCTCTGCCCCAGGTGCTAGAGTGGCTCTGGTCGCAACAGAGCGACGCCCCGGAGGGGCAGAGCGTCGCCCCCTGGTGGGCATGCCGGGTGGATCCCGGTCGGGTGCATGCTAGAGTCTGTCTATCTCTCCCTGTTTCCAGCTTCAGAAAAATACAAACAAACAAACAAACAAACAAAAAACTTACCGAGCCTGAAATTACCCTCTATGCATTCTTTTCATTCCAGTTTCCTCGGGGCAGTGCACAAAAGAGGAGATACTGAGGAACTGTTCTAAAAAGAAGTTACCACTTTTCTCTTTGTAATTTTATTGTGACTTCCAATCTGCTCTCCTTTATTTTTTACCTATTTTGGAACTTTATTATATATAATATATAACAGATTACTAACACAATGTGAAATCATAAAACAACTAAATGTTTTAAGGGTTATTATTAATTTTTTATTATAGTAAGATAAAATTAATCATTTTCACTATTTTAAATCTGATATAAATATTTTTAAGTTTAATAAAATTAACTCTGCCAGACTTATGTGCCATTATAATATTTTAACAAAAATATGGTAATATATTTTGAGCTATATTACGTGCTAGACACTGTCGTTAGAACTCTGAACTTTGTATGTTAACTCATTAAATACACCGAAGAGCATCATAAGGAGGGATGTTATAATGCCATTTTGTAGATTAGGATCTTAAGATGTAAAGATGCTAGATGGTGGAGGGTGACAGTACACTTGGGTCAATATGTTCAAATTCTTTGTGTGTGTGTGTGTGTGTGTGTGTGTGTGTGTGTGTGTTTGTCAGAGACAGAGAGAGTGACACAGAGAGGGGGACAGATAGGGACAGACAGACAGGAAGGAAGAGAGATGAGAAGCATCAATTCTTTGTTGCGAAACCTTAGCTGTTCACCAACTGCTTTCTCACATGTGCCTTGACTGGGATGGGGGATGGGCTTCAGCCAAGCCAGTGACCTAGGACTCAAGCCAACGACTTGGGCTCAAACCAGCAACCATGGGGTCATGTCTATGATCCCATTCTCAAGCCAGTAATCTTATGCTCAAGCTGGAGAGCCCATGCTCAAGCCAACATCCCTGTGCTCAAGCCAGCAACCTCAGGGTTTTGAACCTGGGTCCTCTGCATCCCAGTCCAACAGTCTATCTACTGTGCCATCACCTGGTCAAGCTGTTCAGATTTTTAAAATTTTAAAGTGTTTGAATTCAAGCACTTGGACTCCTGATTTTGCCCTCTTAACCTTTGCTCGGAACTAAAAACAATGTTACTAAGGCCAGAAAAATAAAATATTTTCATTTAACAAAAATATTTTAAGTTATTTAATTGAAAAAGAATAAAAAATGCAACAGCATTATGTTGATTAGACTTCTTGTCTCTTTACTCCCAAAGAGGCAATACTTTTTTTAGTTATCCTACATTTTGAAATATTGTTGATCCTATATCAAAGTTTGATTTTAAAGTACATAATTATAATTTTATAATTACTAATTATTATATTTTTATTTCAGTACTTTTCAGGACCCAACAACATCATATAAGTACTTAAGAAATTAGAATGCCATGTATTAAAATGCAAAATTGATTTGAGTTTTAAAATTGCAGCATATTAATTATATTTTATATTATACAACATTTACTCATGCAAATTGTGGTTGTGAAATAATTATATAATCACACAATTCTATGAGAAAAAATTAACATTTAATTTTCCTATTACATGCTAGGCACTTTTATTGTAAGGCATTTTATTATTTATTTATTTGATCTTTACTACAACACTTTCTCAAGCTGCAGAGAAAGAAAGAGTGGGTTTTTTTTTTTGAGAAATACTATAAAATTTAAGTGAACTTTATCTAATAAATTTATTATTTGCATGATTGTATATCAAGCTTGCCAGTTGTATTAGTCAGGATTCTACAGAAAAACAAAGAGAACCAGTAGAATAAATAAATATATAAGTATGCATATGCATATATTGAGGCATACATATGTAAATGTGTGTGTGTGTGTGTGTGTGTGTGTGTGTGTGTGTGTGTGTGTGTAGAGAGAGAGAGAGAGAGAGAGAGAGAGAGAAAGAGAGAGAGAGAAAAGATTGAGAGAGTTTATTTTTGGAGAGCTGGAAAATCCAAATTTCTTGGAATATATTCTCAGAATCCTGAAACATTAATTCAAAAGTATATATTCACCCTTATGTTCACTGCCTCATTATTTACAATAACCAAGATCTGGAAAAAAACACATCAGTACCCATCAGTAGATGAGGGGATGAAAGAGCTGTGATACATTTATACAATGGAGTACTACATGGGCATCAAAAAGAAAAAAATTTACATTTGCAGCAGCATGGATGGAACTAAAGATTACTATGCTGAATAAAATAAGTCAGTCATAGAAAGACAAATACAAGGGGTCCTTGGGTTACAACACAGTTCTGTTTCTACGACAGTGATGTAACCCAAATTTTGATGTAAGTTGAAACACACCCTAACCTAAGTCATTTACCTATTCTAACTCAGTTGTAAAATCATAATCTATAACATAAAAACTAAACTAAGCCACAGAAAAACAAAAAGGACATAAATATACTGTTCTGTACATTGTATTGTATTAACAAAAAAAATTAGCGTAAAAAAATTTCTTACCTTTATTCCTGTGGTTGGTTGCACACTGGAAGGGGCGTTGCAAGGTGGGAGAGAGTGACTAATTGGGAGGAAGAAGCTGGAGAGGCAGGAGAAAGTGTAGAAGGTGCTGGAGATACTGGGTCAGATGAATCAGGATTGCCTAAGGAATATGCAAGAGACACTGGAGATGATTCTACCTGTACCACAGGTGTTTTATCTCAAGAAGTAGCTAATGTAGAAGATTCAAGATCTATTGCAGGCCTCCCTACCTTATTAAAAATTGTTCCATGCTAGTCTGGAAGGTTGATGACTTCTTCTCTTCCAAAATCTGCCTATAGCATTGCAAGGCATTCATAACAGCTATATAGACTTTACTGAATCTGTCATCACTGGGTCCTTAGCTTCAAATTTTGCCAACCCATGCTCTGCCATGGAAAAACCTTCTTCCAAAGCCTTGGTAGTAAATCTTTTAGGTTCTGAGGTTTCTATCTCTTCTTCTTTAACAGTTGATTCTCCAGCTGAATGAGGTCCTCAGCAGAGAACTCCTTTCCATGTGATGCCAGTAGCTCTGTGACATCCTCAGCCTCCACCTCCAAATTAAAATGTTTCCCCATGACAACAGCTTTCTCTGTTATAGCCTCCACTGACTTCTCAAAGCCATGGAAGTCAGTCACAAACTGGAGACACAGTTTTTTTTACACACCATTTAAGTTTGTTCACCTCACTTCATCCCAGCCAAAAGTAATGTTTTGTACAGCATTGTAAATCTTTTAAGACTTTCAAAAGTCTTCAAGTGTCAGGATCTTGTCCATCTCAGTTGCATTAAGGGTCATAACAAATATCTTCCAATGGTAGTAGGCCTTGAAAGAAGCAATGACACCTTGATTCATGTGCTGTAAATAAACTAGTGTTATTGGTGGAAGGTAAGTCACCTTGACATTAAGGTTAATGTCACTCAAGTGGGGGTTGCTTGACCAGAAGCATTGTCCCAACACTAGCAACACCTTGAAAGGTAGCCCCTTGCTAACACAGAAGTCCTTCCCTGCTGGCGCAAAAAAGCTGAAAAACCACTCCTCAAAAAACTGGTGTCAGGCATGCCTTTTTGTTAGACCTCCAGATGGCAGGCTGTTGACCCTTTTGTGCCCTTGGATTCTCTGCCTGGTACATTGACAGAGGCTTGAGTTTGAAGTCACCTGCAGCATTTCCCCCAAGAAGCAAAGTCAGTCTCTCCTTGCCAGCTTTACGGCCTGGTGCTGTCTTCTCCTCTTTGGTAATGTAGGTCCTGTTAGACATACATTTCAAAAAAAAGGCCTGTCTTATCAACATTAAACAGTTGTTCAGCACAGTAACCCCTCTCTTTAATTAATTCAGCCAACTTATTAGACAATTTGCTGCTTTCTCATCCCCACTAGCAGCTTCAGCCTGCACCTTAAGGGTATGCAAGTTGGCACGAGCTTTGAAACACATGAACCAACCCCTACTGGCCACAAAATCTTCACTGCCTTTCCCCTTTTCACTTTTTCTTGCCTCAAACAATCACTTAGCCTTGTCCTGAATCAACATTAGACTACCTGGTATATGCTGCTTATACAGGTCTTTCAGCCACAAAACTAGCAGTCTTCCCATTTCAATCATTATGTCACTTCACTGTTTAGTAATCACAGTCAATTTTATAAAAGTTGATCCCTTTACATGCTCTAGGATACGGTCTTTATCCTTGATAATTGTTGCTGCAGTAGAGTGGCTACGGCTTAGCATGTGACAGATGGTCATTGCTGATTCTCTCTTTTTTTTAGCTCTTTAGAATGTCTAATTTCACTTCCATCATGATGGCTTTCTTCTTCTTTGAAGCACTGCCATCTGAAAACATTGATTTTCACTTAGGAGCCATAATGGCCAAAAGTCACCAAACAAAGCAACACAAATAAAACATTTGTGGTTTTAACAGTTCAAAATGGCATAGTAAACTTACTGAGGCATGCCTACTCCCTCACTCATATGCTGCGGTTACTGCATATTCTTCCACTGTATGCAAACTAACTAGTTCTCCCAAGTAGTCTGTAAGTAGAATGCTAATGTTGTAAACCAAAAACACATCTCTAACTTTTAAGTTTTTATGGGAGTGAGCATTGTAAACTTGAAACGTCATATATCAAGACAGTTGTAACCCAAGGACCCCAGTACTATATGACCTCACTTATATGTGGAATCTAATGAACAATAAACTGATAAAGAAAATAGAAACAGAAGCACAAATACATGGAACAACCTGACAGCTGTAGAGGACAGAAAGGGTGGGGGACTGGATAAAATAGGTGAAGGAATTACCCAAAAATTATATGTACATAACTCATAGACACAGACAGCAGTGTGGTGAAAGCCAGAAGAAAAGGTTCTGAGTATAGGTAAAGGTATAAAAAGGTGAGAAAAATGGAAATTGAAAGAGACTTTGTACCTGTCCAGGTAGTGGTGAAGTAAATAGAGCATCGGACTGGAAAGTGGAGAACTCAGGTTTGAAACCCTGAGGTCGCTGGCTTCTGTGTGGGCTCATCCAGCTTGAATGCAGGCTCACCAGCTTGAGCCCAAAGGTCACTCTGTCTTGAAACCCAAGGTCTTAGGTTAGAGCCCAAGGTTACTGGCTTGAGCAAGGGGTCACTTGCTCTGCTGTAACTCCCCAGTAAAGGTACATATGAGAAAACAATCAATGAACAACTAAAGAGCTGCAACAAAGAATTGATGCTTCTCATCTCTCTCCCTTCCTGTCTGTCTGTCCCTATCTGTCTCTCTGTCTCTGTCACACACACACACACTCACCACACACACACAAAAAGAGACTTTACTTAGGGTGACAGGTGCATGATACAGTGTACAAGTGATATTTTATTGAATCCAAATATATTGTTTGGGGGACCAATATGACCCCCATAAATTCAAATAATAAATAAATAAATAAATAGTCTGTAGAGCAACTGGCAGGCTAGATACTCATGGTCAGTAGCTGATGTAACAGTGTTTTTCTTCAGGGAAACCACAGTTTTGTTTATGAGGACTTCTCACTGGTTGAACACATCCCACACCCGTTTTCCAGGTAGTTATCTCTACATAAAGTCAACTGATTAGATAATAACCATATCTTTATATATTTTATACAACATCTAGATTAGTGTTTGATTGAAAAATGCATATTGACACTTTATAAAAATTATAATAAATAAATAAATAAAGATATAACAATGTATAAAATATATGAAAATGGGCTGATACACTCATTTTTCTATATATAAAGAAAACAAATTTTATTACATAAAATGATGTGCTTTCTTCCAGCACATATCTCCCATCACCCCTTTCCTATGGAAAACAAACAATGTGGGAATACTTGTCTTAGTTTTTTTATTTAATTTTATTTTTTTCTTAGTTTTAATGTTATTTTTTCTCTTTCCTATTTTAAGAGTAATGTTTTGCAAACCAAATGATGCTTGCTTCTATTAAAGAACTAAGCAGGAGTAATTTTAGGGGAAGAAAAGTGCAAGGATTTGCCAGCTTTAAAAGCAGTGTATTATACCTTGTTTATGTACCTTAATTTTTCTTCTTCTTAGGTTAAGTATAATTGAGGTTTTGTTGTTTTAAAACATGCTTTTCTTGTCTTATAAATCCCAGAACTTGCCAGCTGTCTTTGTTTTGCAAGCTTCAAATATGCAGAGATATGAGAGTGATCAGGTAACATAATGACTAATTTTAACAATGAACAATCAGAGGGTTAAATATAGGCATCAGAATGCCATTATATATAATCAGCAACAGTGGGTACAGTAAAAGCATGGAAAATAGCTGGAGGATAGGTTTATTATAAGTATTGTGGCTTAAATAAAGCAGAGGAAAGAATGTAATGTTTTGACTGATGGAGCCTCTTTTTAAAATGCCTATGGAGGAAAAAAAAAGCTAAATTAGCTTCAATCTTGTCTACATTCTTAATTTATGCATGTACATAGCTTTAGGGTTTGAAACAACAGATAAGAAAATAAGAAGCAACTTTCTAAATGATATGAATGAACTATCATTAATGTTTGAACATAGCTTGTGAACATCCATTTTTAATTATTAACAAATGATCATTTCTAGATTGTGTTCACTAAGTTACTATGACTGTCTTTTATTTGCCTTATAAAGATTGTATTCTCCTCAAATATTTCTTGCAAAAATAATTGGCAGGAATTTTTGAAGTGTTTAAACATTGCTAGTAAGTTTTACTCATTTTTTCTCCCCAAAAAGGAAACCACAGAACTTAGATAACCTCCAAAGTTAAGGTTATATAGCTAAAAAAAATCCTTTTTATTTCTCTTATCCACCACCACCCGGCACACAGACAGTTCTGATGCTACCAACACATTCTCTTTCATCTGCTTATCCCTTCAAAACTTAATGAAGGCAAGGGAGAAAGCTGTTTGATTTACAGTTCACCTCCTGGGTTTACTGAACAGTGTCCTTTCCTTTGAACAAAAATTTTAGCTAAAATTATATTTTTAGGAATTCAGACTCTCTAGCTGGTACTCTTGCTTCAATATCTCTCAGCAATATGACCATGAGAAGATTTTTTGAACACATTCTGCCTCACTGTCATCGTCTATAAAATAGAGAAACTTGAAAAACTCTATCCCACGTAGAGTTTTTCTGAGAATTATGTTCTTGCCTTAAAGATGTCCTACTATTAAATTCCTCTAAGATGTATAATATGTTTGTTCTTTAGATAATATTATATTCCCAGAAAAGTTGGTAAATCCTAAGTCATTTGATAGGTCAATGAATTAAATGTCCTATTCAAGGTTAGCTCTTTACAAATCTGTGAATTAAGACATTTTAAATTAGAGTCTTAACAGTTGTTTTTTTTCCAGTAACCATAATGACTCTACTTCTTCATTATATTGTTGAATAATAGCCAATATTTTATGAAACTTACCATGTGGTAAGCACTATTCTAAAAACTTATTTGACCCTAATTACCATCTGAATAACTGTCATTACTATCCCTATTTCACAGATAAGTAAATTAACGCTATGATCCTTGCCCCAAGTCACATAGCTATCAAATGAAAGTAATAGAACTTTATTTAAACCAGTCAAGTTCCACAATCTACTGTCTTCACATCTTTGGGGCAAAAAATACTGTAGAAGTGTTTAAGTTGTTTACTGCAGTATGTATTTCTTCTTTGATAATAAAGCTACAGAACCAAACCTTGATTAGCCTCTTGGTGACTAAAGAACAGCACAGTACACCAAGGGTAGTCACCTCTCAAAGCAAAATATTTCTGCTGCAAATTAAGAGTACACAGAAGATAATTTCCAAAGCTCTGATTTCTAAAACTGAGGAGATTCTCTAGTTATTCAAGCAAGCTAATACATATTCATAATGAAATATTGTAATAACTTGTAATAGCAATGTCAGTCTGGCACAGGCATAGTATCAGGTAATCGTTTTTGATGCATCCTATGTTCGGAAACTCCTAGAGGTGGGATTTTGATATTATAATGGACTCTCAGTCTCTCTTAGGTCAAGATGGCAGCCTTAACCAGTTCAAGCCCACTCCTTTTTGGCTCTCTTCAATGATTTCTGCAGGTGTCTATCTGAAGGCTCAATGTTTTCTGGAAAATATGTTAGCAATATAGTTAATGAAAATTTTAGTAACTTTTTTAGTTTATTTGGAATAACCTACTTAGCTTTTGAGTGACAATAACCTTATTTTTTTCTTAAGCAAATGATCACTGAAATAACACTCCCCTCCTATCTTACACATTGTATATCCATGTGACTTGTTCAAGTTAGTTATGCAGAAACAAAGTGATTAAAAATCTTATTTTCCCTCGACTCTCTCTGTGGAACATGAAAGCAATGGTTGGGTACTTTGTACTTATCTTAGTCCATGAGGTAAGAGCTATTTATTAGAAATATTTTAGCAAAAAAATATAAAAAGAGACAATTTTATGGACATGAATGGTATCCCTTGGTGGCCTGCTTATGTGAAGATGATTTGTTTTGTGGAAAAAAAATAAATTAATTTACTATTAATTTTATTTACTTATTATATGGAGTCTAGTAAAAAATTCCTAATTTATAGAATATCTTACATTTTTCTCAATTACATTCAGTGGGAAAAAAATCACATAAGAACTGCAGACATACATTGTTTAGCTCATGGTTTTAATATCAGAATACTTTACATAAAGTTCCAGATTTTGAGTTTCTCATAGTAAATTATATCTGGTAACACTGAGATAAGCATGCCTTCTATTGTTCATCCCTGTGCCCCAGCTCCCAGTGTATGTCTTTATTTTACTTGCCCTAACTTTATGCAAATTTGTCCACTGAACAGAGCTCAGTAGGGACTTTCTGCTTGGTATAACTAGGTTTAATTCATTACTTTGGCATTGTTGTGTGTGTGACAGACAAGAGAGGGGTACAGATAAGGACAGACAGACAGGAAGGGAGAGACATGAGAGGCATCAGTTCTTTGTTGCTGCACCTTAGTTGTTCATTGATTGCTTTATCATATGTGCCTTGACAAGGGGGGGGGCTACAGCAGACCAAGTGACCCCTTGCTCAAGCCAGCGACCTTGGGCTCAAGCTGGCGAGCCTTGCTCAAACCAGATGAGTTCACGCTTAAGCTGCCGACCTCAGGGTTTTGAACCTGGGTCCCCTGCATCCCAGTTGGACACTCTACTCACTGTGCCACTACCTGGTCAGGCTAATTCATTACTTTGGAATAGTTCTTTAAAAAGTGCTACTTAAATATAATCTCTCATATATATTATTGATTTTTAAATATTGGAATTGGGTGGATTTGTTTGCTAAAGGTGTTCTAAAACATACAAAATATTACTCGAGGTTGGAAAGTCACAAGTAAAATTACAGATATAAATTATCTTAATTTTTTAAAAAAGTGAATATTTTTAGGTGCCATGCCCACATTTTGAACTAAGATAACAGTAGTTTAGTCTAACCTCTCATTTAATTGCACTATATTGTAGCTGTTACTAATGTGACAATAAGAGCTCAAAGTCTGTGCAAACCATTTTCATGATATTGTTTTAATTAATAAAAAAATTTATGAACTTTTAAAAATATAAAGTGTGCTTTTACAATTATAACTGCATTTAGTTATCATAAAAAATTATGAGTGATTGGAAAGGTGTTTATTTTTTTAAATAGGTAATATTTCCTTAAACATATTTCATTCACAGCTGGCTTTAATTTACTCATCTATGTGCTAGACAAATTTTTTTTTCCAAAGCTATTATCCCTAGCTCCCTACTTAAAGTACTATAACGTAATTGCATCTCAAGAGTGAAGGGCTTTTAGTGGTTTCTGTCTTTGAGTTAACTCTGGGAAATTTTTTTTTTTATTTAAATGTGTATTAAAGCAAGAAAATATCTTCTCCCTTTTTGGATTAGCATACTTTTCTGCAACCAATTTATGAGGCACTTTTTCATAAAAACTACATTAATCTTTAGTATAGCTAATTTTGATCATAGAGGTTAAGATAAAAAAAAATGAACTTCAACCAGTTTCTTCTTATAGTTCTAAATTTAAGAATATGAATGTTGTCATAATGAAAGCAAGAGAAATCACATTTTAATGAAAGTTGATTTCCCATGAAATAAGAACTTAACATTGAGATGTTAATAAAAAATAACTAGAGACATCTTATTCACAATTGAATATGAAAATTCTATATAGAACACATATTGTATTTGAATAAAACAAAAAATATCTTAAATCCCAGAACTTTGGGAAATAACACAAACCATTATTATTGTTTGCAATGAGCAAAAAGCATTACATTGTTATGATAAAGCCCAGTCATTGAGAAAAAAATATATAAGACATAAAAATTAATTGAAAGAGACCACACAAACCAGAAGAATAGTTTAGACTTTAAAAACAGGTTAGAAGAGAAAAATACTGAGAATAATATATGTACTGTAGTTGTTTTACAAGGGTCAGTAAAATTGTTAGAAAGAGAGCCACTGATGATATGTCTGTTCTATCAGCTATAAAAATCAATTTAATTTTTTTTTCTTTTAGCAAGAGAGAGAGAAAGATAAAAAAGGAGAGAGATGAGAAGCATCAATCCATAGTTGTGTCACTTTAGTTGTTCATTGATTGCTTCTCATTCGTGCCTTGATTAGGGAACTCCAGATGAGCCAGTGATCCCTTGCCCAAGCCAGCTACTGTGGGCTCAAGCCAGCAACCATGAGATCATGTCTATGATACCACATTTAAGCTGGAGACCCCACACTCAAGCCGGTGACCTTGGGGTTTCAAACCTGGACCCTCAGCACCCCAGTTCTATCTACTCTGCCACCACTGGTCAGGCAATTTAATTTTAATTTTTAATTTAATTTTAACTGCCAAATTTGAAGATATATGTGTTTAAAAAGTATTTTAAAAAGTAAATAAAGCATTGATCATTTCAATTAGAATAAAAATATAGGTACGTGTGTATTTGTTTTAATTGTAGAAAAATATTTTTAAATACTATTTTTATTTAATTTCAAAATATATAACCTGTTGATAGTAGTCTATAAACAGGATTTTGAAGTTTATAGAGTTGTGGGTATTTTTTAAAAGATAAAATTGACATACCATTGCTGCATGTTACATCCTCAGGACGTGTTTGTCTTATAGCTGGAAGTTTAAGTCTTTTGATCAACTTTACCAATTTTGTCTGCATTCTACCTGTAGCAATCACAAACCTGTTCTCTGTATCTGTAAATTCAGTTATTTTTTTTAAGATTCCTAATCTAAGTGATATTATATAACATTTGTCTTCCTTCAACTTACTTCCCATAGTAAAATGCCCTCACAGTAAAGCAATGTTGTCACAAATGGAGTGATTTTCTCATTTTTATGGCCAAATAACATTCCATTGTACATAAGTAAATCACATCTTCTCCATCTATGGATAGAGACTAAAGCTGTTGCTCCATCTTGACTACTGTAAATAATTCTGTAATGCTGCAAACCAGCACAATTGTCCTCGTAATTGTCCAGGTCCTGAATAAAAATGGTGCAGAATGAAGAAATGAACTCAGAGAGAAAAAGGTTGGGATCGGTAGGTCTCTGCAAGCTGATAGCAAGCCAGAGTAAAAGCAGAGTCCCCAGCCTGTTTCATTATATAGTGCAGAGTCATATGCAAATAAGGAAGTCTGATACAAGGTGACACATCTGAGGCATAAACGGGAATCCTCCCCCTACCATGCAACAGTCAAGGGTATGAGAAAGAACTTAGTCTTAGAAGGATATAGGGAAGATCTTAGTCTTAAAAAGATGTGGGAAGAGCTTAGTCTTAAACTAAGCCTTAGGCTATAAGGACTTGGTCAGTTTACAGCCTGTCTCCCACACTGTAATAAACATGGCATTGCAGATACCTTTCAAAGATAATAATTTCATTATCTTTCCTTTGGATATGTGGATATACTTTTAAGTAAATACAAAAATTAGAATACAAATAGGAACAAATATATGAATAAAGTTAAATTAGGATAATGGAAGAAAACAAAACACTTTGATGAATAAAGAAATCACCAAAAACAAAACAAAAAAATAACAATCTAATTAAAAAATAGGCAAAGACCAAAACAGAAACTTTTTTTTTTTTTTTTTTAATTTTCTGAAGCTGGAAACAGGGAGAGACAGTCAGACAGACTCCCGCATGCGCCTGACCGGGATCCACCCAGCACGCCCACCAGGGGCGACGCTCTGCCCACCAGGGGGCGATGCTCTGCCCATCCTGGGTGTCGCCATGTTGTGACCAGAGCCACTCTAGCGCCTGAGGCAGAGGCCACAGAGCCATCCCCAGCGCCCGGGCCATCTTTGCTCCAATGGAGCCTTGGCTGCAGGAGGGGAAGAGAGAGACAGAGAGGAAAGCGCGGCGGAGGGGTGGAGAAGCAAATGGGCGCTTCTCCTGTGTGCCCTGGCCGGGAATCGAACCCGGGTCCTCCGCACGCTAGGCAAAACAGAAACTTTTCAAAGAGGACATATAGATGGCCAATAGACATAAGAAAAGAAGTTCAAAGTCAGCAATTATTAGAGAAATACATATTAAAACCATACTGAGATATTACCTCACACATATCAGAATGACTATCAACAAACAACAAATGTTGGCAAAGATGTAGGGAAGAGAAAACCCTAGTGCACTGTTGGAAAGATAAAATGTATTATGCTCACTTTGTTAAAGTGGCGCTGCCCACGTGGAGGCCATTGCCCAGGTGATATTAATGTGTGTTGGGGATTGTTGTAACCTGGGGCTTGGTTTTGGGATTAAGCCTTTCCCACCCTTTTTGATGTGGGGAGGTACAATCCAATCATGCCTCAGAGAAGTGACTGTATTAGAGACTTCCCTATTTTGTATATTGGATTAAAGGTTGTGAAGCTACACTATAAAATAAAGGCAGAATAGGAGCTTGCGCTCTTGGTTCCTGGGATGATTGGCATGAGAGAGCAGAGGGAACAGAGCAGAGAGCAGAGAAAGGCCATGTGGCCAGGAGAAGCAGCCAAGATGGCAGAGTGCTGAGTGAGATGCCAGTTTGTGCAGAGTTTCTATCTGGGATAAGGAAGGAGATGGAGAACTGAGGAGAATAAGGCTGGTGAGCTAGAAACCTTTGATTCTAGGAAACTCGGATAAGTCAGTGGCTTTGTGAGCACTGAATGTGAGTGGGTTTTGGAGCCCAGTGTGTGTTTTTACTTGCCTGCCGGGTGCAAGCTAAAATTAAATAAAATGGCCTATCAGTTTTTGGCTCCATTGTTTCTTTACCGACTGTCCGAATCCAATGTGAACCTGCATAGGCCAGGCTGCTCTGATGGTAGCCACGGCTGCTGGCTTTACATGCACCGTTAGTGGAGATGCAGACTAAGGCAGCCACTATGGAAAGCAGTGTAGAATTACCTAAAAAAATTTTAAATGAAACTGCCTTATAACCCAGAAATTTTAATTTTGAGAATATATTCAAGGAAACCTGAAAAACTAATTTGAAAGAATATATGCATCCTGTTGGTCAAATAAGTTTGTAAATATGATATATATGTTTGCTCGCTTATAATTTGCATTGAGTGTGAGGGACAGGCTGTAAGCAGGCAGGGTCATTATAGCCTAAGGCTTAGTTTTAAGATTAAGCCTTTCCCACCCTTTTAATACTAAGATCTTTTCAAAACTAAGCTTTTTCCACAAGCCTTGACTGTTGCATGATGTGGGGTGGTGCACTCTTATGAGGAATCTCATTTATGCCTGAGATAAGTAACTTTGTATCAGAGACTTCCTTGTTTGTATAAAATGGGGCAGAGGAGCCCACGAGGAGGAGAGCAGAGAAAGGTCACGTGGAGGAGAGAAGAAGCAGCCAAGATGGTGGAGTGCTGAGGGAGAAGCCAGTTTGTGCAGAGTTCGTGCAGAGAGAAGGAGATGGGGAACACAGGTGAATAAGGCTGGTGAGGCAGAAACCTTTGATTCTAGGAAACTCAAATAAGTAAGTGGCTTTGGGAGCCCTGAATGGAAGGGAAGTGTTTTCCCACTGTGTGTATTTCTTGCCAGCCAGGTGCAAGCTAGGATTAAAGCTAATGGCCCACCAGTTCTTGGCTCCGTTGCTTCATTACCATCTGTCCGAATCAAATGCAAACCTGCATGGGCTATGTGGCTGTGATGGTGGCCATGGCTACTGGTTTTACACATCCCTATGTTTATTGCAGTTAAGGTGACTGACATTTTTACAATAAAAATGAGGACAAAAATAAATTGAAGAAAATATCATAAATAAAAGAAACATTTTATTCATTGCAGCAATAACACTATAATAAAATAAATGCATAATAAAAACATTTGTAATAATTTATATTGTAATTATGCTTATATAATTATGCTTATTAATTTTTAATATTAATTGTAAGAAAAAAGTAATCATTTAGATAATATCTATTTTTTATAATTTTTATTTTATTCATTTTAGAGAGGAGAGAGAGAAACAGAGAGAGAGAGAGAGAGAGAGAGAGGAGAGACAGACAGGGGGGAGGAGCTGGAAGCATCAACTCCCATATGTGCCTTGACCAGGCAAGCCCAGGGTTTCGAACCGGCAACCTCAGCATTTCCAGGTCGAAGCTTTATCCACTGCGCCACCACAGGTCAGGCTAGATAATATCTATTTTTTGTCAGTGTAACATCTTGTAACAATATATTGGAAATATCTGAGCAAAAAATATCCTTCATATTAAATTTTACAGCAAGTGCTGCAGCTCGAATATTTACATTCAATCTCGATTTTTCATTTGTCCAAAAATCATTAGCATTTGAAAAAACTCTCTCAACTGCTGCATTAGTACCAGGGCAGCACAATGTAAATTGAACAAGAATAAATAAATTTTCACATGCAATATGTTCACTTTTTTAAATGGCTGAATATTTTCACCCATCTTTTTATCAATTTTGACATGTACATTTCCCACTGTATTAAATTTTTAGAACTTAAATATACATTCAGTCTTTTATTTTCTTCAAAGAGACAATTGTCTAGTTTGATGTCAGGCATTTTTTTAGATAAAAACTCAAGACAAGATTCAATATCTGTCCTATATACTTGCAATGAGGTAAAAATACACCATTGAAAACTGTTATTTTTCCTTATGTTTGTTTCAGACCATTCTTCAATATATTGAAAACATGTCTAGTAAAAACTTTGTACTTCTTTGATAAACTTTTCTGTTATGCCCGAATTTGATTCCTCTAAGTCTGACAATTTTCTTTTTATAATTAAAGGAAGACATTTTTCTTCAAAACAAGATTTATATTGAAGGATAAAGTCATTCAAAATAAGACTAACTTCCTTAGCTGAAATGTGTTCACCCTCAATTTTTGAATCGTTTTGTGAAAAATAGATGCTTGATTATGTACAAAATACATTAATATCTCAGATATTTTATTATTAAAAAAGATTCAAGGATTTTAGGACATTTGTCTAAACTTTAAAAATATGAACAGAAAGGCTCAAATAATTATAGAACATGCTCTATAGCAGGTGTTAGAGAAAGTTATCTAACTTTTAATTATCCTAAAAGTTTTTTGTATTCAACATTGGCTTCTTCACAAAATTGTTTTAAAGTAGCAGCACCAATGGTAAAACGACTACAATGAAAATAAATTGTAGATATTATTACTTCTACATCAGTTGGCATGGCACATGATGCTGTGTTGATTGCATTTTACAAAATATGTTCATTACAACCTATTTCTAGTATTTTCTTTTGGAGTAACTCTTGTAGTTTTACATACACATTATTTACCTCTTTGCGTCTTTGCTCACCAAAATTTGTATTTGTATTATCAGCCGTTAGTGCAACAATTTTGGATTTCAAATTATTTTCATTCATTACTCTGTATGGATGATTTGACAAAATTTCAGAAGTTTCACCCTCAATGGATTCTAAATTTAAAGTTTTTACTTGAATACCCTTGGTAACATGAAAATATCTTACTATTTATTATTGGATATAATTTAATTTCATTATGATTTGATGCATCAGATAAAATCATTACAAATGCTGCAGTTTCCAAGTTCTCTGTAAGTATTTTTTTACAGTATTTTTAAATACTGATTTCAAAATAACCTCACATTTTGTCCTGGCACATGAAAATTTGGCATTGTGAAACTTTTTCAATAATTTAGTTGTACAATATATATTATGAAAACTTTGATTGTGAATTATCATATATTCAATAAAATGCAAATGTTCCCTCCAGTGCAGCCAACTGTTTTTCATCTTTAGAATAATTTGAAATTTTAAAAAACCTTGTTACTTTACTACTGGAAGCTGATGTATCTAATGATTGCTTATGTTTGTTGGGGTCAAGTGTTTTGGTATCGCTCTCTGCCTCCAACTGCAATACAAAATTCTCTGCTGCAAATATTGCAGAAAACAATGGTATGTTTCTTTGATATGAGGAATAGAAATTCCTTTTTCAAATTATTATTGAAATGGCATTTTCTTAATAAATTAAAAATAAAATATAGAGCTACATGAACAATGCGAGCACATTAGGAACTGAAAATGTTACATCATGGTAGGCAAATTTTCTGAAAGCTAAATTAATAAAACTAAATATCAAACAAAACCATTAATTTGGAGTGATATTCAGGTGTATTTATTATTTTTTTTATTGTTTTTTTTATTCTTTTTAGAGAGGAGGGGGGAAAGAGAGAGAGAGAGAGAGAGAGAAGGGGGAGGAGCAGGAAGCATCAACTCCCATATGTGCCTTGACCAGGCAAGCCAGGGTTTTGAACCAGCAACCTCAGTGTTTCCAGGTTGACGCTTTATCCACTACGCCACCACAGGTCAGGCCAATTTATTATTTTCTAATTAAAAAATGTCAGCTTTATGCAACTATTTAATCAAAATGCATTATTAGTAGATGTGCTTTGAGATTATATTTCCATTTTAAAACTCAAATTTCAGGAAAATACTTGTAAATAAAATTATATGTATTTGAAAATTATTAAATAGATAATTTAATAAAACATGAATTGTTCTTACATGCCTATGATTGAATATTCACTGAGAAAGAATAATTGTGAGGCTATAATGTCGTATGTGTCATGTTGTGTTTCATTAAGAAGTACACAAAGCACCTGACCTGTGGTGGCGCAGTGGATAAAGTGTCGACCTGGAAATGCTGAGGTTGCCGGTTCAAAACCCTGGGCTTGCCTGGTCAAGGCACATATGGGAGTTGATGCTTTCCAGCTCCTCCCCACCTTCTCTCTCTGTCTCTCCTCTCTCTCTCTCTGTCTCTCCCTCTCCTCTCAAAAAAAAAAAAGAAGTACACAAAGCCATTTGCGTGCTCCAGTATATCGTGTGCTCTCTCAAGGTCTCCTGTGCAGAACACATGCGTCTCATAATTGCATCTCGCTGCACTGTACTGATCCTTGACGAATTGTCATGTCAAATACAAATACGTCACATTCACACGCAATGGATAGACTCTGCATCGATGGAATACAGATATTTACAAATTAGTCTTCCAATATCAAAAAGAAGGACATGTAGGAGGACACTTTTCCAGGGAGGATGGAACTTACAAAAGAATGACTGTCCTCCCTAAAGGAGGATGATCGGTCACCTTATTGCAGTATTTTTACAATAGCCAAGATATAGAAGAAGCCCAAGCACGCTTCAGTAGGAGTCAATAAAGAAGCTGTGGTGCATTTACACAATAGAATACTACTTGGCCATAAAAAGAAGGAAATCTTACCTTTTGAGACAGCACTGATGAACCTGGAAATTATGTCAAGGGAAATAAGTCAGTCAAAGACAAGTACTTATGATTTTACTTTTATTTGGAATCTAATGAACAAAATAAACAAAATAGAAACAGACTCATAGATCCTGCCTGACAGCTGTCAGAGAGGATAGGGTTTGGGAAGCTGGGTGAAAAAGGTGAAAGTACTAAGCAAATAGAAAAAACTCATAGACACAGCAACAGTGTGAGGATTACAAGAGGGGAAAAAGGGTATGTGGAGGTAGAAGAGAACAAAGGTGGATAAATGATGATAGAGAGAGACTTGACTCAGAGTGGTGACACACAATACAATGAACAGATGAGGTATTATAGAAGTGTACACTTGAAACTATATACACCTGAAACCAATGTATCCTCAATAAATTCAATAAAGAATTAAGGAAAAGAAAAATATATAAAATGAATTGTTTTATTAGTGAGAATTATGAACTTGCTCATCTATAATTTTTCTCATAGCTCTAAAAGCAAATATTAAACATGTTAAATTACTCAGGTATTTTCAGAAGTTTACATTTTTACTGTAATAATTAAAATTTTCTTATATTCAGATTAATTTGATATTTTAGATTTTATAGAAAAATTATGTCTATCATGATACTGGTGTTTAATATTCAATATTAAGTGAAAGAATTTTTAAATGATTAAACATGATTACTGTATGCAAAGGAAAATGTGGTTTCTTTTTAACACATGGTATTTTCAAATTTGATGCTGCAGTAATACTCATTATCATTATTACTGTTCAATGTATTTTTGCCTAAAAAATATTTTTAACATATTTAAAAAAGAACACTTTTGAAAATATTAGATTATATTTCTATAAAACATGATATGAACCATATTTAATGATATTTTACCTTATGAAAGTATACTTTTTGAAGGATTATTTAAAATTTTATTTGTTGAAAACACTTATCTTTTTCTATATGCAGAATTAAATGGAATTTTACCAATGAGATGCTTTTGTTTTCACATTTTCTATATGAGAGATA
Source organism: Saccopteryx leptura (assembly GCF_036850995.1). NCBI lineage: Eukaryota > Metazoa > Chordata > Mammalia > Chiroptera > Emballonuridae > Saccopteryx > Saccopteryx leptura. Next base: position 64,473,879 of record NC_089506.1, on the reverse strand, counting down.
AAACTCATAGAAACTATATATTTTTTCCTGAGTCACACCAAGTTACTATCCATTTTCACATTTTTATGTAATTATTTTCTTCTGAAAAGAGTTAATACATTATATTGAGACAATATGATGTTGATAATATTGCTTTTGATGTATTTTAAAATAATAACGTATATTTTTTTTCTTTTTATCACAAGTCCATAACAGTATTGCTTAGGCTTCTGATTACAGTGGATTTTTTGAAACAGATGCTCATGTTCACAGATTTGTTCACACTTTTCTGTCCATTTAATAGTCAATTAAGTTAATTTAAATAATGTACGCTTCCTCTTGCATTCATGTTTTGCAACTGTTTTTGAACATCTGTGATATTAAATACTTAATTAAATTTGACATGCTTTATAAATAACTATGCTTATAAGTTTATAGGGCATTTCTATAATTCTAGAAAATAGTGCTTTTCTTTCTCTACATTGCATTAAATGCTAACAGCAGTAATCCTATGAGTTACTCCATTTCTGATTTGAAACTGACACTCAGATGGTAAAGTTATATCCTGAGTCAAAAAGAGCTAGTAACAGGAATAGAAATCTTCAAACTACATATTTAGCCTACATTTTCCTTGCACAGGGATAATTGCTGATAGATACTTTCATGATCTTATGTGTTAAAGGACTTTTACTTAAGCATGAAAATATTTTTACAAGAAACTGAGAATTGCCTGACCCGGCAGTGGTGCAGTAGATAGAGCATCAGACTAGGATGTGGCAGACCCAGGTTCAAAGCCCCGAGGTCAACAACTTGAGTGCAGGCTCATATGGTTTGAGCAAAGATCACTAGCTTAAACCTGGTGTCTCTGGCTTGAGCAAGTAGTCACTCGGTCTACCATAGCCCCCAGTCAAGGAACATATAAGAAAGCAATCAATGAACAACTAAGGTGTTACAATGAAGAGTTGATGCTTCTCATCTCTCTCCTTTCCTGTCTTTCCCTATCTGTTTCTCTCTGTCTCTGTCACACACACACACACACACACACACACACACAAATAATAATAATAAAGAAAACAGAATTAAGGTCCAATGTATATAATTTTTAGAGCAATAATTAGTATTTTCAACATGGAGGATATACAAATTTGTTCATAATTTTGTGTGTATTTTCATGAACCATATTCTTAGTTAATATGATGCTGTAGTATGCAGCTTCAAAAATGATTCCCAGTTGTTCCTCTTCTGGTATTCAGGCAAATTAAGTAATGCCCTCTTGTTGATTATGGTCTGGATCTGATGACCCCTTTCCCCAGGTGACAACTTAATTGCTGCTTAATGAATGACTCTAACCAAGATGAGCCAGTCAAATACATTACAACCCCCACTCAAAGAAGCTATGAAATAATAAATGTCTGTTAAGTTCTAAGTTTATGATATATTTTTTACACAGTAATAATAAATAATATAGTTGCCAAAACCCAAGAATCATATATTTTAAATTATGTTTATATTTATTTAAAAATTTTACCTCATTTACATTTCTTTATATTTCTACTCTATAATTATAATTTATAGTGTTGTACTTTCTAGATTAAGTTATAGAAGAAATAATTTATTCTCTGTTTTCAGTCACCTTTTTGATTTTTCCTCTCAATTATAGTTTAGGTTTGACAGCAATAGGAAAAAATCAAAAGAACCAAAACTAATGTTTATTACAGCATTTATTATCATAATAAAAATATCTTAATACATGTAATTTAAATAATGAGCCTTTCTAAATAGATTAATTAAAACATATTATTCTATAATTTAAGTAGTATAGCTTAATGAACTTAATTTATTACTATTAATTTTAATAAATTAATATTTACATTTTGTACATTGTAATAAGATTAAACAAACATATGAAATAGTAAACAAGTTAAATATTTGTTCTTTTTTTTTTAAGTGAGAAGAAGAGAGATAGAAAGACAGACTTCTGCATGTGCCCCAACCAGGATCTACCCGGCAGTCCACTGTCTGCCGACGCTGGAATCAACAGAGCTATTTTTATCACCTGAGGCTGATGTTTAGACCAGCTCCTATTGTCACAGTCTGGGACTGATGCTTGAACCGAATGAAACACTGGCTGTGTGACAGGAAGAGAGAGAGAAGGGGGAGAGGGAAGGGAATAGAAGCAGAAGGGAATAGAAGCAGATTATGAGAAACAGACTATAAACTGGCACAGTCCTTATAGCTTAAGGCTTAGTTTAAGACTAAGCCTTTCCCACCCTTTTAATACTAAGATCTTTTCAACATCCTTCTAATACTAAAATCTTCTCAAATCTAAGCTTTTCCCCACACCCTTGACTGTTGCATGATGGGGGGTGGTGCACTCTTTAAATGATTTTTTAAATTATTTTTATTTATTTATTCATTTTAGAGGAGAGAGAAAGAGGCAGAGAGAGAGAGAGAAGAGGGGAGGAACAGGAAGCTTCAACTCCCATATGTTCCTTGACCGAGCAATCCCAGGGTTTTGAACTGGCAACCTCAGCATTCCAGGTCGATGCTTTATCCACTGGGCCACCACAGGTCAGGCGGGTGGTGCACTCTTATGAGGAATCCCATTTATGCCTCAGATAAGTAGCTCTGTATCAGAGACTTCCTTATTTGTATATTGGTTTAAAGGCTTTAATTTTCTGTGCTATATAATAAAGCAGACTGGAGGCTTGTTGGGCAGATAAAATGTATTATGCTCACTTTGTTAAAGATAACACGAGGAGGCAGTCGCCCAGATGATATTAATGTGTGTTGGGGTGGGCTAGGGGCAAGCAGAATCCTTGTAGCCTTGGTTTTGGGATTAAGCCTGTCCCACCCTTTTTGGTGTGAGGTGGTACAATCCTATCATGCCTCAGAGAAGTGACTTTGTATTAGAGACTTCCCTGTTATGTATATTGGATTAAGGGTTTGGATTTCTACACTATAAAATGGGGACGGAACGAGAGTTTGCGCTCTTGGTTCCTGAGATTATCATTAGAAGAGAGAGCAGAGGAGAGCAGAAAAAGGCCACGTGGAGGAGGCCAGGAGAAGCAGCCAAGATGGTGGAGTGCTGAGTGAGATGCCAGTTTGTGTAGAGTTTGTATTTGGGATAAGGAAGGAGATGGGAAACTGAGGAGAATAAGTCTGGTGAGCTAGAAACCTTTGATTCTAGGAAACTCGGATAAGTCAGTGACTTTGTGAGCACTGAGTGTGACTGGGTTTTGGAGCCCAGAGTGTATTTTTACTTGCCCGCTGGGTGCAAGCTAGATTAAAGGCTATGGCCCACCAGTTTTTGGCTCCATGGTTTCTTTGCCGACTGTCCGAATCCAATGGGAACCTGCATGTGAATGGCCACGATGGCGGCTCCTGGCTTTACAAGGCTCTCTCTCTCTGATTTTGCCATCAGCATTTCAGAGGCTTCTTGATCCCATCCTCTTTTTTTGGTGGGTGTATTTTCTTAAATTCTGCACCGTTCTCCCTCAGGACTTGGAATTATTAGCCACACTGGTTCGTAGCAGCAGTTGGTTGCTTCTCATGTATGTCCCTAACTGGGGATTGAACCTGAGACATCTGCATGCTGGTCCTACATTCTGTCTACTGAACCAACCTGCCAGGGCCATATTTATTCTTTTTCATTAGACGTTTTCTTTTAGTGCTTCAATAATTTAGAAAAAAATTAATTGATATAGATGAAATTTCTACACCATTTTAATAATAGTAAGTCAAATATGTGATTTAATATTTGACTGAGTCTTATAGTACTATTAATAGTGGAAACTTATACTCAGGTCTTAAGTCTCATGTATTGCATTATACTAGTAATACTTTGTAAGGCCAGGAGCCGCCATCGTGGCCATTCACATGCAGGTTCCCATTGGATTCGGGCAGACGATAAAGAAATGGCGGAGTCAGAGGATGGGGGGCCATCCTATTTATTGGTGTCTCACCAAGACAGGCAAACCACAAAAGAAGACAAGGGAAAAGCAGAAAACCAGCTCTTCCCATGAAGGGCAAGGGATCAGGGAAGCCCCTGCAATTGTGATAGCAGGAACTGTGTGTCCAAGCTCCTGGTCTGTCCCACTTTATAGTGTAGAAAACCAAAATCCCTTAATCCAATATACAAACAAGGAAGTCCCCGATACAAAGTCACCTATCCAAGGCATAATTGGATTCCTCATGAGAGTGCACCACCCAGATCATACAATCAGTCAAGGGTGTGGGGAAAAGCTTAGTCCCAAAACCAAACCCCAGGCCACAACGACCTGGCCTGCCCACTGCCTGTCCCCCGCACCCAATATAAGTCACAAGCGAGCAAACATATATATCATATTTACAAACTTATTTGACCAACATACTTCAAGTATGTTCCATAGAGCATTACTGTTCTGTGAACTGTTCTAGTTAATGACAAAGTTAGTACAGAAACTGACTATAACCATTAAAAACTGTATAAACATTTGACAGAAAAATACTTACAAATTTAATATTTAAGCAATCTTTAGATAACAACACCAAAAGATAGATTCAAAAACTACTTTTCAGTATCTTCTATAGCTATTTTTAATGTTATTCTTCTGATTTTAGTGTTTTAATATATCCTGCAATTTTGATGAATTCATTAGTTCTTACACTTTTTGGTACATGTGGAATTAAAGAATTAAAATAATAAAAGAGATTACTACAAACCTATTAGAATGGTTTTTAAAAAATTTGACAACACAAATTGCAATTGAGGATGCAGATTAACATAGACTCCTTTAATTGTTGTTGAGTATAGAGAATCACTTATCTGATCTTGGACCTTTATAATTTAGATTAAGAAACTCTTAAAAAGGCCTGAGTGTGAATTCTGATGTGAATGTAATCCCCTGCTACAGTGAAATAGGTTTCTTGGATGCAAACACCAAGAAACTGTGTGAGTGAATGGCCTTTGTGCAAACACAAAGAAATGCATGTGAATGGGCCTTAGGAAATTAGCCTAGAGGTTTACAGACTGCCCTTTCCTTTGTGCTTGTTAATTAGCAAAAGTAAAAGAATGTACTGACCAAAAGTAGCCATTTTTCGTATCAGCATGAAGTCCATCAGTCATTCTTTCTTCTTATCTCCTGATCTTCCGTCCCTGAACTCCTGTGACCTTTGTTCCTGTAAAAAACTCTCCTCTCTGATCAATAAAAATTCTGTGTGAAGGAGATTAGGAAGGTTAATCTCTCTTGACTGCCTCTCTCTCTTCTCTTGACAATAGTTTGTGTCTTAAGCAGTTTTTCCCACGATACTGGTAGTTCTCAGCAGGCTTAAGGACTGGTTGGGAATGCACAATTGTACAGGTATTTTTACAGTTGTAAAATAGTAAATACAAATTGTTATTTTTTTTACATAGCTAACCATCATCTTACTTTAGATCCAGCAATTGTTCCCCCAGGTGTTTTCTCAGCTGATAAAAATACTTGAGTACACATACACAGAAAAAACTATACATAAATGTTTATAACAACTTTATGTTCTCCTGTTCAATTGTGAATGTTCATAATTGCAACTTTTAAAAACAACCAAGGTCAAAGGATAAACTGAAGTATTTTCACACAATAGGATATCGATGAGTAATAAAAAGAAATTAGCTATCAAACTATACAAAGACATAGGTGAATATTATGAATATTATAAATACTACTAAATAAAAACAATCCAATTTGAAAAGCTACATGACATATCAATCATTCCAACTACATGATATTAAAAATAAAAAACAAATAGAAAAGACAATAAAAGAGAATTGGGTATCCCAGAATGGAATATAAAATGTGATAAAACAATAAAACTATAGTATAAAGTATTAAATAACTGTACTGAAAAATGCATGAAAAATATGCTCAACTAAGTAAGTGTAGTTTGTAAAACTAAATGCAAAAAAAAAAAAAAGTACAAAAGCACTCTCCTCTTGTTGCTAGTCATTTCCTGCAGAGGTTCGATGAACAATTCTGATGCTGCTATACACGTATATGGAATTAAATAATTAAATAATGTCTAGAAGATAGTGCAAACCAAGTTTCTCACTGTTGAAGTGGGAAGATGAAGACAAGCTAGAGGAGAAAATAAGAATGATCTATGTGATAATGGATTAGAACTGGAGCTATACTAATGTTAATGTAGGTACAGGTATGTATAAAAATATATTTTATATTTTTAAATACTGGATTTGTCTATTTAACTTTTTAGTGATAAATCTTTGTCTCATGCATTTTAATATGTTATACCACTCATTTAAAATGGTTAGATCTCTTTGGAGAATTAAATCTTTTATCACTTTGTAATGTCCCACTTCATGATACATCTTTCTAAGTCCATTGATTTTAACATATCTGTGTCTTTATATATAAAGTAGGTTTCTTAAGACAATATAAAGTGTCTTTTTGTTCTTTATCCACTTTGGAAATCTTTATTTTTTAATTGGTTTATTAGTACCATTTACACTTAAAGTGTTTATTTATACAAGTGTGGATAAATATCCACATTTGTAACTATTTTATGTTTATTGCATTTGTTCTTTTTTTGTTTGTTTGTTTGTTTGTTTTTTTGACAAAGACAGGGAGAGACAGAGAAAGGGACCGATAGGGACAGACAGACAGGAAAGGAGATGAGAAACACCAATTCTTTGTTGCGGCACCTTGGTTATTCATTGATCGCTTTCTCATATGTGCCTTGACCAGAGGGCTACAGCAGACCAAGGACGCCTTGCTCAAGCCAGTGACCATGGGCTCAAGCCAGCGAACTTGGGCTCAAGCTGGTGAACCTTGCTCAAACCAGCTGCGGCTGTACACAAGCCAGTGACCTTATGGTTTGAGCCTAGGTCCTCCGTGTCCCAGTCCAACGCTGTATCCACTGCACCACAACCTGGTCAGCCTGTTCTTTGTTTCATTTTTGATTATATTTTTCTGCCTTCTCTTGCTTTAATTGAGAATTTTATACGATTCCATGTTATGTCAGTCTGCTGATGAACTCATATAAAGCTTTCTTCATACTCTTATAGTATTTTGGTGTTTACTGTTTTATATGGATTATTTTAGAGGGTTTTATTTATTTGGTTTTTTTGTTTGCATGTTGCCTACTTTTTATATTTGGACACTTAACATATTTTAAATTCCTTTTTTAATGACTCAAAGAACTTTGTTTTATCTAACTCTGGTTCTGACACTTATTTTGTTACTAAAACAGGGTTTTCTTTGAATTTAGATATTCCTTGGATTTTTTTAGGGAGAGAGAGAAAGAGAGTCAGGAAGGAAGAAAGATGAGAAGCATCAACTTGTATTGGTATCACCTTAGTTGTTCATTGATTGCTTCTCGTTCGTGCCTTAACCAGGGGCTCCAGCTGAGACAGTGATGCCTTGCACAAGCCAATGACCTTGAGTTCATGCCAGCAACCCCATGCTCAAGCTGATGATCTTGCACCCAAATCCAGTGAACCCATGCTTAAACTGGCAACTTCAGGGTTTTGAACCTGAGACCTTAATGTCCCAGGTTGATGCTTCACCAATCAGGCAAGATACACCTTGGATTTTTACCTAAGAACCTGGAAGCTTTCCAGAAGTAAACCCCAGAAATGTTGAGCTGTCTCTAAGATTGAGACCCTTGTAATTTCTCACTCTCAAATTAGTCCACCATTGATATTCAGCAATTCAATAATATTACTATTTAATTTTTCTTATGATTTATGTCTCCAGGTGCTTCTGCTCAAAGTGAGCAGATTTTGGCTGTGACTTTCTAGAATCAGGTCTTTTCAGAATTCATATTAGGGATTTGCCCCACAAACTCAGTGTTCTGATATGCCTAAGGAATGTAATCCACTTTCAGTTTATTCAGCTTTAGCTTGTTTTAAAAATGGAAATGTGTCTTCCAAGTTTTTTTTATGTTGGGGCTGAAAGCAGAAGTCATACTGGTCTATTTTAATACATGATTTTATAGAAAATTTATATAATGCAGAAAAATATGAAAAACATAAAAAATACACAGAATAAAATTCTGTTTAGACATTACTATATTATTTCAGTATAATTATTGATAAAGAAAAATGTGAGTTATATAGGTAGATAGACAGATAGATAAATAAATAGATGATAGCTAGATTGATAGACAGATGTAAAATATTCCCAGAATTGTATTAAAAGGAGAAATAAATACTATAAAAATGAAGTTTCATCTTAGTGCATAAAGAACTGTTATTTTAGTACTTTAAAGAGTGGTTTTAGCCCTGGCCAGTTGGCTTAGCGGTAGAGCGTCGGCCTAGCGTGCGGAGGACCCGGGTTCGATTTCCAGTCGGGGCACACAGGAGAAGCGCCCATTTGCTTCTCCACCCCTCCGCCGCACCTTCCTCTCTGTCTCTCTCTTCCCCTCCCGCAGCCAAGGCTCCATTGGAGCAAAAATGGCCCAGGCGCTGGGGTTGGCTCTGTGGCCTCTGCCTCAGGCGCTAGAGTAGCTCTGGTCGCAACATGGCGACGCCCAGGATGGGCAGAGTGTCGCCCCCTGGTGGGAGTGCCGGGTGGATCCCGGTCGGGCGCATGCGGGAGTCTGTCTGACTGTCTCTCCCTGTTTCCAGCTTCAGAAAAATGCAAAAAAAAAAAAAAAAAAAGAGTGGTTTTAGTACTTTAAACCACAAATCCGGTTTCTTTTCAGCAGGCCATTCACAAATACATAATTCTTCTTACAATAGTCCAGGTAATCATCATTTAAAAAAGTTAACTGTTTGTGGATTTTTTTTTTTTTTGTAAGCTGAACTATAAGTTTTGTAAAATTAACCTTTGTGACTCTTTTGCTAGTGTGAGTTATACAAGCTTACAGATAAGAAAAATTGTTAGAAAATACTTAAGTAAATTATGAGTAATCTTCTGATTGAATATAAACATTGAGAACATGTCAAACAATGTAGATTTTAAATATATTTTGCTCTCAAAATTCAGGGGTTCAAATGGAACTGTTAACCACTTTTACTGGTATTTTAGATTGGTGTATATTATTTAGAGTCCATAAGCTCTCTGTCTAAAACTTGAGTGCTAAGTATTATTCTTGCTGTATCTCCATATCATAACTTTTTTTTCTATTTCTGGTCCCATTCCTTAGTTCTCTATCATTGATACACCTAGAAGAGACAAAACTAGGTCAATGTATACTTGTTAATATAATCATGTATACATTCAACCTATATTTTCCCTATATCAAATATCTGTCAAAGTTCCCAACAATTGTTTAGCAATCTCTTTAAGTCAGACACAATGATTTCTGTTAACTATCTCCTACAATAAAAATTTTATACAAAAAAACATTATTTTTTTTATTTTTCTTAAGTGAGAAGTGGGAAGGAAGAGAGGCAGATTCCCACATGTGCCTCAACTGGGATCTACTTGGCAAGCCCCCTACGGGGATATACTCTGCTCATCTGTGATTGTTGCTCTGTTGTTTGGCAACTGAGCTATTTTAGCACATGAAGACTAATTTCTTCATGACTGTAGGAGGGGAAGAGGGAGGTACAGAGAGAGAGAAAGTATGAGGGGTGGAGAAGAGATGGTAACTTCTCCTGTGTGCGCTGACTGGGAATCAAACCTGGGACTTCCACATGCCGAGCCAATTCTCTAGCACTGAGAAAACCAGCCAAGGCCCAAAACAACATTTTAAATATTTAATGTGTAGTGTTCAAATAATAAATGAAATGGGGAAATATTACTAAATATCCTAAGAACCTTTTATTTAAAAAAAAAAAAGACATGGAAGACATCTATTTCCTGAAAAAAAAAAATGAGCTTGCTTACAAAAATAGGATCAAATTAAGTACCAGTTCCTTATGCTTACCCAGCTTCAGGTTCTAAAATGTCTAGGTAATTTATGGTCAATTTACTTCATTAATTTACTTTCTTCCTTATGATTTAGCAAAGCTAAAATATTTTATTTAATTTGCCATCGTTAAACTTCAGATTTACTTACAAAATCATATGAAATATACTCAGTACTGATAAAAATGTAATGTAAGCAAATATTTTGAGCTTTATCTTGTTCAATGAAAGAAACACTTCAAGATATATAATTGTAATTGAGAACGTCAAGGTAATAGACACCTTTCTAGATCTTTGTTCTGTGTTCTGTATTTCTTGTATTTATCTTTTCTTTTTCTCTTTCACATGCACATATACACATATACACACTTTTTTCTTTGTTTAATACAGATTAAATTTTATGATAAGTAATAAGTTTGTGTTAAATATATATATTGTATATTTAGATTTATTCTGTAGTCAGGCCAGAGCCATAGTAGAGATAAATTCAGTTGCAAGTATAAGCAGTAATTTTTGTTGGTAAATACTTGAAACTTAACATGTTAGAATTGAAAGATAATTTATCATACTGAAAATAATTGCCCTCAGATTGATAAGAAGTACTTGATCACACACACACAAAACACTGTATATCATATATGTAACAACAAATGGTGCACAATTAAATATTACTTCCCTTATTAAAATGCATTGTTGAACAATCACAAGTATAAAATATTTTTGAATTTGCTTCCTATTCTTCAATCGTTTTCTCTCCTCTATGTCAAATTCAATGTTGTGTTAAAGTGTAAGCCTTTTATGACTTGTACTGTAAGGAATACTGTCTTTTTTTCTGTTTCTCCATACCAACCATAATCCATGTCAATTATAATACACATCAATATAACATTGCATAAGGATCTTTGCTTTTTATCTATGCACCATTTTCCTTGGCACCAAAAAGTCAATGAATATTTTTGTTTGTATTTCTATAAATGTTTGAAGACAATATTATTTTTTATTTCTTTAAATATTCAGTCTAAATACACATTACATTTTACTTTTTAAATATGTGTTCATCTGTTGATAAGGAGCACACACTCCTTCCTTTCTTCTGGCTTTCTATCGCAACGTCTCCCATGCGGACATATTGCATGGATATCTGTGTGTTACAGTTTTCTGGGTAGGGTCACAGTATTGAACAATTTGCATATGAACTTTAGACTTTATGCTGCAGTCTCCATACATAAATTTTATTAAGAATTTCTAAATATTAATGATCTATATACCCATTTGAATTTCCTTCAGTTTATGTTTTTTTTTTCATTTTTCTGAAGCTGGAAACAGGGAGAGACAGTCAGACAGACTCCCGCATGCGCCCGACCGGGATCCACCCGGCACGCCCACCATGGGGCAACGCTCTGCCCACCAGGGGGCGATGCTCTGCCCATCCTGGGCGTCTCCATATTGCGACCAGAGCCACTCTAGCTCCTGGGGCAGAGGCCACAGAGCCATCCCCAGCGCCCGGGCCATCTTTGCTCCAATGGAGCCTTGGCTGCGGGAGGGGAAGAGAGAGACATAGAGGAAAGTGCGGCGGAGGGGTGGAGAAGCAAATGGGCGCTTCTCCTGTGTGCCCTGGCCGGGAATCGAACCCGGGTCCTCCGCACGCTAGGCCGACGCTCTACCGCTGAGCCAACCGGCCAGGGCTCAGTTTATGTTTTTACCTTAAGATGATAACAATTTAAGTTTAATCTTACTTTCTTTTTAAAATAAATGAATTTTATTCAAAATTATCTACTTATTTTAAGAATTCTGAAATAGATTGGTTATGAATAATCTGCTGAGAACTAAAGCTTAGAAGTAAATTTGGCCTGACCAGGCAGTGGCGCAATGGATAGACCATTGGACTGGGACGCAGAGGACCCAGGTTTGAAATCCTGAGGTTGCCGGATTGAGCACAGGCTCCTCTGGTTTGAACACAGCTCACCAGCTTGAGCCCAAGGTCGCTGGTTTCAGCAAGAGGTCACTCAGTCTGCTGTAGCCCCGCATCAAGGCACACATGAGAAAGCAATCAATGAACAACTAAAGAGACTAAGGAGCTGCAACGAATAATTGATGCTTTTCATCTCTCTCCCTTCCTGTCTGTCTGTCCCTATCTGTCCCTCTCTCTGTCTCAGTCACAAAAAAAGGAAGTAAATTTGTGTTTTTCCCACATACTTTCTAAATGAAAGTAATGTGGACATAAAATATTTCCTCTGAGGAGGGCAAAAATCATAAAATTAAAAAAACTAAGCAATTTTCACTTTTTTAAGTTTTAGGTAATATGATGAAATATTACCAAGAAATGGAATAAAGAAATAATTGAAAATAAATAAGTTAAAAGAGAGTGTTTAAAAAATATGTTTGAGATAACATTGCGATTAAGTGTCAAACCCAGAATTTGACAGCGGACAGTCTGGCACAGGAGTTCTTTCCTCAAATATTAAGCCTTAACATCACATCAATATTTTTGCCAAGTATTTACCAAGTTGGAAAGTCATAATGTTATATACATTTATTTTTCCTTAGAGATATATGAATTCTTTCTCAAATGTACTATATGGAAGGTTAGTACTGTTGTAAGTTATTACTTATATTAGGAAACATCACACTGTATAATATACAAAGACAATTGGAAATTATATATATATAATATTACATTAAAAATAAAGGTATATATATTTATTTATAATAGTTACAGTGTTCAAAATGATGACATTTGTAGAAAATGTATTGGTCTGTCATGAGAAAAATTTATAGTTTTCCTGCATTACTATATAGTATGGATACTGGAGAGAAAGATTTGTTTAAAGTTGTGATACAGATGAAACTAGTCCTGTTGATGGGACACTGAATATATTGCTCCAGTTCCACTAACATATCGAAGCCTCATGTAAAACTGATATTCAGATAACCTTTAGAATGATTCCAGCATTATTAAACCCTGCCATGTAAAAAGATAGACTCACAGCATGAGGACTGTAAATTTATGTCAAGTAAGGTCTTGTTTATTTCCACTCTGTTCTGTATTGCTATCATTAGCAAGCTTTTGTATGCACAAAACTTGAATATTTATGTCTTCCAAACAACAAGCTATGTTTTCCAGGCTAAAGTACTTGGGAAAAAATATAATAGCTACAGTAAAAACAAAACCAACATGAGTGCAGCTTACTCATTGGTTATATTTAAGTATAAAAATGTTAAACATTCCCACAGCATTTTAACATTTAAATATGTGCAATTTTCTCAGATGATCAGATGGCATATTTTGTTTTCCAGAAGATTATTTATCTACACTGGTGGCAGGCATTGCTTAAAAAAAATAATTGCACTGAAGATTATCCTATTTTGGAGAAATTTACCCTCTTAACATAATTTAATTTTTTTCTGGATAACAAGTTTTCCCTAATTTACCTGGGAAATTTAGTGAAAAGCTGACATTGAGTTTTACTCTAATAAAAGAATGCATTTTAAAATTTGTTTATATTTTAAATAATAATATAATGTCAAGATGACCATTTTAATTTAAATCTTATTGTTCTTCTTTACCAAAAATGTATCCAAGTCAGATAATACAGGGATAATAAATGATAAAGACAAGTATTTGCATTCCTAGCTACACCTTCATATATGAGGGTCACCGTTTAATGTCTTCTTTACAATCATCAAAACTGCCTCTACCACCCCACCTCTTACTCCCATTAGCTACTGCTCCATATAAGTCTCACTCATACTTTCACTATTTTTGCAAACAGTTAAGTGGTTACAAATGTGCTTGGTATGGAGTAAGTTATATAATTTGTTGCATCTCTCCATAAATATTCTAGTCTAGTAATATGATAATGTCTGTACATTTCTATAGTAAATAAAGGAAAAGATAGTATTTAAAAATTGAATTACAGTGGATTAAGAAGGATAAGTGATTTCTTATTAGTATGTGCAACATACCCCTTAAAAATTACATGTTTAAATAGGAAGATATTAAGTTAGAAAGCAGAACACTAACAGTACATATCAGACATCAGTATTATTATATAAGAAGATGATATGGTCTCAAGACCATATTTCTGTAAAGTTAAAACAATCAATTATATACAATCTTGTAGTTACTCCCAACTTTAAAAAAAATTTCATTTGAGAATTTACATTTTAAATTCAGATTTCAAATAAAAAGAAAAAATAACCATTAACTTAGATTTAAAATATGTTTAATTTCTGTGACATTATAAGCTAAATTATATAAGATAAATTAAGGTTTGAGACTGACCTGTGGTGGTGCAGTGGATAAAGCGTCGACCTGGAAATGCTGAGGTAGCTAGTTCGAAACCCTGGGCTTGCCTGGTCAAGGCACATATGGGAGTTGATGCTTCCAGCTCCTCCCCCCTTCTCTCTCTCTGTCTCTCCTCTCTCTCTCTCTCTCTCTCTCTCTGTCTCTCCCTCTCCTCTCTAAAAAATGAATAAATAAATAAAAAATAAAAAAATAAAAATAAAATAAAAAAAATTAAGGTTTGAAAAACAAGTTTATTAAAACTAACTGCATTCTTTATTTTTAAATTATTGACTCTTAAATTAAACAAACAGTTGAACACTATCTCCAAGTTTCTTGGCTTGATACACATAAAGATTTTGTGGAATTTGATTTTAAAAAGAACTAATGAATAAATTTTGAATATGTACTTGTTAATGTATAATTTATAAAAAATAAAAACAATAATTAGGCCTTTTAATGGCTCTAAAATGTTGTTTTAAGCATGTATTTGTGTATTCTAATTATAATCTGAGAAGATTCCCTATAACAGTTATAATGACTAAAAACTGAACAGACATAACCAGCTTTTTTCTTTACATTTTCCATATTTAGTGTCATGAATTACTATGTACTATATATATTATTGTAGTCTATCTTTTACATCTAATAATATTTAAATAACTAATTTACAATGGGCAACCTAAGATATATATATATATATGTATATATCAATTTCACACAACTTATACATAGATGAATTGCTTATAGAACTGCAAGCAAGGTAAAAATGGATTTTTTCTCCCAGTAGAATTGAGAGGTATTGCTTAGGAGGGTTAGAACCACAGTACTGTATTCATATATAGTTTCCATTCTGGGTATTGAAATGACTATTTCTCTTCCTTACCATTAGTAAAATGACAAAGCTGTGCAATGCTCTCACATTTCTGTTTCAGGCTATGCATCAGTAGAGGCTCATACTGTCTCTTGCATCTCATTGGCTAAATCTTCATAACAATAAGGAACAGATGTGCTGGGAAGTATAACATCAAAGAAGTAGTACAGATATCCAGCTAAAATTTGGTAATGGTAAGTTTAATAAAGGGAGCTTGGATATTGGTATGTAAATACCTGTTTTGCCACAGAGAAAGTTGAGATAAAAATTTAAATCTAAATATTATTTAACCTTTATTTTATACTAACTCTACTTCTTTGCATTCATCTCACTTCTGAATCAAATGGTTGTTATACAACATTTATTATATATTACTTAGCATTAATTTTCTTTCCTTTAAAAATATTTTGTTGATTGATTTTAAATATAGAAGAAGGGAGAGAGAAACATTAATCTGTTTCTGTATGTGCCTTGACTGAGGATTGAGCTGGCAACCTCTGTGCTTCAGGACGATGCTCTAACCAACTGAGCTATCTGGCCAGGGAAACATTAATTTTCTAAAAACTTGTTTTCACCAGTCTTGTGTTTAATTTTTGAGCGTAAGATTAATGTTTTATAAATATCTCACAGTTCGTGAACCTGTTGAAGATAGGCACCTAATTAATGAGTGCTGATTGAATGAATAATCTTTTGCTACAGTGATCATTTTGTTCAGTATTTTTTTGTTTACTTTTGTCACTGGTTATTGGAACAAGTTAGAAAAAGAAGCCATTTACTCTTACAAAACTTTTGAGCTCGCACTGCACATTCTATTTATAAAAATATTTTGGTGAATTTTCATAGAAAATATGTTATACATTATTTATAATTCTTTGAAAATTTTTTACTGTTATTATGTAAATTTCTTGCAAGAGTGCTGATTTCTTAACCTATCACTTGCTTTTAATTTGTTGGTCTGAATTAATTTGCTATTTCAGAAAAAAGTGAAATGTTTTTTTGAAGTTCTGCACATATCTCAGGGCAAAGGTTTCCTTTTGTTTCCCATTTGCTTTCATTTCAGCACTTTCCAATAAATAAAACATTTTATCTATGTGGTTTATTTTCTGGTTGAATTATGTTTTGATGCTTTGTGACATAGTTTTTAATACTGATTCCATATCACTTTCACTTAGAATTTGTTTTACTTGTTTGTTTAAAAAGACTTTGGTGTATCGCCCCAGAGGATTCAGATATTATATTTTGAGGATAGCAAATAAGAAATGTATTTTTTTTTTTTGTATTTTTCTGAAGTTGGAAACAAGAAGGCAGTCAGACTCCCGCATGCGCCTGACCGGGATCCATCCCGCACGCCCACCAGGGGCCACGCTCTGCCCATCTGGGGAGTCACTGTATTGCAATCAGAGCCATTCTAGCGCCTGAGGCAGAGGCCACAGAGCTGTCCTCAGCGCGGCCCAACTATGCTCCAATGGAGCCTTGGCTGCGGGAGGGGAAGAGAGAGACAGAAAGGAAGGAGAGAGGGAGGGGTGGAGAAGCATATGGGCGCTTCTTCTGTGTGCCCTGGCCGGGAATCGAACCTGGGACTCCTACACGCCAGGCCGACGCTCTACCACTGAGCCAACCGGCCAGGGCTAAGAAACATAATTTTAAGCAGCTGCAAAATTGATCTTTATTTAGAATTAGTTTTAAAAACTATTCTTAAACATGAAGCAAGATGGGACAATGGTTCCTAGCTCAGGTTCTAGACTCAGAAACAGAGGGAAAATGTTCCAATTACACAACTAATTGACTATGAATTTTGAGGTAGTTATTTAACTTGAAAGTTCTTCCTGTAACACCAGTTACTGAGGAGGCAAACAATAAATGTTAGCTACATTATTATTATTATTTTATTTATTAGAGATATTTCAGATTTTCATAGAGTGCTATACTTTCTCTAATCTATTTCATTTGGTACTATCTCCCTCACTTTTAAAAATTATAATTATATGCTTTTACATTCTATACCTAAATTTTTGTTATTAAAATAATATTTTATTATGGAGAAGATAATGAATTTCTAGAACCTCTAGTTCAGTCATTATTCAAAAATACTCTTACTGTGTTCTAAGCACTCCATCCAAGCATTGGGCTTATATTCAAAATCAAAACAGGAAAAAAAAATACCAGCCCCTATGTAATTGACAGGTAACAAGATGGTGAACAAAAACAATTAAATAAATAAATTTTGATGATGACAGTTATGCAGCAAAGACAACAGAAAAGGGAAACAGGATATAAATGGAAACCCTTTATAATTTTCATGGTTCCAAAAAACCTCACTATGAAGATGAGAGTTGAACAAAAACCTACAAAAGTCACCTAGATGAAATATGTAGATCTCTGAGAGAAGAGTACTTCAGGTGGAAAAAAGAGCTTGCACTGTGGCTTAAGTCAGGAACATGACTGCTTGTTGGAGGTATGGCACACAGGCCAGTCTGCTTTGGGGAACTTTAGAGAAAGTAAGGTAAAAATAAAACCAGAAAAGTTTTGTAAATGATTATAACAACTTTGCATTGCAATCTCTGAAAAATTTTTAGCAGAGGATTTACCTAGCATGATCAATTAGGTTTTCCTCCTGTGAACAGACTGAAAATAGAAATAGAGAGAACTCTTTGGAGACTACAACAACAACGCAGGTGAAAGTTAATTGTAGCTTTGTCAAAATGATAGTAAAGTAGAGTTATGAAAATATTTTAAAATAGACCACATATTTTCTTGATGAATCAGATGTTCAAATGTACAGTGGGGGAGAAAGAAGTTGGTTATCTTGAGAATTAAAGGTTTATTCTCAGTATATGAGATTTTTTTAAATTCCCAGACAAAAAGACATTTAGTATAATTAAATTTGGTTTAATATAACATTGAAAAACATGCAATATGTTTATTTAAACTATTAAAGGATTTGTAGGAAATAGTTTATATGCTAGCATGTTTTCTTTCATTGGCTTGTAATTAGATTTGGAAATTTATAAACTACCAAAGGCATCAGATTTTCATTAACATTGGCCAAACATTCTCTGTCCAAGTAATCCCAATTATACCTATGACATTAAATATCAACTATATGTTTCCAAATTTATCTGTCTAGCCTAACAAATTTTCCAAGCCCCAAACTGAGGAATCATCTTTGATTCCTTTAATTTTTATACACATATACAGGTCATCCATACATCATACTAACTTTCAAAATAACTTCTCCATATAAACTGTCATCTAACTGGACCCAATATCTAATTGTATTGTATCTTGTGCATTACACCTGCAGGTGTTCCCGTAAATACTCCTACCTTCACTCCTTCTCCATAGCAGCCTGTGATGGTTTTTTTAATGTGAATAAAATCATGTATTTTATTAAAATGTATATAACTTTCCCTTTAATATAAATTAAACCCAAGTATTTCATAATGAACTACTAATTACATCACAATTTTTTTTTGCTCTTATAAAGAAAAATTACCCCACCACCATTTTCTCTGCCTTTTTTTTTTTTCGGTTTAGAAAACATAGAAATGCCCTTCTGAGGCCCTGGCCGGTTGGCTTAGCGGTAGAGCGTTGGCCTGGCGTGCGGGGGACCCGGGTTCGATTCCCGGCCAGGGCACGTAGGAGAAGCGCCCATTTGCTTCTCCACCCCCCTCCCCTCCTTCCTCTCTGTCTCTCTCTTCCCCTCCCGCAGCCAGCCGAGGCTCCATTGGAGCAAGGATGGCCCGGGCGCTGGGGATGGCTCCTTGGCCTCTGCCCCAGGCACTAGAGTGGCTCTGGTCGCGGCAGAGCGACGCCCCGGAGGGGCAGAGCATCGCCCCCTGGTGTGCAGAGCGTGGTGGGCATACCGGGTGGATCCCGGTTGGGCACATGCAGGAGTCTGTCTGACTGTCTCTCCCCGTTTCCAGCTTCGGAAAAATACAAAAAAAAAAAAAAATGCCTTTCTGTTTTAGCAAGTCTTCCATTATTTTGCTTATGCCTTAGGTTTTTCTGCCATATCAATTAAGTAGGTATAATTTTTGTCTTTTTCTTTTTTAATTTTAGTGATGGGGGACAGGCAGAGATGGACTCCCACATGTACTCCACCCAGGATCCACCTGGCAAGCCCACTAGGGGGCGATGATCTGCCCATCTGGGTGTTGCCCCATTGTTCAACAATGGAGCTCTTCTTAGTGACTCAGATCGAAGCCATGGGGCCATCATCAGTGCCTGGGACCAACTCGCTCCAATCCAGTCATGGGTGCAGGAGGGGAGGGGAAGAGAGAGAGAAGTGAGAGGGGAAAGGATATATATATATATATATATATATATATATATATATGATATATACATATATCTGCACACATACATATATATGTAAAAATATACATTTATAAAATAACTCAATCTTCCTTTTAGTTCTTCATTACTTATCACACTCCAGAGCTATGAAGGGATGGATGACAACACATTGTTGATTGAGTACTGACTCCTATGAGAGAGTCTTCATCTTTAGGCTCTCTAAATACTGAAGGAGATTTGGGCTGAAAATGAGGCATGTGTATTTATTATAAAAATTCTATGTCAGAAAACATTAAATTTCATGGTCTGCTGGAAATTTGATTCTGATGTTTCTGAAATATTAAAAATTTGATAATACATTAGTTATTATAAAACTGTTAACTGACTTCATTATTAACACCTAAATGAGAAACAAACAAAGCTTGTATGAATTTTTAGATATACAAACTAAATTTTATTTGCTGGGTCCAAAAGTCAAGTAAATGTGAAAATAAGAAAAAAAACATGTTCTTGTTTTAATTGAATTTATTAGGTTGACATTGGTTAGTAAAATTACATAGGTTTCAGGTGTATCATTCCACAATACATCATGCTGTACACTGCACTGCACATTCATCACTTCTAGCCAAGTCTCCTTTCATCACCATTTGTCACCACTTGATCCTTTCCTACCTGCCTCATACCCCTTTCCTCACATAATCAGTGTATGCTTGTATGTGTCTATGAGATTTTTTTTTCTTTGCTTAATTCCTTCACCTTTTTCACCCAGCCATAACTCACTTCCCTTCTGACAGTTGTCAGTCTGTTCTCTGTATCTGTAAGTCTGTTTCTATTTTATTTGTTAGTTTACTTTGTTCTTTAGATTACACATGTAAGTGAAATCATATGGTACTTGTCTTTCTTTGACATTTCACTTAGCATAATAATCTCCATGTCCATTAATGCTGTCTCAAAAGATAAGATTTCCTTCTTTTTTATAGCTACTTATTATTCCATTTTGTAAATGTATCACAGTTTTTTATCCATTCATCTGTTGATGGGAACGTGGGCTGCTTCCATATTTTGCCTATAATAAATAGGTGTGCATGTATTGCTTTGAGTTAGAGTTTCAGGTTTCTTTGGATATATTCCCAAAGGAGGAATTGCTGTGTATTAGGCAGCTCTATTCTTATTTTTTAAATTGTTTTCATTGGGATAATACTGGTTAAGATATTCATACAGATTACAGTTGCCCAATTCTACAACACATTTTGTACACAGAATTATGTTTACTGTTTCCCCACCTCAAAGTCAAGTCTTTGTCCTTCAGCATTTATACCCTTTATATCCTCCTCCACTTCCACCAACTCCATCACCACACTGTTGTTCAAGTCTATGAGGTTTTTTCCTTTCTTCCTTTTTTGTCCTTTTTATCTCAATCCCTTTACCCTCCTCATCCAACAAGCCCCTGACAGCTGTCAATCTACTCTCTATATATGAGTCTGTCTTTAGTTTTCTAGTTAGTTCATTTGTTCTTTAGATTTTACATATGAGTAAAATCATATGGTACTTGTCTTTCTATGACTTGGAGTAATTCTACACTGCTTTCCACAGTGGCTGCACCCATCTGTATTCCTAATAATATGCTTAATTTTTAAGAGAAAAGTGATTATATTTGTTAAATAGATATTTTGAATTGTGAGAGATTGGGGCAAGATCAATTTTTTTTCTGGGTGTTCATGAAATTGGGGGTGAGAATTTTAGATAGCCTGTATACGAGTAAAGATAATTTTGGCAGCAGAGGTTAAGGTGACAGGAGAGTGGAAGAAACTCTAGAGAGGTATTTGGTCTATATGACAGGTATCAGTTAAAATCATAACCACATTAATTTCTCTTTATTACCGTGTTGTAATTCCATTACCACCAAATTGCAAATAAGTTTTAAAAATGTTCAAATTTTTAAAGTAAGATACACCCTGGAGACTTAACTGATTTTCTGAATTATATGAATGGCATTAGGGGGAGATAAAGCAGCTGACAAAGTGCCAAAACTATAATCTTTATAAAATATACAGAGGAGTTGCAGCCATTAAGTGATAATTTACTGGCTAATGTGAAAGATTAACATGCAGGACCAATTTTGTGATTCACATAAGCATAGTTTAAAACCTCCCACATACATATGGACAAGTTAAAGTGGAGAGCACTTGAATTCTTGAGATCAGGAATGACTAATAAATTAATACTATTTAGTTAATTTTAAAAAGAAAAATTTATGCCTAGAATAATTAGAAACCAATAGTCAAATGAAATTGTATACTTGACTTCTATTTTATAGTATTACAATAATTTAATGTTTAGTGTCTTTGTTCCTATTTGTTCTAATATCACTTTGTTAAAACATGAAAACACATGTTAAAATATTATACACTGATTATGTTTGTTTAAATTTTCATTTTCAGCACAGTTCTTTGCACAATATCTTAGTGCTCTTCTTTAAGACAACCCTAAAAGAATAAAATTGAGCAACCAAATTCTTAACATGTGCCTGTAAGAACTACAACTTAAGTATGTGGGTCATTCACCTACTTGCCTAATATTTATAAATGTAATTAAGAAGGAAAACAATGATAGATTTTAAGAGAGAGAATAGAGTAGTGAATCCCTGCTACTTCACAGAGCCTTGAGACTTCTATAAAGAGTTTTATGTTTAATAGATATTATGGATCTCTGTTCTTAGAAGCACACAATTCATGAGGGCCAAAGCTTTCTCTTTATCTGCTTAAATTTTCCTCTGATTGAGAGAATGTTGGGCATTAAACATGATTCTCACTGTAACTTCATTGACTGTGTTAATACAAGTCATTAACCCAGATTCTAGTATTGACTAATATACCAATTGCTTTTTCAGAGTAATGAGGTTTAATTTTCTGTATTGATATTTCTGTGGAAATTTGGAAGATTGTCATAATATTTTCTAACCAAAATTGTCTAATTCTTTGTAAGAAAAAAGTACTAGACTGAAATATTACTATCTTCCAAATTTATTAAATTTTATTTTACTTCTACTTGTTGTTATTCTTATAGAATAACGGATTTCCTAGCTGATTAATTAGATTTTATTACAACTTGATATGTGACCTGTTGTTCTATATAATTTGACAAAAGTCAAGAAATTAAGAAAAAAGAAAAACAAACTGTGTACAAAAATAAGAAATAAGTTAAAAGGTAATGTAATTTGATATTTAATGATTTTTTTTATTTTAGGATTTCTTTTCTTTGTTTTTCACTATTGCAATTATTGAATTATGTGTGCATTTATAGTTTAATCAACTGCAATATTTTCTTTTGGATTATAAACCAGTCTTCATATACTTTTGCACATTATATATGTTGTAAAAAATTGGCTTCATTGTTGCTACATGGACCTTAAATGAAAGTGTTGTTAATGAGGTATATTGAGCAATACTAAAATCTGAGGAACTGGCTTTATCAGACTTCATTAAGCTGTTAATACTAATAGTATTATGTGAAAGAAGATTTATAATACATAGAATACATAAAAGGAGTTGCTGACTGGTCTCATAGTAATTCTAAGACAGGTTGAAATATGAAATATGTGTCTTTTGGAAATTTTCAGTAATAATAATTGTAAATTCCTTTTTGCCACAATAGCATCCTTTTGTTCCAGCTGCAATGTCTGAATTGTTTATTCTTTGAAACTTCCTTAGAATATCTATTTCTTTTCTATTTTTTTGTCTTTATAATTTCTGAGATACCTTTACTGAAGTAGACTCTAAAGATTTAGAACTGTGAACATAAAAACTTTTGAAACATTCTTACTAATGATTAGTGTACAAGTAATTATAGTAACACTACAAGCCAACTGGTGTAAGAATTCATTTCTTTTTCTGCTTCAGTTTATTATAGAACCTACTCAAAATCAATACAAAGTGTGGAGCAATAGTAATTTAGAGAAAATAGCTCTATTAAGTAATATTTCAATATATGTTTCTTGACAAAAAGGTACACAGAAAAGGAGATATGATTTTTTTGTAAGTTTACATGCCAGCTCTGACAAATGAAAGTTTTTATCAGATAAATATAGATCACACACAAATGAATCTAAATGAATATTCATTAAAATATTAGTCATTTATTAACTTAAATATTAACTATTATTTCTAATTATATGTGTCAATGTGAAAATATTCATCTTCTAAAGGATCATTTTCATTTTGAAACTTGAATAAAGTCACTAGTCTTTTATGCAGGATCACTGAAACTATAACAACCAGATGCAGCATACCTTGTTGCTTCATTAGTAATTAGTTAAATTTTTCACATTATCTTCTATTTAAACATATTTATATTTTCCCTTTTATTGTTATAAGTTTCTGTTACATGGTTTTTAAAATTTAATATTCAGAAGACCATGCCAAAAATTTTATGTAAGGTGACTATACAATTTATGATGAGATGCATCTCCATGATGCTATATTATTGAAAGTAATAACATATATATTATGGCTAATGTCATATAATATTATAAAATTACATGCATAGGTTATTGAATAATAACGGGCAGTGTCAATCCATGGGGCAGCTGTAGATTGTTAAACACTATTTTATTTGAAAGTATTGATAAAGCAGTAATTATCTTTATAAATATTTTAGGTATTTGACTTTTTTAAAAGAATTGAATAAACTGACAATATTCTTGCAGTTACTTTTATAAAATTAAAGATCTAAGAGTTAATTCTTCATTATTATTTAGGATATATCATAGTTTTATAGTTCATAGTTGATAGTTAGATGCCTGAAGTATGTATTGCAGTGCCCCAGTCAAGGCACATATGAAAAAGCAATCAATGAGAGGGCAGCAAGATGGCGATGGAGTAGGTGGACGTACCAACTTCCACGTTCCAGAACCAAAGTGGACTACAACTTAATATTAAGAACCATCAACTGGAAAAACTAACTTTGAACTAAACTAAGTGGACTCTTTAACCAAGGAACACTGAAGAAGCCACACTGAGAATGGTAGAAAAATCAGAAATGAGGATAGGGCTGCCAGGAACAAACGACAACCCGGACAGACTCGCATGGTGGGAAGTGAGTTTAGCGGAGAGTCCTGGGCCCCAGGAATGAAGCCCCAGCCTGCAGCCCCAGAGTCTAGAAAGGTGTATGGAAAGCACTTAGCTGCAAAACAAGCCAGGTACTGTTAATGAGAAAGAGACAGATTTCTCAGACCCAGGATACTTCTTAAAGGGACCAAGCAGAAAACGTCTTTCAAAACCACTCAACTGGAACTCTAGGAGACTGGAAGAGTTGAGAGGACCTGAGTAGCAGGAAGAGAGTGTAATCTAGGAGGCACAGGGAGAAACTCTTTGAGAGACAACCACCCTAGCCCCTGGGCTGAGTCATCTCCCAAATCAAAAGAGAATATTTTCCCTGGAACCAGCAATACCAGTAAAGTGAAGCAGGACACCAGCCAAAAAAGCTCTCCTGTGGCACTCAGAGTGGAGTCACTTAGAAGGAAGGAACCTTTAAGAATACAGTATTGAGTGCTAAGGTTTGAGCTGCATAACCCCACCCACATTGCTGAGGGCAAGCAGTGGTAGGACGTAGAAGCACAGTCCAATCAGCAGCGTGTAAGCCAGGGGGCCAGACTGAGGTCTGGTGTGAGCTCAGTCCCAGTGGGGGCAGAAGGAGCACACAAAAGTGGTCTGACCTGGCTGTGGGCTGAGGAAATCATAGCAGTCCTGCCTGCAATCCTGCCTGCAGGGGAAAGGTGAAAACCAGGGTGCCGCAAAGACCCAGGGCAGAGAGTAAGTGTGAAACCCTGCCCCCGAAGCCAGGGCTTGCAGCGCAGAGGACAAGCACAGCCCCACCTGCTGGGGAGATGCAAAAGCTGAGGAACAGGTGGAGACCCTCGGCTGATCATAAGTGCACAGCCCCGCGCACGGTGCTGAGGTTTGCAACCCCAGTGCGGCATGCAGCCCCACTTTGGGGGCAGGGCTAAGGCCTAGGCCTTCCAGGGCTTGTAGGCTGGGCAGGTAAACACAGCCCCTCTTGTGGAGGAGAGGTAGAAGTCGCCGCAACAGCCGCAGCAATCCAGCTTCAGCAACGCCTATACCCAAACACCCAAAGCAGCAGCAGAGGGGGTGGTTGACCTGCAGACAGACCACACCTAGGGAAAACAGAGGCCATACCCATTGGATTCCAGTGGCCACACCCTTCTTATACACAAACAAAATGGGAAGACAGAGAAATGCAACCCAAATCATACATCATGATCATGTGGGATTTACTCTGGGGAGGCAAGGATGATACAATATTCATAAATCAATCAATGTGATTCATCACATAAAGAAAAGTAACGAGAAATACCACATGATAATTTCAATAGAAGCAGAAAAACATTTGAATAAATTCAACATCCATTTATGATCAAAACTCTCAGCAAAGTGGGAATACAGGGAACATACCTCAGCATGATAAAAGCCATCTATGACAAACCCGAAGTAAACATCATAATCATAATCAATGAGCAAAAAATAAAAGCATCCCTTTAATATCAGGAGCAAGGCAGAATGTGGTCTATCCTAGAGAATATACCATGAGCACTTGAAATGAATATATATTCTGCTGCTTTAGGGTGAAAGGTTCTGAAGGTATCTATTAAATTCAGTTGATCTACTGTGTCCTTTAAGTCTGCTGTTTCTTTGTTAATTTTTTTTTTCTTGAGAATCTATCTAGTAATGTTAGTGGGGTATTGAAATCCTCTACTATTATAGTATTGCTGTTGATCTCGCCCTTTATATCCATTTAGGTGCTCCTATATTAGGT
Source organism: Saccopteryx leptura (assembly GCF_036850995.1). NCBI lineage: Eukaryota > Metazoa > Chordata > Mammalia > Chiroptera > Emballonuridae > Saccopteryx > Saccopteryx leptura. The sequence continues at coordinate 64,447,778 of NC_089506.1, read as the reverse complement.
GCGTAGATATTTATCCCTTTTCACCACTCTTATTCAACAGTGTACTGGAAGTCCTAGCTACGGCAATCAGACAAGAAAAAAAAATAAAAGGCATCCAAATTTGAAAAGACAAAGTAAAACTATCATTATTTGCAGAAGATATGATACTGTATATAGAAAACCCTAAAGGCTCAGTCAAAAAATAACTGGACCTGATAAATGAATTCAGCAAAGTAGCAGGGTATAAAATTAATATAAAAAAATCAGAAGCATTTTATACACCAACAATGAACTGTCAGAAAGAGAAATTAAGGAAACAATTTTCTTCACTATTGCAACAAAAAAATATTATACCTAGGAGTAAATTTAACCAAGGAGGTTAAAGACTTGTACTCAGATAATTATAAAACATTGATAAAAGAAATTAAGAAAGGTATGAACAAGTGGAAGCGTATACTGTACTCGTGGTTAAGAAGAATAAACATCATTAAAATGCCTATATTACCCAAAACAATTTATAAATTCAATGCAATACCAAATAAAATACCAATGACATACTTCAAAGATGCAGAATACATATTCCAAAAATGTATACAGAACCAAAAAAGAACATGAATAGCCTCAGCAATCTTGAAAAAGAAAAATAAAGTGGGAGATACCACACTTTCTAATATCAAGTTATACTATAAGGCCATTGTACTCAAAACAGTTTGGTACTGGCATAAGAACAGGAACATAGATCAATGGAACAGATCAGAGAACCCAGAAATAAACCCACAACTTTATGGCCAATTGATATTTGACAAAAGAGGTAAGAGCATACAATGGAGCAAAGACAGTCTCTTTAACAAATAGTGTTGGGAAAATTGGACATCTACCTGCAAAAAAAAAAAAAAACGAGACCACCAACTAATCCCAATCACAAAAATAAACTCAAAATGGGTAAAAGACTTAAATGTAAGTTGTGGAACCATAAGCATCTTAGAAGAAAACATAGGCAGTAAGCTCTCTAACATCTCTCGCAGCAATATATTTGCTGATTTATCTCCAAGGGCAAGTGAAATAAAAGACAGGATAAACAAATTGGACTATATCAAACTAAAAAGCTTTTGACAGCTAAAGACAATATGAATAGACAAACCTCACTATGGGAGAACATATTCAATATTATGTCTGATAAGGGGTTAATAACCAAAATTTATAAAGAACTTGTGAAACTCAACACCAGGAAGGTAAACAATCCAATCAAAAAATGGGCCAAAGAAATGAATAGACACTTCTCCAAAGAGGACATACAGATGGCCGATAGACAGATGAAAAAATATTTAACATCACTAATCAATAGAGAAATGAAAATTAAAACCATAATGAAATATCACCTCACACCAGTCAAAATGGCTCACATTAACAAAACAACACACGATAGGTGCTGGCAAGGATGTGGAGAAAGGGGAACCCTCCTGCACTGCTGGTGGGAATGCAGACTGGTGCAGCCACTGTGGAAAACAGTATGGAGATTCCTCAAAAAATTAAAAATGGAACTGCCTTTTGACCCAGCCATCTCATTTTTAGGAATATATCCCAAGAACACCATATCTCCAACTGAAAAATAAAACGCACCCCATGTTTATGGCAGCATTGTTCACAATAGCAAAGATCTGAAAACAGCCCAAGTGTCCGTTAGTGGACAAGTGGATTAAAAAGCTGTGGTATAGGTACACAATGGAATACTATGAGGCCATGAAAAAAAAAGGAAATATTACCTTTTGCAACAACATGGATGGACCTGGAAACTATTATGTTAAGTGAAATAAACCAGGCAGAGAAAGAAAAATATCATATGACCTCAGTTATTTGAGGATTCCATGGAACAATGTGAACTGAGGAATGGAATTGAGACAGAGGAGAGATCAAAGGGAGCAGAGGAAAAAAGGACAGAGGGAAAGGGGATGATAGGATGGGAGAAACCTGAAGGGAAGGGGGGAGGGCTATGTTGGGAAGGGGGGAAGGGAAATGTTGAGGGGAAAAGGGGGGAGGATGCATTTGGGGCAACACTAGAATGTATGTAAATACAATAAATTAAATAAAAAAGCAATCAATGAAAAATTAAGGTGCTACAATTATGAGTTGATGTTTTTCATTTATCTTTCTTCCTGTCTGTCTGTCTCTCACACACACATTAAAAGAAACTAAGAAAGAAATTCTGCTTGAGTTTGTCAAGATTTCTCATATAATTATGAGAACATACTGTTTAAATAAATAATTTTAAAAAGGTCCAGGAGATCTCTCTAAACCAAGTTTAAGGAAAGGAAAAAACAATCAATTCTGTCAATGTTATTGTATTATTAGATGAGTGTCAAGACTTATCCTTAAATATCATGAAAGAATCTTGGACTGGATTAATGTGAAGATTGTGCCGTTCTAAATAAAACATTCTAAACAATCCATGTTACATTTTTAATATGGATTGTTTAGAATGTTTTATTTAGAACGGCACAATCTTTAATATGAAATGTAGTAATAATAAATAAAGTGTAAGACTTTTGAGTCCTATGATAGCACTAATTTAATCATATTTCTAAATCTTAGAGTATAAAGTCAAAAAGAAACCATTTCAAATATTCAGATATTATTTTTTGTTTAGTATAAAACACATTGTAAAGACAGTTGCTGTGGCCACCATCACAGCCGCCTGGCCCATGCAGGTTCGCATTTGATTCGGACAGACTGTAATGAAACAATGTAGCCAAGAACTGGTTGGCCATTAGCTTTAATACTAGCTCACACCGGAGGGGCGAGAAATACACACAGTGGGAAAACATTGCCTTTTCCATTCAAGGGTCCCAAAGCCACTGACTTATTCAAGTATTCCTAGAATCAAAGGTTTAGACCTCACCTTACCAGCCTTATTCACCTTTGTAACCCATCGCATTCTTTCTGCACAAAATGGCTTCTCCTTCAGCACTCCACCATCTTGGCCGCTTCTCCTCTCCTCCACATGGCCTTTCTCTGCTCTCCTCCAGCATGGGCTCCTCTGCCCCATTTTATAGTGTAGAAATCATAACTTTTAATTCAATATACGAACAAGGAAGTCTCTGATACAAAGTCACTTACCTGAAGCATAATGGGATTCCTCATGAGAGTGCACCACCCCATATCATGCTACATACAGTCAAGAGTGTGAGAAAAAGCTTAGTTTTGAAAAGATATTAGTATTAAAAGGGTGGGAAAGACTTAATCTTAAAACTAAGCCTTAGACTGTAATGACCCTGCCTGCTTACAGCATGTCCTCGGGCAAACATATATATCATATTTACAAACTTATTTGACCAACACACATGAAACACCAGTCCAGAAAATTTGACTCCAGTACTAGAAAATATGCATGGATAAACTTGAACAAAAAAAGATACTTTATAATATAAAATGATGCAATACAACAAAAGAGTATCGGGGAACAAAAATAGTTAAAATGAAATAATATAAATAAGTGGTACAATCACATTAAATTGAAAATGTATTATTAAAACCGAAGCTGGGATATAGCTAGCCAGAAGAATTTTAAATATTTTAAAATATGTTTTTACTATTTAAAAAAACACAATAATATCCTAGCCATTTGGTTCAGTGGATAAAGCATTGGCCGGCATGCAGATGTCCCAGGTTCGATCCCTGGTTAGGGTATACATGAAAAGTGACCATCTGCTTGTCTTCCCCTCTCTCTCCCTTCTGTCTTTCTTGCCCTCTCGCAGACAGTGGCTCCACTGGTTCGAGTATCATCTTTAGGCAGTGGGGATAACTCAGTTGATTGGAACATCAGCCCCAGAATGGAGTTGTTTGGTGAATCCGAGTCAGGGCACACACAGGAGTCTTTCTCTCTACCTCTGTTACCCTCACTAAAAAAAAATAACAAGAACAAAAAAACACAAACAAAGGCACTGGACTGTGAGCTCAACAGTAGAATATTGACTAGGCATGTAGAAATCCTGGGTTCAATTCCCAGTCATGGGCACACAGAAGAGGCTACCATCTGCTTCTTCACCCTACCTCTCTCCTTCACTCCCTGTCTTTTACTGTCTTTCTCTCTCTTTCACTCCCACAGCCATGGCTCAAATGGTTTTAGCAAGTTTGCCCCGGATGCTGATGATGGCTCCATGGCCTCACCTCAGGCACTGAAATAGCTCAGCTGCTAAGCAACAAAGCTGCAGCCTTAGATGGACAGAGCATTGCCCTGCAGGAGTCTAGCCTAGTGGATTCTGATGGGGGCCCATGTGGAAGTCTGTCTTTCTGCCTCCTAGCTTCCCCACCTCTCATTTATTAAAAAATAAAAAAACAACAATAATATGTATTAGTATTAATTTTGCGACTTAAAGCTCATCTAAGCTGAAAAAGAATTTCTTTTGCAATGGCTGACTGTTTGAAAAATATCTGTCGGAGCCCAGAAAGAAACAAGCTGTTCACTCCATGGTGCTTTTCAGGGAAATTTAATAAAGGGACTAATTACAAAAGGTGGGTGAAATTTAGAGAATCCCCCCAAATTAAGTGCAGTCAGGACCTGCCCAGACATGAAGGGGAGGGAGTGTTAGCCCAAAAAGAATACTTGTGTTGAAAGGTCCCCTGTAAGCAAGCAGTGTCCTTTGATAGAAGTTTCAGTTACCCACAGGCACCCTTTAATGAGTAAAGTTGGATAATTAACATTCTGAACTTCCACTTCATCATGAAATCTCATGCAAGTGCATTGACAAAAATCAATTAGGAAGTCCAAGATTAAGGAAGACTATTGATCCAGTCCATAGAAATTAGTCTATCAAAACACAGAACAAATTAGAGAATAGTTAGTGTGAGATATAGAAAATAGATAGTTCAAACAACGATTAAAAAAATATTCACTATATCATTTGCATAAAACGCAAAATGAGAACACCTTTCAAGGAAGAGTAAGATTCAGCCTTGAAATAAAGTTTACACCTGTGAATGTTATATAGAGATAAATAATGTTGAATTTATATTTAAATAACATAATACAGTTGTTTTGGAAAATCAGGTAGGTGTTGTGGTTACCTTGTAGAGGAGGAATGGATGGCTTGGCTGGTTTGTTAGAGTGTTGTACCAAAGCATACAGTTTACTTGTTTGATCCCTGGTCAGGACACATAAAGGATCAGATCGATGTTCCTATCTCTCTCTCTCAAATCGGTCAAATAAACATTTAAAAAGATAGATATGGGGCCTGACCAGGCAGTGGCACAGTGAATAGAGCATCGGAGGACCCAGGTTCCAAACCCGAGGTTGCCAGCTTGACCGTGCAATCATCTGGTTTGAGCAAGGCTCACCAGCTTGAGCCCAAGTTCGCTGGCTTGAGCAAGGGGTCACTTGGTCTGTTATAGGCCCCCTTGTCAAGGCACATATGAGAAAGCAATCAATGAACAACTAAGGTGCCACAAGAAAGTATTGATGTTTCTCATCTCTTTCTCTTCTTGTCTATCCCTATCTGTCCTCTATGTCTCTCTCTGTCTCTATCACACACACACAAAAAAAATAGAGATCAGATGGATCCTCTTACTCACATCAAAACTTTGGTTCAAATTCTGAGACTGACAACAACACACAGATCAAGAGAGTAGAGGGGCATTTATTCTATAATAAGGCTTTCTGGAGAGAGCAGGCAGGCTCAAGAAAAAATTATTTTCTCTGGAGAACTGGTAGCTAGTTTTGAGATTTATGATAGGGTGTGGCACAAAGGTGTAATTTCCCACTTATGTAACCTAGTTTTGCATTTGCTTGAATATTCTACTGGCACCAAAGGAGGAAGCACCCACGCTTTCTTTGCATCTTGCCCACATGTGAAATAGAGGGGAAGAGATTGGTGGAGCTAGACAGCCGTCAGCAGTCAAGCAACAATAAAGCAGTCAGACTATAATATAGTAAAGGATAAACTCACAAGAAAAATGAAAATAATTAAAATATAGGAAAATATTCACTGTTTTTAGTAATAAAAAATGTAACTTATTTTAAGACATTCACAATTTATTCCTTTTTCCTTATTTACCTTTCAGGGCTCATGAGTTAACTTAGTATTTGATTTTATTACTTAACCTTTCCTAAATCTTGCCTTATAACTTCAAGTAAACTACTTAAGGAGATGTTCTGTATCTGTCCATCAGCATTTGTATTACTAACATCTATACAGTGTCAGACACACAGTAGAGAGCGTAGTTAATAAATAAAAGAGGGATTAGATAAGTATCATTCAAGCTATTACATTATAATCTGGATATGTATACAACTTTAAATGCATTTTTCCCCAAATTGTTAACAGTCATTCTTATTATTTTTTTAATTTTATTTATTCATTTTTAAAGAGGAGAGAGAGAAACAGAGAGAGAGAAGGGGGAAGAGCTGAAAGCATCAACTCCCATATGTGCCTTGACCAGGCAAGCCCAGGGTTTTGAACCGGCGACCTCAGCATTTCCAGGTCGACGCTTTATCCACTGCGCCACCACAGGTCAGGCAACAGTCATTATTGAAGAAGGCAATCATTCTATATGTTTTGGTGTTGATTGATTCTTACTAAAGTATTTATTCATGTATTAACTTTGTAATATAAAAAGTTTATTTTTCTAATTTAAAGAATTGCTAAATTAAATTTTTGATATTTATATACATATAAATCATAATAATTTACTAGTTGTTTCATTAAAATTTACTTATAAATAAGCAGTGTACTACTAACAGGCTTAAATATTTGAAGGACTGAATGAGTAATTCTATAGGAAGATTTATGTAGGTATCTGGATATATTTTTTTTCCTTTGAAGTGTTTAAATGTTACTATGTTGTCATAAAGGAACAATGGTTTTCTAAAAATAGCATAAATAACATAAAATAATTCTATGTGCAGTGGAATTATTAAGTAAATAGAGAAAAATTATATTTTAGGTTATAATATAATTGTATCTTTTAGTCCTTATGTTAACATGTACTAGAGACTGGGTTATATAGACTCTATGCATCATCAAACATTCATAAAGAATGTAGCATATTTAACTTGTAAAGACTTGTAGTAATATAGCACCCTTTTAAAAAAATAGTGCTTTACTGTGAGCTACAAATATATATATATATATATATATATATATATATATATATATATTTTTTTTTTTTTTACAGCTACAAATATATTTAATAACTTTGACAGAGGATAGAGTAAAATTCTCAGATGTAGGATGGTCAATATCTATAAAATCCAATCTGCATTGAGAATTTACATTGTAATTGGTAACTACAGATCAAAAATTTCTTCTTAGCCCTGGCTGGTTGGCTCAGTGATACAGCCTCGGTCAAGCATGTGGAAGTCCTGGGTTTGACTTCTGGTCAGGGCACATGAGAGAAGCGCCCATCTGCTTCTCCCCTCTCCCCCACTTCTCTCCTTTTCTTCCTCCTCCCCTCCAGTGGTCATGGCTGGATTAAAGCGAATTGGCCCCAGGCACTGAGGATGTTTCCATGGCCTCCTTCTCAGGTGTTAAAAAATGGCTCTGGTTGCAACAGAGCAAGGGCACCAGATGGGCAGAGCATCGCCCCTTAGTGGGCTTGCTGGGTGGATCCTCGTCCGGGTGCATGCAGCAGTCTGTTTCTATCTTCCTTCTTCTTACTAATAATTTAAATATATATATATCTATTTCTTCTTAATAGGCGATGAAATATCTGTATGCTTCAAGACACATAGATTTCTAGAAATTCCTAAAGAGCTAAAATCATTAATATTGTCCTTATTTTATTTATTTATTTATTTATTTATTTATTTTTTTAAATTTTTTTTTTGCATTTTTCTGAAGCTGGAAATGGGGAGAGACAGTCAGACAGACTCCCGCATGCGCCCGACCGGGATCCACCCGGCACGCCCACCAGGGGCAACCCTCTGCCCACCAGGGGGCGATGCTCTGCCCATCTTGGGGGTCGCCATGTTGCGACCAGAGCCACTCTAACGCCTGAGGCAGAGGCCAAGGAGCCATCCCCAGCGCCCGGGCCATCTTTGCTCCAATGGAGCCTTGGCTGCGGGAGGGGAAGAGAGAGACAGAGAGGAAGGTGCGGCAGAGGGGTGGAGAAGCAAATGGGCGCTTCTCCTGTGTGCCTTGGCCGGGAATCGAACCCGGGTCCTCCGCACGCTAGGCCGACGCTCTACCGCTGAGCCAACCGGCCAGGGCCTAATATTGTCCTTATTTTAGTTCCATTGGATAATATTCAAAGCAATACACAACAAAAGGAAAATTTTAAAATGTGAACTTTTAGCAAAATCATCACTGTAATAAATTATTTTTATGTTATGAACATTCATATTGTTACTATTAATTCTACCCATAGAATAATATCTCTGGAGTATTCAGGACAGTAAAGGCACATGCTTAGCGAAGGGAAGGCATACCTGACAGGTTAATTAAGGTGACATCAGCAATACCCAAGGCTGCCTACAATCCAATACTAGGAGTGATTTATTCCTGTGCAGTCACTGATTCATTTCTACACTGTCATAATGTTGGCCATTTTAAAAATATTATTGTTTTTACGTTTAAATCTCAATGGTCTACATTACCCTGAGAGTCTAAGCCCAGCTAGCTTCCACAGAACATTGGATTATTAAATTTAAAAACAATATTGTGCAACACCTTGACCGCATTAAATATTTATAAAATACTAAAGTAATTTGTCTTCCCTTGCTCTACAGTCTAGTTTCAATTTTCCTATCTTGGAAACATTTAGGAATATAATCTTTTTAGTTCATATGTTTGGCTGACCTTTATAGAGGCCAAAAATGAAAGCACAAAAAAACTTATTTCAAACAGCATGTTGATGTGATGAATACCCAGAATATCTCCTTAAACCATGAAGACTGATAAAAGAACAGCAAGTGCAGTCCAGATACAAAATCCAAAATCCCATCTAGGTAAGTTGTCTCTACTAAATTCAGGTATTCTTGGGTTCCCACCTTGGGATGAAGGATTGTACGATCAATTCTTCGCCATGATTTGCCTTGTTTTACTTTTTCTCTCTGCATACATTTCAGGTAACAGCCACATATTAGTCCATTAGCTGGTCTAAGTCTTTGTTCTACCAAAGCTTTAAAACCTACTCTACATTTTTGCATCAGCTTACCTTCTTGGTTGTTGATCTGAGCAGTCCTCTGACTCAGCTTTCTGTACTTCCCTCTTTTATTCAGTCAGTCCCCAGCTTTCACCCATAAACCATACATATTCTGACTAACAGGAACCTCTGCTGCTGCTCTATGCTTATATACCTGGAGTAGACATGTCTGAGACCTCACTGGTTTCTGTCCCAGTGAACTTCATACATCTCCAGAGGTCTCAACTCCTGGTCTCCTCCAGCCACACCTATTCATATTAGGGGTAACCCTGTCTCCATCCTCAGGGAGCGTTTTCTGCTAAGTTTATGTATCATCCTTGGGTCCACACTTTGGGATCAAAGAATATGTATATGCTCAAGTCATTGCCTTGATTTGCCTTGTTTCCATTATTCTCTCTACATACATTCCAGGTAACAGCTACATATTTGTCCATTAGCTGGTCAAATCTTTGTTCCACCATAGCTTTAAAATCTATTCCGTATGTGACACAGCTTAACTCTGTCTCTCACAATATGGAGCATTGGATTTTAAATGTTTTCATTACAAAAGGAAATGAAGTTATATGAAGTGATAGAGGCCTTAGCTACAGCTATAAAGGCAAGCATATTGCAATATATAAACTTATCAAATCAACATGCTGTACACCTTAAATTTACACAATATTATATATTTGTATAAAAAATACAGAACATTGTATGCTATCCGCTAGGGATATAGAGAGATGAAAAGAGAGATTCTCCCACCCTTGCAAAAACTTTTCAGAAAAACGACAGGATCAGAAATTGCCTTGGAATCAACAAGCTGAAGTCACAGGGCAACGAAGTAACCCCCGTCTAAGAAAAGACACATATTTGCAGGAAATGACAGGTGATACCTAAGGCAAAGATTTTCTTTTAATTTATATTTTATATGCTAAACATTATTTTTAATTTTCTAATTTTTAGTTTAACTTTTTCTTTTCTTGTGAGCTATTTAGAGATGATTCGTGTGGGAGACAGGATGTAAGCTGACAAAATTCTAACAGCATAGGGCTTACTTTAAGACTAAGCTCTTCCCCACATCCTTTTAAAACTAAGATCTTCCCCACACCTATGACTGTTGCATGGTGGGGGGTGGTGCACTCTTATGAGGATTCCTGTTTATGCCTCAGATGTGTGACTTTGTATCAGAGACTTCCTTATTTGCATATGGCTCTGCACTATATAATAAAGCAGACGAGGGGCTTTGCTTTTGCTCTGGCTTGCTATTAACTTGCAGAAACCTCCTGATCCCATCCTTTTTCTCTTCGAGTTTATTTCTTCATTCCACACCATTCTCACTCATGCCTGGACAATTATGAGTTGTGCTGGTTCATGGCAGATTCTTGTTTACTAAATATAATTTATCTAATTTAATATATAACTTATTTGCATTGTAATCAGAAAATAGGTTGTATATAATGAAAATCCTTAATCATTTGATTGAAATTGTTTATAATAAATTGCATGCTTAATTCTCATAAATGTTATGCCATACTTAAAAAGTCCTGTGTAGTTTGTACTTCCATAATATATCTTTCTGTATGTTTCCATTATTTCAAACTTATTAATTGAATGTCAAATCTTAGATGTTTTGATGTAATATCTTTATTATTTGTACTGTTTTTCTGGTTTTGATGTTAACAAAATCTATGCTCACAAACTTCAAATGTATGTCCTTTCAAGTTATTTATTTTCCTCAATATTTGCCCCAAACTAGAGGAATATGTGTCTTAATTATGTCTTAAATATGTCATTTATGTTACCTAATTGTAAACTGCAACCTTTGAAAAAAATGTTTAATATATAAGCCTTGCTAATGGAAACCCTTGTCTGAAAAAAAAAGAGGGCAAGAAGAATGATGTTTAAATTCATATGAGATATTTGGTTATCATAATCTTGAATCTTTATTGTACAGCATAACAACAGTTTATGCCTCATATATATGTTAACATTTCTATCTAAAACATGGTTTTACTAACACATATTCCAGTCAAAAAATTATTAAAGTAATATTTGTTACTATCACAATTATTTTCCATCATTGATTTATAATCTGAATTCTGTATGTGACACAGTTTAACTCTGTCTCTCACAATATGGAGCACTGGATTTTAAATGTTTCCATTACAAAAAGAAATGAAGTTATATGAAGTGATAGAGGCCTTAGCTAAAGCTATAAAGGTAATCATATTAAGCCTCACTAATGAACATTATGGTTAATGCACAATGATAAATTAGAAGCGCATATTTTTAATTCCACTTTTATGAGAGTAAAAATATAAAGAAAATTTTATAGTGATAACTTATTTTAAATTAAATTTTATTGGTGTGTCACTGGTTGACATAATTATACAGGTTTCAGGTGCCCGATTCTACGATGCATCTCTATACACCATACTGTGTTCACCCCTTATAGGTATTATTTTAAACAACTATTTTCTTCATTTTATATTAGTTTATATGTTTAATTATCAGCCTATCTATTTACTTGGAACACATAGGCTTATAGGACATTTCCTGACAAACCTATCTGTTTACATGGAACACTGGTCATATACAGGGTAGAGCAAATGTAGGTTTATAGTTGTCAGTATGTAAAACAAAGTTTCTTTTTGTATTATTATTTATTAATTATTATATAACTTTCCACAAGAAAAATTAAAAACCAAATTTTGCTTTATCCTGTATAATTAATGGGAGTCATATTTATATTTAAATCATAGTCATATATTATCTAGAGTTCATATTTTTTTAGAAAAGTTATGAAACTTTAATAAACCAGTGAGTAGATAAGTATATTCGAGCCTCCTTTTTTCTGTTAATTCTTCTTTTAGTATTTTTGATGTAAGATTAATATCTATTTTAAGGTAAATATGAGAAAACAGTCAGTAAAATTAAGTAAAATATAATTAATCTTTGCATTGCTATATCAGCAAAATAAATAAGTAAATCATTGTCTATATAGTTTACCTTATATTTAAAAATGTGAGTATTAAAATACAAATTTAATTTTATTACTTATTGCACCTATATGTGAAATGACATTTCTGCTTAATAGAAAAGACAATTCCAAAAGTTAGTGTTGTTTTCTTGTAAAACATAAACAGTTTTGTCATCAAAGTAAACAATCTTATTTAGAATCCTTTCTTCAGATTCTTTTGAACTATCCTTTGAATGATCTTTAATATCTCTTATTCCATCATTGATGAGAAAAAAATGTTGGCACATGTTCATTGTATATAGTATGTGAGTCATACTTTTAACTATTGAAAATTATAAATTGCAATGAGGATATTTCAATTCAATGTAGATAATAATATGAGGCATGTTTTCTTTAAACTAGGAAAAATTATTTTATTGTTTTGTTTTAGTTAGCAAATATATTCATTTTTTAATTTGTTTCTTGAGGGAAGATGATATTGAGTATTATTTTTAGGTTATGTTACCTATATTTTATATCACATTATTTTAACTTGAAAGAAAGTTCCAGTGTCATTCCTGACTGAGTGGCATGCCTTTCTAACATTTCTACTGATCTGTTTCTGTAAGGGTCAATGACATTTCTGAAATGGAAGTAAATGTGACCAGACTGCTAATCTGTTTGTCTCATAATTAGTACAATATTTAATAGAGTTTTTCTGACTAAGGCTACATGTCATAACCGAATAAGCAGAAATCTTAAATGAAGATTAATTTGCATACAGTGTAGGACCTAAACTGGCCTGGTGGTGAACTGGGTCAGGATATACTGTGCCAATGTTTCTGACATTTCCTGACAAACCATTATAACTCAGGAAGTTCTCTACTCCCAAGTGACAAAGTTGAATATAATTTTTTACTGGCTATAAAAGAATGAAACATTAATTTAAAAAACTAAACAATAAAAATCCCTTGGAATAAGAACAGATACTGTAATTGGAAAAAGTAATGGCCTATATTTTAATATCATTGTGTGTTTTAAATGCTTTCTATGTATTAGTTCCTTTATTCTATATAATTCCACTATACAGATAAGGAAATTGAAGCATAAAGAGATTGTATAACTTGCTTAAGGTCAAAGAAATGGTAAGTGAAAGACATAAAATTCTATGTAATACTATGAGTTGAATTGTGTCCCACTGAATATTTGTGTTTAACTGCTAACTCCAGTCCCTCAGATTGTGGCCTTATTCGGTATTAAATATGCACATTCCACCATGTTAAAATGAAATAATTATGGTGGGATGATATTTAATATAACTAGCTTACTTATAAAATGGGGAAATTTGGACCCATTCACCAAAGGGAAGACAACGTAAAGGCACACAATGATAACAATCTAAAGGTGAAATATTGAGTGATGTATCTGCTAACAAAAGAATGCCTGGGGCCACCAGAAACTAGGAGAGAAGCTCAGGACCATTTTTTTTCTTAGTGTCTTTAAAAGGAAGGTGGCCCTGTTAAAACTCTTAACACAATACATGTCTGTTATAACAAGCCATCCAGTTTCTGGTATTTTTCTATGGCAGCCATGAGAAACTAGTAGAAACAATTCACTATACAGGTTCCTCATAGCAAGCAATTGATCTTTACTTATAATTTGACATTTTAAATTTAAATTTAAAATCACATTGTAACATTTACTACTTATAAGACATATAGCCTTGCTAGAGGTAAAAAAAAAAATTAGACATTTTGGATAAGGTCAATATATGTTAAAAGATAAAAAAACAGGAAAATTAAAAAACCAAGAATAATTTGCTACAATAAAAACCTTTTGGCTTTATTGGTTCTAAAATTAATGCTGTTTAATAGACTACTTTATAAGATATTTAAAATAGAATGGTAACTCTGATAATACTATAAATTTACAAAGGAAAGATTGTGTTATTCTCTAAGCACACAAAGAAATCCATTGACAAACTTATACATATATCATTGATACAGGTACCTTGAAGCTTTCTACCTGCTGCTGTATGTAATCTCTCATATCTGTTGTTATTCTGTAAAATTAAAAATAAATTTTATGTATTTTATCAGTAATTATGTCTTAATTTTAAGTATAATCTATTACTTAACTTTTCAAATGTCTATTTTCTAATACATGTGTGTCAGCAATAGACATTTTCATTATAGGCTTTCAAAACAGATGGCTTGAGACTGTCATTACGTTAGAGTCAATGACCAAATAAAATACCCCATTGGTTTTGTTTAATGTATTGTGAATGCTAGCTAGAATCTTCCTTGTCCTGATCATACAATCTATGGCATCTGTGTTTTTTAAAGTTAGTCATTTTATTTTCAAAAGTTTCTTTTACAATAAAAAACATGCTGAGGCTATAATTCCTACTCACTACTGGGATGTCAGTCAGCCCTGGACAATATGAACACACAGTAAATTTATGACACTAGTTTTTAGCAGTTTTACATAGTAGAATGACACATAGAATATCCAGAAAATAATGCATGAAGATTAATATATTAAGGTTGTGCATTACTGAATGTTAGTTAATGTTATCAAGTAGAACCATCTTAATTAGGTCTTATGGTCTAAAACTTACTGTTTTGGTAATTTCTGAAACTATTTTCAAAATGTATTGTAGTTCATCAACATGAAACTATATTGAGGCCCATTGTTGTAAAATGCTTACATGATACGTGTAAAAATAGTAAAAGAAATTAACAAGCAAAGCTTCATCAAGATCTTGTATATATAACAATTTTTTTTTTAAGTTTAATCACCAGTTTCTGGCCATCAAAGCAAGATTTTGGATAAGAATAAGTTGTCTAAAAATAAGAAAGAAGACTGAATTATTTTGAAGCAGAGGAGAAAGCTTGGCTGAATTTAAAAGTGCAAAATGGTCTTAGTGATCGGTAGGAAAAATGGAGTAAATAAGGATAAGTGCAGAGAGCTTTAAAGGTAACAAAAATTTATAGAAGATTGATGATAACAAAAATAGATTAGATGAATGCAATATAGAAAGTTTTGGACATGAATGTTTAGAGCCAATAGTGTCAAATTGCATGACAAACAACCATGAGTTTGAGAACAGTTTAAAATAAGGATATTTTAGTTATTAAGAGTGGTTATATGAATATTGAATGCATATTAAGTGCCTCATTCAATATAATAAAAATGCCAAAAGTAAGCTAATCTATTTCTTATAAATTCTCCCTGTAAACATAAGAAGATTGAAAATATGACATTGATTTTTACTAATGGACATAGACAAAAATGAAATGGTTACCAGAAGGAGGGGATTGTAAGAGAAGGGGTTAGGGTGAGAGGAGTAAAGAGGGATAGATATATGGTGTTAAAAAATAATTTAATTCTGGGTGATTGGCAAACATCACAATTAATGGTTCAAATGCTTTAGAAATATTTGTGTGAAACCTATGTACCTATCTTGTGTGATACCCCTTTAAATTTAATTTCATAAATAATTTTTTTTTCTTTTTTTTAATGTGATGATGGTCTTTTAAACATTATGCTTTTTTAAAATTTTTTATTTATTCATTTTTAGAGAGGAGAGGGAGAGACAGAGAGAGAGAGACAGAGAGAGAGAGAGACAGAGAGAGAGAAGGGGGGTTGGAGCTGGAAGCATCAACTCCCATATGTGCCTTGACCAGGCAAGCCCAGGGTTTTGAACCGGCGACCTCAGCATTTCCAGGTCGATGCTTTATCCACTGCGCCACCACAGGTCAGGCCCATAAATAAATTTTTAAAAAGAAAAGAAAAGAAGACTCTGAAGACTCAAATCTAACAGTCTAAATATTTTGAGGGTTTGGTCCTAAATGTAAGAGAGCCAAAGAACCCTAGGACAATATGCATAATGGAATACAGCGGGAACACAGGAATAGAAATTAGTTTTGCTACTTTCATGTTTTTTGTTTGTTTGTTTGTTTTTTTAGTTAGCAATAGGATTATTTAATAATAAACTTTACTGCTTCCTTGTTCTGTTCTCTAGAATTTGTGATTGGGTACATTTACATGCTTCCATTATAGAGCTCAACCAATAATTTTATAGTGTCTGTTTATTTTTCTTTCTTGTTTAAAACATTTTAAAGGAAGATTTTGCCAAAAATTCAGAAACAGCAAAATTAAAACCACCAAATCAATAAATAAAATTTAGTAGGATTTTATTGTGCATATAAGAATAGTTTATAACCTGGAAGCTTTAAAAAATAAAAACTGAGTGCTAGCAGGCTAGCTCAGTGGAGAGAGCTTTGGCTCAGTGCATGAATGTCCTGGGTTTAATTTCTGGTCAGGGCACATAAGAGAAGTGACCATCTGCTTCTCTTCTCCTCCCTTTCCCCCTTCTGTCCCTCTTCCCTTCCTGCAGCCAGTGGCTCAATTGTTTTGAGTAGCTCCCAGGAGCTGATGATAGCTCAGCTGGTCCAACTGCTGGCCTTAGGCACTAAGAATGATTCAATTGATTCGAGCAACGGCCCCACATCTTGTTGCCAGGTGAATTCTAGTCAGGGTGCATGTGGGACTCTGTTTCATTATCTCTCCTCCTCTCACTTTAAAAATATATAATAATAAATAAATAAAACCTGTTCTGAAGCTTAGGGGCATAGTTATAAAATGACAATGAAGTGAAAAAGAAAAAGTTGTTTCCCCTTTCAGTGATTATTTATTACAATGTGAATTTCCAGAGAGCAGATAATTAATTAAAAGTTATTAATGATCTCATACCAATTTTGGTGACTTAAGTTTTTTCTATGGTTGTCACAGGCATTTAAAGAAATAAAATAAATTAAATTTTGCTTATCTTCATGAAATAAACTAGATTTAGCTCTGCTTACTTGGCTCAAATGGTTTTGCCTGCTCAGGGTATACTAAATATGGTCCCCATTTTGTATGGAATTTAACATGTAAAATCTTTCTAAACTAGTCTCATATTTTTTAAGTTATGGAAGTTTCTAGAAGCTGAATAGGAAGAAACCTGTTACATAGGCTTTTATTAAAGTCTTATTAATGTTGTTTCCAGTCTTCTGCCTTTTAAGTGAGATTTTCTTTTTTTAAAATTTATTTTATTTTATTTATTCATTTTTAGAGAGGAGAGAGAGACAGAGAGAGAGAAGGGGGGAGGAGCTGGAAGCATCAACTCCCACATGTGCCTTGACCAGGCAAGCCCAGGGTTTCGAACTGGCGACCTCAGCATTTCCAGGTCAACGCTTTATCCACTGCGCCACCACAGGTCAGGCTTAAGTGAGATTTTCAATCACTTGGATAATTTACCAGAGAACTAGTGCTGGTTATTTGCTAATTTAATAACTGACAAGAGTTCGCATGCTCCCACAAAACAGTCTTTGCAGACTATATATGACTGGTGTCCTAGTTGAAACAGGGTGCACTCAATATTTCAATACCCTCTATGAGTAGAAATGTGGAACCCATTATGGACTTCAAAGTGCTTTTATTTATGTTAGCAAAAAAATAATATCAAAATTATTACTCGATTGTATAACAGGTGTTAAGTTTGGGTTCAGGACTCCTTTAAATCCAGTGCCCCTTTAAACTTAAATTCCCCTCACCCACTTCCCACTAGGGCAACTTCTTCATTAAGCATCTCCCTCACTCAAACTCCCCCTTCCCTTAAGCAAATCCCTCCACCCTGGGAAGGTTCTGAGAAATGTCCTTGGGATAAGGCCATCATGAGGGACCTGAGGGTTGAGAAAGGAAGACAATCTGTGACCAAAGGCAATGAACCAAGATATGCTAATTTGAACATGTCCAATTGCACCCCACCCATGCCAGTAAATAACTGCAGCAACCCCTATATCATACACTCCTTTCCTGCAGCTCTCTGCTGATGCCACTAAGATCTCAGCCCGTCTGTTTTGCAGATGCATAAATAAACTTATAAAACCCATCAAGCCTGTGCGTCCTTCCTTCGGTTGACCTAACATTAGCAATTCCAGACTTAACTTTAAGATTGTTGACAGATTTCTCTGTAAGAAGCAGGAATTGGAATTAATTATCTTCATAACATGCATTGGAAAATATAGCATGCAGACATAGGCTATCAATAAATATTTTGTTAATTGAATAAATAAATGTCTAAAAATTTGACAGGGTTACATAACTTTCTAACAAAATAATTCATGATATTCTAAAAATGTTATGCATATTTTAGTCTATAATCACATTTAATAAATAATAGGTGTACAGATAATAATTTCACAAACTCCCAAATAACTATGGAAACCTACTAAATTTTTAAAGCATATTTGAAATTCATTGTTGTTTCAGCAACAGCTGTAATATTGATTCAAACTCTAAAATTATAAATTTTTTATTAAATAGTTCAAATTATCAGGCATTCTAAAGTTAAAATTATTCTAATATTTCTGTTTCTTTGATCACTTACCGTTTTTCAACTTTGCACCTGCTATGAAAAACAGCAACATATTGCCACAACAGATTTGACATTATGAAATTTGCATTTCAGTTAGAGTGAGAAGGTGCTAAGTCTTTCATGTGTTTCTTCCTAATACTCTTCTAGATACTTTGATAGGTAATGTTACCTAGTGGCTTATTTCACAGTAATACTTTCCTTTATAGATAGATTTATGTCTGTCTCTCTCTCTCTCTTTTTTCTTTTTTAGTTATACAATGTAGATGCTTATTAAAATATTTCTGTGGGCAATATTTAGCTGTTATTAATTTTATTGTTAAAATTTTTCATTGATTACATTACTTCTAGTTTATAATAAAATTATTTTAATACCTGTTATTAAATATTCCTAGTTTTAAACAATCACTAATGCAACTCTTAATAAATAAATCTTTTTCATCTCCTTCCATATTTGTACTTTCTCTTTTTGTTAATACCAATAGATTTTTGTAAGAACATATATATATATAAACTAAACATCTATTTTTATATATTTTCTGAATATAAAAAATTACATAACTTTTTATACTTTTGTGATGCACATTTAATTGGACCATAAATGTGAGAAATTTTTATAAAGGCTTCAAAATAAGGTTTCTTTAAGACACCTTCTATTTCTCAACACCTACCTACAATTGTTTTTGTGAGAATATATTATGTACTTATATAATTTTAGTATTATATCTTAACAATTTAAGTAAAAAATACTGCAGAAGTAAATATTTCTTTGTAGGTAACTCAATAGTAACTAACAGTTCTTTTTTGTTTGTTTGTTTGTTTGTATTTTTCTGAAGTAAGAAGCAGGGAGGGGATGACAGACAGACTTCTGCATGTGTCTGACTGGAATCCACTTGGCATGTCCACTAAGGGGTGATGCTCAGCTCATCTGGGACATTGCTCTGCTGCAACAGGAGCCATTCTAGCACCTAAGGTGGAAGCCATGGAGCCATCCTCAGTGCCGGGGCCAACTTTGCTCCCATGGAGCCTTGGCTGTGGGAGGGGAAGAGAGAGATAAAGAGGAAGGAGAGGGGGAGGGGTGGAGAAGCAGATGGGCACTTCTCCTGTGTGCCCTGGCTGGGAATCAAACCCAGGACTTCCACATGCCAGGCCGACACTCTATTGCTAAGCCAACCAGCAAGGAATAACTAACAGTTTTGTACTAGGTCTCAAATATTTTTAGATGCTTCAAATATATTAACATATTTAATCTTCTTAATAACTATATTAGTTTGTTACCATTTTGAAGTTGAGGAAACTAAAGAACAAAAAGATTAAGTAATTTATTATTAAAGTTAATAAAGTGAAAAACAAAGATTCTAATCCATGTTTTGGCTCTTAGTTTTTGGAACTTTGCTTTTAGTTGCTAGACTCTGATAATATTTTATTTTTATCTGTTAAATTATATTTTAACCCATTATATCACTGGGATAGAGATAAACAAAGGAATCTCCCATGCAATCATTTAAATTTTAGATAAAGAAAATGTGATTTTTATGCTACTAATGAGATAATTGAAAAATTCTGGAAGATGAGATTAAGACTAGATATCTTTCCACTCAAGGTTAATTTTTTTACCATAAATTTTATACTCTGGAAGAGAAAAAGGTTTAAAAACATAAAAGTCTCAAACTCAGAGAGAATTTTACTGATAATGATGAGTTTGGAAGAGACAATGGATTAGTATTTTTCAAGTAATCAAAGCCTTAATTTTAGCAAACAGGTAAACAATGGGAATTATATGCTTGAACACTATTTGAGGGAAATTAATCAATATAGTATTTAATGGCAAAACTTATCGAGACTAATAAGCTATGTGTTCATGAATGTGAATATTTTATTGAAATAATTATAACTATATGTGTCTATATAATCATACGCACACAATGATGTATTATATATAACAACATTCTATATACAATAATATAACAATTTTATGTAATTAACTTTTCACCTGGAAAAAATCTTACCTAAAAGTCCTACAAATATTTTTTTATTTTTTATTTTATTTATTTTTTTATTTGGAGAGGTAGGGAGAGAAACAGGAATATTTAACTACTCTTTTATGTGCTGTGGCGGGGTATCAAACCACGCTCAAAGAAGATGCTCCAACCAACCAAGCTATCTGTCCAGGGTTTAACTTGTTTTTGAGACAAAGAGAGTGTTAAGTCACCAAAGGAGGGACGCACAAGGCCTGGTAAATTTTATAAAAGTTCATTTATGCATCTGTGAACAGATGGGCTGAAACCTTAGTGGCGTCCGCAACAAGAGGATGAAAAGCCTGAGACTGCATAGGACTGTATTTCTCTCTGCAGGGGAAAAACGGTTAACTGTGGTGACTGAACAGTGGAAGGGTTAAACAATGGAGAGGGTAGTGGTGGCCAAGCAAAAGAACATTCAGTAAGTAAGAGAGGTTAACTAGCTGGCAGAACATCCGAGTGTTAGGCATAGGTAAGACATCAATTAGGATTGTTTAGACATAAATAAAGTTGGCTGAGCAACTTCTGAAAAAGGTGTCTTATCCCTCAAAAGAGATACATCTAGAAGAGACAAACTCTTTTTTCTGGTGGAGTGCTGTGGGAACTACCCTGGTGTCGGGTCACCCAAAATTCAACTTGGCTATTTAGATCTTTGGGCAAGGGGCCCTGGACCCAAACCTAACAGAGAGGAACAGAGAGAGAAGAGAGAGGGAGGGGAAGCATCCGTTTGTTGTTTCACTCAGTTGTGCGTTTTCTGGTTGCTTCCCATGTGTGTGCCCTGACTGAGCATAAAACTTGCAACTTTGTCATTTTAAGACAACACTCTTAACTGACTGAGCTAGCTGGGCAGGGCATGATTATTTAAGTATTGGTAAATGGATTATTATGTAATTTTCTACATGCTTCCATAGTTTAGCTACTATAGTATTTTACATAATAATTTAATACAGAATAACTTTTAGGACCACAACATCCTAAAGGAACTTGGACATAGTATAAACCAGTTAATGGTCCTTGATAAATCTTACCATCATATAAAAATATATTTTTCTTTAAAATGTCAATATATTCAGATATAATTAAGTTCTTTAGAAGCAGTCTGAAATATTTTATTAGTTTTTTTGTTGTTGTTGTTGTTGTTAATTAGCTTAGTTTCCATGGCTCTCTAAATACTTCTTTTTTTTTTTTTTTTTTGACATGTGGCATTGTTTTCAATGAAAAGGCAAAAACCACAATTATTTTTACTTAGAACTCTTAGTATTTACAGTTCTTAACTTGATATTAAATTTTGAGTTAGGTAACCAAAAGTAAATAAAAACTACTAATGTGTCCTTTAGAACTAGAAGAACAAAAGGAAGAGTTGGGATTATTAAAACACTGAAATTAGAAACTGGGGCCTATAAAAACTGAGACTGGGCCAGCTTGAGCGTAGGCTCATCTGGTTTGAGCAAGGCTCACTAGCTTGGACCCAAGGTTGCTGGCTTGAGCAAGGAGTCACTTGGTTTGCTGTAGCCCCCCAGTCAAGGCACATATGAGAAAACAATCAATGAACAACTACGGTGATGCAATGAAGAACTGATGCTTCTCATTTCTCTCCCTTCCTGGCTGTCTGTCCCTATCTGTCCCTCTGTCTGACTGTCTGTCACAAAAAAAAAAAAAACAAAAGCAAAAACAAAACAAAACAGAAAACTGAGACTGAGATCTGTGAGGTCCTCTGTGTCTGCGGTCCTAAGACCCATATTTCTTAAATGCTCCTCCTATAAAAAAGAGTGGGGTCTCTGTTCCTTTCCTTTGAATGATTCTCAGACCAGTATCCAAGAGAAAGCATCATAAGGGGATGCCATGTAATTTCAGAGGCTCGGCATGAAAATTGTACTTCTTGTTTCTCTTGGAACACTTATTGTAGGGGGATGTTATTGCCATCCAAACACTCTTTCTCCCCTGAGACTAAGTGAAGACAGCACTTTTATTCACTATAGTGGGCAGCCCAGTTGGGTTTTTAGCTGACAGCCAACATCAACATCTAACAGTAGAAATGAACCATCCTTGATGACAACCCCACTACACCTTAGGGTAATCACATGATAGCAGCATTGACTAATAGCTGGCTGTAATTATATATAAAACACCAAATTGAACCCATTAATGCATCTATGACCTACTAATTTACTGTAAAAAAAAAAGGTAGTTCTATGTCACTACATGTTGGGGGTAGTTTGATGTGTAGCAATAATAACTGGAGCAGAAACTAACAGTAAGCACACAAGTAAGTAGAAATCTCTCTTGTCTCCTCCAGCCTTGCAGTCCTCCTCTAGGGCACTCTGTTGACAGTATTTGGTTGAGCGGTGGCTGTCAAAGCAGAAATGTGTCTGCAGAGTTTTAGGTTCTGTGCCACAAAGCATAATATAAAATAGTAGATTCAGAGTTGAGAGACAATAGCTTAATAAATGGTTCTAAATACTAACAAAAAGGATAAAAACCATTTCAGGCTCAAAAATTTTTAATGAAATTTAATAACACTTATATAAGTGTAAATTCTGTAGGTGTTTGGAAATGACTTCAAAATAGTAAATTGTGATATAGGTTTGAGAAATGGCACATAATTAAGTTTAAGTGGAATTAATCTGTTCAATAGAATCAGAATATGCTGAGACTAGTCATATCCAGACTTAATCTTCACTTCCACTTCCATAAATATTATTATTAGAATAGCTTTTAGATAATCATTTTTTGTTTTGTGACAGAGACAGAGAGAGAGTCAGAGTGAGGGACAAATAGGGACAGACAAGCAGGAATGGAGAGACATGAGAAACATCAATTCTTTGCTGTTTCTTTTTAGTTGTTCATTGATTGCTTTTTCAAATATGCCTTGACCCAGAGGGCTACAGCAGAGCTAGTGATCCCTTGCTCAAGCCAGTGACCTTGGGCTCAAACCAGCAACATTGGGCTTCAAGCCAGAAACTTTTGGGCTCAAACCTGCAACCATGGGATCATGTCTTTGATCCCACCTTCAAACCAGTGACCCTGCGCTCAAGCCGGTGACCTTCGGGTTTCGAACCTGGTTCTTCTGCATTGCAGTCTGATACTCTGTCCACTGCATCTCCACCTGGTTAAGCTTCCAGATGATCTTTTGTTGTTATTAAAAGTACTAACAAACCTTATCCTGCCGCTTATCACACTTGATAATAAGGTCATATTAGTGATAGAACTGCTGAGTTAAAAAAAAATTAGTAAAAGTAAGAATTAGAAGAGATTATATATTTCCAATAGCTATTTCTTACCTAGACAGGGTTTTTTACATTGTGTTTGCTCCTAGGCATATTATTAAGTTGCATTATTGGAAATTAAATAATGATTATTACTGCTAATATTATAATAGTTGCAATTTCCCAAAGTTTCTCTTGCATCAGTAGAGTATATGTCTAAATATGTGTGTGTTTGTGTGTGTGTATATATATATATACATAGATATATATATTCATTTATATGTATATATGTATATAATACATATATATGTATATTCAAGTAAGAGTTTTTCCAGTATTAAAAATACTTTTAAGTAAATCTTAGTCACATTTTTAAAAATTGGCCTCTCATTATTCATTGTATTACTCTTGAACCAGAGCTATCTTTATTTTTTTTCTCTGTAGAGCAGAGAAAAAAATACCTCTTTTATTGTCATTAATTATTAACCTCCTGTTTGATTTTTTATCTTAATTACATATTTGAATTTTCAATAATTTTTACTTATGAACTTGGCTTCCTTTAATGAAGTGATAGTCACACTTTCTTCTTCAGTTTATACTGAAACAGGGCTTCTTTCATGCGAAAACATATCCTATTTAGTGCCTCTAACCTATTATTTAAAATATCTCCTTCAGAAAGCACTTCTATAAAATTTTCTTTGGTACTATAAATAGGACACAGAGATAAAATTATTTGAAATAAAAAAGGTGATAATCAGAGCCAAAAATAAAAGCTATGAGGGAAGCTAATGGCTATTAAACTTTGCTCTAAATGTAAGGACTTGTTAAATCTTACAGTAGCATTTACTCCAAGTTTTGGTTCACTGTGTTATTTTATATCCATTTTTGGATTGTAAATATGTGCAGTGAATAATAGAAATTTTCTGTGAAAATATTTCAAAGTTATTGAATTATTTCTGCTGTCAGCTGTACCACATATCACTGCAATGCATTTGACCTAGTTTCTAAACAGACTAAAATATAGTATAGAAAAATTATGTCTCTGTAACCAAAGTTTTTTTGCAAAATATTACCTTATTAAAATTTCAAAAATTTAATTTTTATGTGCCATTTAAATCTGTTCATCATTATCAGAGCTATTTTATTATTTATGATTATCAGTGAGGATATGATTTTGGCAGAGAGATTCATCAATCAAAAAATATATGAAGACCTATTGAATGAGCTTTAAAGAAAAGAATTAGTGTACTTATGGTTGTTGCCGTAAGAGTGAAATATATTAATTTTCATATGCCAGGAATTCAATTTAGGTAAATATATAGAATTTTTATTATATATAGAACATCAGTATGTATTTTTAAATTGTCCTTGTTGCCCTGGCTGGATAGCTCAGTTGCTGAGAACATCATCCGCAAGTGTAGAGGTCGCCAGTTTGATCCCCTGCCAGGACACAACAGGAACAGACTGATGCTCCTCTCTCTCTCTCTCTCTCTCTCTCTTTCTCTCTTCCTTCCTCTTTCTCTAAAATCAGTAAAATAAACATTAAAAACTTTTAAAACATTAAAAAATTACTTATTATTTTATTTTTAAAAAATCCTTTGAAAAAATAAACATGAAATTCCAAGTAGGTTTATTCATGCCATATACCAGGTAGCATTTAACTAAGTAAAACAATTACTCTACAATATTTCTGCACTGATTCTTTTGTAGTTAATATAAGGAAGTTTTTTAAATGATCATTTCAGGTGATTCCATTAAGAATATTTACTATTATTTGAGCATTATAATAAAAATAAAAATAGTGTTCACATAACTTTGATAATTTAAATAAAAAAAATAATACTAAATTAGAACCGGAATAGTGGTGTTGACTTTGTCTGCTTTTATTTATTTTTAAATTTTATTACAGTTATATTTTCATTGCATTTTAAACTATGGAATTTAGCTATGTATAAGACGCACCCTTTTTCAAAAAATTTGGGGTCTAAAAACTGGGTGCGTCTTATACACTGGTTGCAGTGTTTTTAATTGCATTTCCCGCTTTTTCGCACAAATGAGAAGTTGTTTGAATTTTATGATAAATAAAACTTGTGTTCAATAACTTCATGTAATAAATTTTTTTCAAAATTTGGGCCCCAAAATTAAGCTGCGTCTTATATATGGGAGTGTCTTATACATGCTAAAATATATATATAAGTGACAAAATTTTGATATAATTAGAGAGATAATTTCTATTTATTTACTATAAAACCTCATCATTAAATAAAAATGTTATATACTTTAATCATTAAATCTTTATCAGACAACCATGTAAACAAAGTGATCCACTAAAACAAATTTTAAGGAAAATCATACAAACTTAAAACCATAGTGTCAGTACAAAAAAAAATAAAGTCAGAATATCACTGGAAATTCTCCTTTATGTTATTAATACTAATATTCTTTGTTTTAATTTTTACTTGCCTTGCTTTCTAATGTGACAAAAGAAATCTATTAACACATTTCTATCGTGAGAAAGCATCTATGAACATCTGCAGTGGTTAAACATTAATCTCAACACATCCTGGTCTTTCAGTATTGCCTAAATCTCCACATTTTTACTTGATAAAAATATTCAGAAAGTATGTAAGAAAAATTAAAGTAAAAAGAAACAAAACTCCTATGCTGAAACAAAATTTATAACTATTAAAGCAGTGGTACCCAACCTTTTTTGGGCCACGGACCGGTTTAATGTCAGAAAATATTTTCACGGACTGGCCTTTAGGGTGGGATGGATAAATGTATCACGTGACCGAGACAAGCATCAAGAGTGAGTCTTAGATGAATGTAACAGAGTGAATCTGGTCATTTTTTTTAAAATGAAACTTTGTTCAGACTTAAATATAAATAAAACGGAAATAATGTAAGTTATTTATTCTTTCTCTGTGGACCAGTGCCAAATGGCCCATGGACTGGTACTGGTCCGTGGCCCGAGGGTTGGGACCACTGTATTAAAGAACAACCATGGTATATTTAGTAAAAGAACAGCTATTTTTTGAAAATCATGATAGAAAATTATAAGTGGGTAAGATAGGTCAATTACATACCAAAATATGGTAGGCCGTTTATTAAATCATACCTGACACAGCTTTAACATATCTGTTTGGTGGTGGACACCAAGGAGAACTACCAGCAGTAAACTAGAAAGCCAAAAAGAGTTAACAATTTTGGTATCATTTACCCTGAAGCCCAGAGTATGGAACACTTTGAAAAATATTTGTATATGATGATAATTTATGTAAAGAGAAATCAGTTTCCCCTAAATCTTATTGTCAAATGTTTATTTTTAATTTTTTTTACTTTTCTTTTATCTAAGCAGAATATTGAGAAATCATGTTTTTAGAAAGGGAACAAAATAGGAATTATACCCAAAATCATCAAAACTGGAGCTGCAGGTGAATGTCATAACAAAAAGAAAGGAAATAAATAAAAATTTTTATACCAAATTATATTATCCAAAGCCAATTTCTCTTGTACAAATTACAAACTAATTTTATTTTTGTGATCACATGATAATGGAAATATTCTCTATAATGAAGCTGTTTAAGAAGGAGAAAGACAAGACCTCATGGAACCAATCAATCAGACATGATATTAAAACTGACGCCCTGTTTCCCAGTAAAGGCCAGCGTTAGATGTGCACACCAGTTCAAAATTACAGAAAGGACCCATTGCTTGGTTTAATACACTGTTGGTGCTGTCTTGAAGTTCTTAGTAAATTTATCTTTGACCTTCTAGTACAATTCCTACTTGAAACATTCTGGAGAAAACAAAACTGTACTGACAATAAAACAATCAGAGTTGTGGGAAGGAAGCAACTGGTGGTGCACAGAGGATTTTTAAGGTAGTAAAACAATTTTTATGACACTATAATGATGATATGTAGACATTATATGTTTATTCAAATCAGTAGAATATACAATAACAAAAGTAAACCCTAATGTAAACTATAAACTCTATGTGATAATGTATCAGTGAAGGTTCATCAGTTGTAACAAAAGTACCACCCTTGTGGGGGATGTTAGTAATGCTGTAGGTGGATATATGTGTGGAGGGCGAAGGAAGATAGGAAATCTCTGTACCTTTTGCTCAATTTACTGTGAACCTAAAACGGTTCTAAAAAAAAAAGTGTCTATTAAAAATGGGTTACCCCAAAATGAAGGGGTTCCATATATTAATTTTACACCATATCTAACAAATCATTGGCTCTCAAATCTCATGCTTCATTTCAGTTAAGGGTAACCTAGGGCTACAAGTGAAGCTGAAGTAGAGGTCAGCCATTCTAAATCAGGGCAGGAACATGGGTGTACAATTGCATGTGTTCTTCTCTAAATGAGAAAAAAATATATCTATTATTTGATGTGTTTGACTAAATAAGTAATGTTGAGTTCTATCAGAAAGTAAAGGGTTGAATATATGATAGATATTTATTTATTTTTAAAAATAAAAAAAATAAATTTTAAGTATTAGAAAATGTCATGCAATAAATGAAAGGTAATCATGTTTCCCAACATTCTTGCTACATAGGGTTTTTGGAAGGCCTATAATATTGGCATTATTTGAGATACTTTTGAAGTCTAGTATCCCAAGTCCTACAAAAGACCCACAGAGTAAGAATCTTCAAAAGTGGACCAAAGAAATTTTACTAAAACATGGATTTTGATTCAAAATCTTGGGGTATACCAGACCTACTAATTCAACTGAAAAGTTGCTAACTGAAGCTGATGCTATCATTCTGCTGCTAGTGTTGATTAACGTTTCTCAGCTGTTAAATAGAGACTTATAGATAGACACGGAAATGTAAACACTAAGCATTGACTTAAACTCTTTGGTGAACAATATTGGTAAGTTAAATAGAGAAAAAGTGCATGCTTGGGAGTGAGGTAAGAGCTATTACTTTGCACAGGAAGATATTACTTATTTCTAAAAGAAAAACATTCTGTATTTATATTAAAACTTAATATTGAATGAAATGTTAACATAGCTATAATAAAGAATTGAATAAAATTCAATGTAAGAGCTTAAAATTACTTTCTATTTATTTTTTAATTAACCATTAATTAAACAGAGGAATCTAGGAAAATTTATGGCATTAAAATCTATGAAGACTACACATTTGAAAATACCATTTGGTTGCACCTTTTAGGTTAAAGTAAAAATAATGTTAACTACTATAAATTATGTTCTGCATTTTCTATTTATTTAGAGAAAAATACAATTAAATTGTAATCTGAACTTATAAATTTCATTAACCAATGTCATATTAATAAATACAATAAGACTTTTTAAAAACCCTTTAAATATTCAATCTGATTTTGGAAACATATGTATCAAGAAAACTACTATTGGACAATATCTAATTAGAATTAGCATCAATTAAACTAAAATTAACTAATTAGAGCAGATTAATCTAGTATATGATTAAAACAAGATGTTAGTTCTGGAATTCATCTGGCTTGATAATAGAAAGATGTACGCTGGGTTAAAAAATACAGTAACATAACATTGTATCATTATGTTTATTATCAAAATATTTTATTATCCCTTTTTGTATTAAGAAATTTATTAATTTTCTATTGTAAAGGGACAAGAAAAATACAATAATTTAAATAAAAATATTTTCTTCTGATTTTCAGATTTCTAGATTCCCCAGAGATATCAGACTGTGTGTGACTCCTTTTGTTTGGCAAGAGAATAAGCAAAATTATAATGCTTTAAGACCGAGTTTTGTGTTGGTACAGATCCAAATTTAGGAGAGGTTCCAGACATTTCAAAAATAAGCATCCTTTAAAAAACAACAACAGAAACAAAAAAAATAATAGCAAGAGCAACCAAAATTCATATGGTCCAGAATGAAGCAATAAAACCTTTCCTTTCAGCTCTGTTTGCTTTTTACATCCATTAACTAAACTCTTACCACACAAGAAGCAGTCTTTTTTATCCTTTTGTCTAAGTAATAAAAGTAAAACTTAAAGATACAAAATTTTTAACCTACATTCTTTCTTTGACATTTTCTGCATTAAGCTGAAATAAATGTAAACAAGAACAGATGTCTATAATCATAATGTCTAGATATGTTTTTATTAATTCTCATAGAAAAATTATGTTGCACATTATTGTGTGGGGATACTAAAAATTATGCATTCCTTGAACATGTCCTATCAAACTAGATGGTTTCTAATAAATTTTAAAATAAAACACTTTAAAAACAACTTCATAAATAATTTGGACACTAAAATCTTCAAAATAAGTGATGAGGTAATTTTATAAATATAAATTTGGCCTAACCATTAACTCTAGATAAACTAATGACAATTTAAGAACTCAAAGATCTTAGCATAAAGACCAATACAAATTATTTAAAATAATGACATTTGTGATATATAGTCCTTTTGCATCCCCAATTAAATTCTGAAGACATTCAGATATGTGACTCTGACTTCTGTTTTAGAATGACACATTCTTCTATGAATAAACCTCTACTAAAAAACATGATATGTTGTAATTTTTTATTATTGTTCATGTTATAGTTTTATTTATTCAGTACACAATTGGAAAATGGAAAAAACTAACATTACCTACTATATTCTCAGCCTCGCTTGTATTATTTTTAAATTATTGTTGTAAATGGTTTATTTAATTGTACTATTAGAAATGACCCAGATATCCTAATATTTATACCAATATATAATTATAAAACCTTTCATTCTAACTTGTGTACTACATAACCTCATCAAGTTAAGTTATTCTGGAATCTATAAAACAAGTACTCATATAATTCTCACTCTACTTCTTCAATTTATATATACACTATATCCTTTGATGCCAGTGCCCTCCATAACAACACAGATTTACCAAATGGCATCATACTTTACTTATATCACCAAAATACACTTATCTCAGGTGTAAAGAAAAGTTCATTGCAGACCTATATTACACATGGTTACCAGTGTCCTAAACAGCAATGTTTATTCCAAGACCAGCAAACTAAAACCATCTAGCAAGGAGGATGAGATACTGAAAAGTGCACTGGGGGATGGGAATGAACCTGCAATCCAAGTATAAATTAGTGACTCATACTATTTATTTATTTGTTATTTAAGGAAAGCATTAGTTAAAAGTATAAAATAAAAATGTAAATTTTAATTATGAAAGTAACATTCATTCACAATTTGCATGTTAACTCTGAATCAATAAAGTACTGTTAGTATCTATAAAAAATTGTCTTAATAAAGTTGTCTTTTTGAAAAATTGATGGTTTCCAATTATGTTTATAGTTAACAATAAAAAAAATATTTTTTTCTTTTCTAGAATACGTCCTCTATAGTCTTGTTTCTTTCAGCAAAAGAAGAATGAATATAAATTTCTAAATGTCTTTCAGAGTGAAGTGACAAGGCAAAAATCAAATTCTCTTTAAAAATTTTGAAGCAAAATTATATTTGCTACTTGAGGCAATATTTTTAAGTTGCTTCTTTTTTTTTGAAAGAGAGAGGGAGAGTTAGAGAAAGGAACATATGGGGACAAACATCAGGAAGGAGAGAGATGAGATGCATCAATTCTTTGCTGCAGCACCTTAGTCGTTTATTGACTTTTTTCTCATATGTGCCTTGACCAGGAGGCTACAGCATAGTGAGTAACCCCTTGCTCAAGCCAGAAACCTTGAGATTCAAGCCAGCAAGCTTTGTACTCAAGCCAGTGACCATAGAGTCATGTCTATGATCCCATGCTCAAGCCGGCGACCTTGTGCTCATGCTGATGAGCCCACGTTCAAGCTGGATGAGCCCATATTCAAGCAGAGGACATCAGTGTTTTGAATCTGGGTTTTCCATGTGCCAGCCCAACATTCTATGCCAGTGGTTCTCAAACTTTTTGAAGTTGGGGTGCATTTAAAATTCTACAAGTAATTGTAGACACACTATATACAAATTTCTGAGTAACATGTTATAATAATTAAATAAAATATTAAAGAAAAAAAAAGGTCCAAGCGTACTTTTATGGTAATTACATAAAATAAATATGACAAAATTAAATTTATTCTGACATTAAAAAAACATTTTTGCCCTGGCCAGTTGGCTCAGCGGTAGAGCGTCGGCCTGGCGTGCGTGGGACCCGGGTTTGATTCCTGGCCAGGGCACATAGGAGAAGCGCCCATTTGCTTCTCCCCCTCCTTCCTCTCTGTCTCTCTCTTCCCCTCCCACAGCAAAGGCTCCATTGGAGCAAAGATGGCCCGGGCGCTGGGGATGGCTCCTTGGCCTCTGCCCCAGGTGCTAGAGTGGATCTGGTCACGGCAGAGCAACGCCCCGGAGGGGCAGAGCATCGCCCCCTGGTGGGCAGAGCGTCGCCCCTGGTGGGCGTGCCGGGTGGATCCCGGCCAGGCGCATGCGGGAGTCTGTCTGACTGTCTCTCCCCGTTTCCAGCTTCAGAAAAATACAAAATAAATAAAAAATAAAAATAAATAAAAAAACATTTTTATATTACATTTTTTGAGTTATGCTTTTTAGAATTCGTAGAAAAGAGGGATTCAAAAAACATGACCAAAAATTATCTTTTTATATATATAGAAACATTCTCAGTAAGATTTAGTAAATTTGGCATGTCCTGGTGTGAATGTGTTAAGTTTTTTCATCCTTGTGTTTATGAGAAACATGAGCCTGATGTGTCCTAGCGATTTCTTCAATGTTTGGGCATATATTTGAAAGGCAAACTCATTTTCTCATCAATACATAGAAGAATTCCTCTCTTTTTACTCTTAATTGTGTTGAGGGTAGAAAATCCTAATTCACATAAATGGGATGTTAAACATTGTAGTAACATGTTCAAAGCTTTTTTAGATATTGCCACATATTTTTCTTTCATAGAAATTCAAAAGGTTTCAAGAGACAATTACTTATGTTTAACCATCAATCCACAATCAGTGGATATAGCTGCCAGTTCTTCTTCTTCTGTTAATGTTAAACCAAAATCACTTGAAGCTTCCATGAATGGGTTTCTAATCTAATTGTATTGTTCAGTGTTAAGTAATGGAAAATGCTATAAATTAAATTGTGCCCGTCAGCCTTCAAGTCCTATTTTATTTACACTTAACTTTTGCTCACTTCCAGAATCAGATTCTTCAATAACATGCTTCTTTTTGAGAAATCTATCCATTATATTTGGGTGTATTTATGTAAAAATAGTATAATGATGTGTTAATAATAAATATAATAATGATGTGTGAACAAAAAAAGCAGTATTTTAGTAATGAAATGGTATAACAGAGTAACTATATTTATTTTTATATCTGGGCACATGCCGCAAACCAGTGCAGCTAGTAATTCCAGGTCCCGAGTGGGAATGTTTCAGAAATAAGAAAACATGTAATTAAGAAAATACTGGGTGAGGTGGGCCCTGTAATTTCTTCTGGCAAGAACAAAGTGTGCCCCAAAACCGCATCTTGCTTTATTTATAGGACAAAGTGAGGCCATTAGCAAAGTGAGGCCATCTTAATTTTACACCAAACAAAGGATAGAAGAAACTTGCCTTCAGTCTTTCCAGGAAACATAGGAGGTAGTGTAAACAATCCAGCACCACAGCTTAACAACCTTTTGCAACCTAATCCCAGGCAAGTGAGGTGGGGGTTGGGTATACTCTCAGTTTACAGCCAATTACCCACACTCTGTCCCCCAAAAATCTAAACTCCAAAAATCCTGTAGGTTTTTTGGTCTTCAAAAGTCACATATTTCTCTGGAATACCATAGGGCGCACCTGGAAATCTTTTAGGGTGCACCAGTGGGCAGTGAGCTACAATTTGAGAACCACTGCTCTATGAAATGAGCAACCACCCGATCAGGCTTAATTTGCTTCTTAAAGCAAATATGCAACAATGTAATTAAGGAGTATAATACTGTTAAACTAGATACTCACTATCTTTTGTTCACCAAAAAGTGTGGATAATAAAGTATCCATAAGCTTCATTTTCAAGCAGCTTTCAGGCTCGCAGACTGTAAGTGATGGCAGTAGTTGTGATGATGGTTGTGATGGTGGTAGTGGTGTTTTGATTTTATGTATGCCTTCAAATAGTGTATATTCATTGCTCATGAAAGACATTTTTCTTTTATTTACTTCAAATTGTTGAATAGCTGTTAAAATTTCATGAACTTTTAAAAAAGATTCAGTAATATAAATGAACAAATCACATTCTAATTTCTACTATATCAATAAATATATCGTAAGTAAAACATTTTAGAAAATACTTGTAAATAAGTATTCAGAAATATGAAAATTAGTGAAGTAAAATTTTATAATTTTCTTTTAAAATTATAATCTTTGGGTTCAAAAATAATTGTACTACTTATGTACTTCATAAATTCTGAGCATGACTTACCATCTACAAACTTAAATTTCACAATCTCTAAAAAGTGTATGATAATATCTGCAACATTGGTTTAGCATTATATTTAGTTAAAACAGTTTATGTAAAAGAAACTAACAAAGCTCCTTAAACATTCAATGTTGAATCCACTGACATCCAATGAATATGTAATTGTTAGTAGTATTATTATTGTATTATTGTGATGATGATAAGTTTTTGAGTTAATTATATATATATATATATACACACACACACACACACGCACACAATTCTCAATTTAATGTGTTTATATATTTTCTTATTATAGAATTTAGCATTAGAAAACCACTTTAATTACTAAGTAATGTCCCAGGTGAAAAGAATTACATTTCTTGGAGTAATAGTTCTATGGATAAAAGAAAACATTTATGCTTAAAGAAGTTTAAGTCTTTATCGTAGCAATATTACAGTTAGAAGAAATAATTTTAATTGTTCAGTAAAAGGATGAATCATCAACAAATCGGTAGTTCTAATAGAAATAACAATATATTTGATTGATTACATTCCAAGCATGATTCTGAATGCTGGAGAGACATGAATCAGTACAGACCAATAACATTTCTAGCACTGCAAGAACTAAATTGGGGTATAAACAGTCACACAGTATAATGAAAGCTAACAGAAGCAATATATATTGCACCAAACTTTTTGAATTGGAATCCTGTCTCTGCCACTTAATAGTTATGGGTCCATGAACAAGTTTATAACAGTTTTAGACCTCAGTGCCCTAGTTACAATAATAGGAATAACAATTACTTACTTAATAGATATATATTGAATTAATGTATTAACATAGTACAGATAAATTCAATGAATTGTTTAAACATTTACATTTTACACTGCTTTGGCCTGAATATAACAACAACAACAAAAAACACATTAAGGCAAATGTGAAAAGACAGCTTTAAAATGAGTGAACCAATAATTCAATGATGATGTGAAAATTACTGTTTTCTCCTCTTTTCCCTGTCCAAAGTGACATAGTTTTACTCACCCCAGAAGTGGCAAAAGCAAGAAGGATGAGAGGCTATAATTATCTGGAACTCAATGTTGCCTTCTAGATACACAATAGAAGCAGAGTATATTATAACAAAATAATATTAATAGTAATTAAAAAGGCATTCAAATTATAATGTTCATTATAAGGAATAGTATAAAACGCTAAAATACATTAAGGAAGAGACAGCATTGCACTGGTGGTTTAGAGAATAAATTGGAAAAGTTTTTACAAAGTAACTGAACTTAGAAAAAAAAGGTTTTACTACTTTTAAAGGATGGCTTATGACAAAGATATTCTAGTTAGAAATCTTAGAATATTCAAAAAAGTATGTAGACTTGTAAAGCAAGTATATCTTATTTTTAAGTTAAGATGATATAAAAACATGAAATCTTAGGCACAAAGGTATAACCAATAATTTCCTTTTGTATCTTTTCTTAAATAACAATTAAAATTAAATTGCCTTATCATTACATATTCTTGAAACTCCCAGATTATATAGTGTTAATTTTTTCTCACTTTTTTTTATTTTTACTGTGTTACTCAATTCTTCTGTTTACACAAATAGTTACAATACATTTTCAAGGTAATTGTAGCTAGATAATTGAAACGGTGGGATTCAAATAATTTAATAACCAGTTCTCTGCCCTAATGACCATTCTAAGTATAAAAAAACAATATATCAAAAGGTAGTTTATTATTTCATGCATTTAGTACTCAAATAAGAATAAAAGAGGTACACAAATCTAGACTGTAAAAGTTTTAAAATATCAATATTAAATAATACCTGACAAAAAACAATAAAACTATTTTAAGATATTTTCATATTGCCTCTTGATTGGCTTCCTCATTTCCAATTTTTTTCACCTATAGACACCTATGGACAAAAGGAACATTTCTACAGATGCTTAGAATATGCTGTTGCACAGATGAATATTAAAATATATAAGGAATGTAAATTTGTGATTTCCACATTGGATGGCTGCCCAAGCACCCACCTTAAAAAGAAACCTGATTGCAAGTGCCATTTAAATAATCAGTTTCCTAAACTCAAAAAAAAATTAGGTATCAGTTCTTTTGAACCAGTGCAAAATGGCTGAATCTCACTACTGGATGGAAGACTTAAACTATCTTATGGACAAGGTAAAACTATGTTGTGATTTCTCCCTCTCTTCTGAATTCATTAATTCTCTACTTTTTCTTTCAGCTTCAATTCTGTCAAGTCATGAAAGAAAAAAATTATAAATCAAATGTTATTTATGAGGCCAATATGTTAGATACTTTTTTTGTTAAACTAAAGCACTTTAATTGATTTAAACCAATATTAAGTTAATGTTTGACATAGTTAATAATAGAATTATTGATTTTTCAAATAATGATATCTACAAGAACATTTTTTTAATTAAATTATTTAATTTTTAATTTCTGAGAGTTTGTTTAAAGCTTTTAACTGGGGAGCACAACTATCGTATACACTTGACAGAATAATGGTCCTCTCCTCTATTGAGAAAGGTTGTCTTCTTCCACAGAACATGCAGCTTTAGGAGGGACACACATGGTACATGAAACAGTGAGGGAGGAAGAGGGTACGCACCTAGCCAGCCAGATCAGCCAAATCAATCCTGGAGATCAGTAGAGTGATAGATGTCTTAGCCAGATTGCCCTCACATCTTAATTTTTAAATCTTTTTTTTTAATTAAGTGAGAAATGGGAAGATAGAAGAACAGACTCTTATGTGTGCCCAGATCACAGTCTACCCAATATTCCCCATCTAGGGCTGACACTGGAAACAATCAAACCACTGACTGTGAGCAGGGAAGACAAAGAGAAAGATGAGAGGGAGGAGGAAGAGAAGAGAAGCAGATGGTTGTTCTCAAGTGTGCCCTGCCCTGGACTATCCCCTGAGCCAACCAGCTAGCAGCACTCCTTATATATATATAATTTCTTTTTTTTTTTAAAATAAGAAAGAGACAGACAAGGACAGACAGACAGGAAGGGAGGGAGAGGTGAGAAGCATCAATTTTTTGTTGTAACATCTTAGTTAATCATTGATTGCTTTTTCATATGTGTATTGACAAGGGTGGAGGGTGCTAGGTGAACCAGTAACCCCTTGCTCAAGGCAACGATCTTGCATTCAAGCCAGTAACCTTGGGCTTCAAGCCAGTGATCTTTGGGTTCAAGCCAGTGACCATGAGGTCATGTTTATGATTCCATGCCCTCAAGCCAGCGACCCTATGCTAAAGCTGGTGATCTTGCATTCAAGGCCATGGCCTTGTGTTTTCAAACCTGGATTCTCAGCCTCTCACCCTATCTACTGCACCACCACCTGGTCAGGCATGGGTCCTTAATTTTTTTTTTTTTAATTTTTGGAATACTTTTATTATCAAGAAAGTAACCATGCCAGCTGTTACCATTTAACTTTAGGAACAGAGATTAAACTTTTTCAATATCTGGTCTTATCATTGAGATCAGTTGTTTTTAATTGTGGGCCCTTAATTTTTAATTTGTGATTTGCAATTTATAAGAATGTTGAGCAAATAATTTGATCTTTTGGGTCAGTTTTGTAATGTATCAATACATAATAAATCTTTTCCCTAACTAAAGTGAGAATCACAGGAATTAAGTAATCTTAAAGTGATTTTATTATATCAATGGAATAATAATCATGATTCAAAGCAATTTAATTAATGAAAATTTAAAAGTTTAAGAAAAATATGAATGCATATTTCTTTATTAAATGGACAATAAGGACCTCAGATATTCTAAAGAAAGTAATTAGAAGAAAGTATTAATCTGTTGCCAGGATGGATACGGATTTCTGTCCCCCCCCCCCCCAAATTGGGCCGTCTGAATTGGGCCATCAGTGTGTGCTGCAGCTTCATTGTTTTGTCACAACTTCCTGTTTAATGCAACAGAATTAAAACTAGAGCAAATTGAATAAGTATGTATTTATATTTGTTTTCTATCATGTTAGTCATTTATTTTGCTGTCATATGATGTTTTGATTTGTGGCTGTTGAGTTTCACATTCCTAGTAGTTTTATTACACATTTAAGCAAGAAATAATTAGCAACTCTTCTATATGGTTGAGTGCTTTTATAAACTCAAACTTAGAAATTATGTCACATTTCTAAATTACATATTCTAAACTATCCTTAACCAAAGACATTCACATGAGGTTTCATTCATGCACACAATTTGTTGAGTATAAGGGTTTATCCTTTTACCTATATGTGTGAAACTTGTAGTTCTTCACAATTATTTTTATTTCACAAATAAATAATCAATACAATAAGAAAGTCTCAAAATATATAAAGAGTATTTTTGTATTCAGATGGTATAATGGTGAGTTTTGTGTCAGCTTGACTCAGCTAAGGGATGCCCAGATAGTTGGTAAAACATTACTTCTGGGTGTGTCTGTGAGGGTGATTTGTATTGAACAAGTGGATTGATTAAATCCTACCTCACCAATGTTGCGGGCCTTATGTAATCTATTGAAGACCTGAATAGAACAGAAATGTGGATAAAGAACAAGTTCTTCTTCTCTTTTTCTGATCTAGGACATCCATATTCTCCTGACTTCTAACTTTGGAGCTCATGGTTCCTGACCTTTAGACTCCTTTATACTTTCGATTTTCTGTAGTACTGATCCCATTACCAAGTTATCAGGCCTTTGAACTTGAACTGAATTATCCCACCTGTAATCCTAGTTCTCATAGTGAAACTTCTCAACCTCTTTGATCACAAAAATCAATTTTCATAAGAAATCTTTTATATCTATATCTGATTCTGTTTCTCTGAAAAACCCTGACAAATACAGATGAGGCCATTCTCAGGCACAACCTTTGCATACTTTCCCTGGATTCAAAAAATTTTTGTGTATAACTTAATAACATAACATATCCCTTAATACAATACTTTCCTAAAATTTAGCATTTTATTTCATGAAAATGTTTCCTTTGAGAAATTAGTCATTTTGGGTTAGTTGCAAAGAATATAATTCACTCTAACTAGTTTAAGTAGAATAACATTTCTTAATCTTTGGAAAGCTATACCTCAATCCTGAGTCCATGAGTAATCACTGTAATATTTATTATTTATGGAATAATTTATTATAAAATGAACAAAAAACAGAAGACACAACCAAAAATAAAAAACAGAATCTGAAGTGCTTTAAATAATAAACCTATTATGTTAGACTATTAACTATTTATATATAATGTAATTAAATATTTTATGAACATTAAAAAATTAATGGATAATCAGATACTGAAAATGCAGACTTAATAGTGATGCCAGGATAACTAACAGAAATGAAAATACAGTGTTATTTTTAGATTTAAATGTTACAGATGATTTCAACAGAAAATTATAAAATTCTGAAAAAATTAAGAAGATAGACCATAGAAAATTATTCAAAGGGCATGAAGCACCATAAATAGATAGAATATATAAATATTTTCAACAAAGCACCCATCTCTGCTTCTCCACTCATTTGTAAAGTTTGTCGCTCTCTGAGCAAAGTTTGTGATACTTATGACATTCCTTCTTTTCACTTCTGTTCAGAATTACATACTTCATCTGGGAGTATCTATGGATAGTAATTCTGGTTACAGGGAAGATGAGATAAAATAGTCATAGGCATGCCAGTCTTCAATAACACTCTCACTAGTGCCAATAAGTAACTATTATATGCTGGCTACATGAAGAACAAGTAAAACTGATCATCTTGGACCACTTTGCAAGTATGTATATTTTTAAAATTAGAAATTTAAAATTCTAGCTTTCTTTAGTTTATTCTGGTGATTCAAAATGGAAAACATTCTTTGAAAGCTCTTAATTATATATAAAAAATAAAGTATCTCAAAATAAAAATAACACACTTCAAGCTGAAACTTCAAATATTCTTTGTTAGTGTGTCTAAAAATTGTTTTATAATTTTATAATATTCCCATATCAGCTTCATATCTATTGTTCTTAAAACGTCTGGAAACTAAGTAATACTATCAAAAATTTTTAATGTGGTATACATTTAGTTAATCATTTATTAAAAAGAGAAAAATAAGTTAATTTTTTAAAATTTATTTATTCATTTTTTTAGAGAGGAGAGAGCAAGGAGAGAGAGACAGAGAGAGAGAGAAGGAGGGAGGAGCTGGAAGTATCAACTCCCATATGTGCCTTGACCAGGCAAGCCCAGGGTTTTGAACTGGCGACCTCAGCATTTCCAGGTTGACGCTTTATCCACTGCGCCACCATAGGTCAGGCCAGTTAATTTTATATCTATTATTTTCTTCATCGAACACCAGAAAATGGTAGAGGCAAAGTTTAATTGTTCTATTGAAGAAGAATCATCAACTTGTTGTTTCATTTAGTTGTTCCATTTAGTTGTGTACTCATTGATTACTATCACACATGCGCTGACTGGGAGTCAAGCCTATGACCTTTGGTACACTGGGCTGACTGACACTTTATTTTATAATCCAGCCGGCCATGGTTGGTGGAGGTAATTTTTTTTTTTAATTCTAGCATAGCATGTGTTCATATATCAATTGAACATCAAAGGACTTATTAGAAAAATATGTTACTCATTTTGACCAACAATAATTGTTTTATATATATATATTTCTGCTTAAATATTTTTTTAGAAAAATACATGTATAAACAGAATTAAAAACAGAATTTTGTTAGTTTCTGACATTCTTAGACCTGCCAAAATATATTAACCTTGTTCTACAATTGCCAGCTTAGTGTGTGAAATAAAAGAGCTTTAGGTTTTTCATTATCAGCAATATGTAAAGTCCAAAAATATTATTTTTGCCCTATGTTAAATTTATGAGTCATTGTCAATTGTAACCTCCTGATTAAAACTTATTCTTCTTTGGTACTTTGCGTCACTGCCACCAGATGGCTTTAGCTTTGCTTTTTCTCATTAGCAATCTGTATCTTTGTATAGCTTGGAAAATTGCTTTAAATTCATGTCCAGTTGGTTAATTTTTTGACATGAGAATTTATTGAGTCAGTGTCTTCCCAGGAAATTTATTTTGCCAACTCTTTTTTTTCTTATTATTTTTTTGGGCCTCAGCTGGAATTAATTCCTGTAATCACAGTGATACAACGCTACTCACGTTTTAAAAATGTGTTTTTAAAACTTCTATTTCCATGTCCAACCTCTTCAACTACATCTCTTTGAACAGTTTTCTAACTAGAAATTAAAAGCTTAGTTTGCTACAATAATCTTTGGACACAATATATGAGACTACTGATACTTTCTTCAAGCTGTTCCTGTAAAAAAAAAAAAAATTAATCTTGTTAAATTCCATTGTCCTAGTAGCCCTATGTAACATCTGTACTGAATAATGCATGTTTTCAATAAATGAAGAAGGGGGCCACAGTTTTAAGAAAGCTATACAAAGTTAGGAGAAGATGGGAATGCCAAAATGAATGTATTATATAAGACAAGACAACCTACCACTTTATTATATTATTTTAGGGAGTCCAAAGAAAAAATTTATTACTTAGTAAAGAATCCATTGATAAGGGAGATACCAACAACTCTGGGACTATTGACAGTGACTGTTCTCTGGAAGGTGTTGTTTTTGTAGGAGAATAATGCTATTAACTACATAATAATGGATATAGTGGGATATTAAAATAGTAGAGACTTGGTGACAGCATTTCACCTTCTGAGGAAAAGATGGCAAAATTGGTATAATGGAATGCATGATCTGAGCACCTATCACAGTAACTTACTTGATCTTCAGGGCTCTGAGATGATGACTAAATTGATCATGGTTTTCCTACAAGAGACAGAGATAACCAACTATGGTTCTTTTTGATTGGTTCAATAAAAGAAAAAAAGTTCAGCAACTGGTGAACATCTATGCCAATGAAAGATAAACGTGTCAGTTTTTCCACTGATTTCCAAATATAATGTAGTTCATAAGTCTAAATTTGTTAACACATGCATAACCCATTATTTAAAATTGATGACACATCCTGTTGAGGAAGAATCCTATAATAGCAAAGGACATTCAGGCATTAATTAATATAATTTATGTAGAAAAAAAATTTCAAGGCTTTAAATTTTTTTTATTGTCTTTGCTAACATAACACCCTGGAATAAGAAATACTATCTTAGTTCTCTAATAAGAGTAGGAACTAATGAAAGTCCAGATGATCAAAATTTTATCTTATTTATTTTCTACATTTAGGCCATAGAGAGCACCAATACAGCTATGCTTTATTTTCTTGAACCAAAATTTTTATAAATTGGAATTAATATATTAGCAACTTCTAAAACTACTGATTCTCTGTTCTGGAAAGTAAGACTTATTAAGGTAAATATGTCCACAGAAAACATTAAGAAACCTCTCTAGGCCCTGGCTGGTTGGCTCAGCGGTAGATTGTCAGCCCAGGGTGTGGATGTCCCAGATTTGATTCCTGGCCAGGGCACACAGGAGAAGTGTCCCTTTGCTTCTCCTTCTTTTCCCCTCTCCTTTCTCTCTATCTCTCTTTTCCTCTCCTACAGCCAAGGCTCCATGGGAGCAAAGTTGGCCCTGGCACTGAGGATGGCTCCATGGCCATCACCTCAGGTGCTAGAATGGCTCTGGTTGCAATGAAGAAACACACTAGATGGGCAGAGCATCACCCCTGGTACGAATGCCAGGTGGAACCTGGTCCAGCACATGCAGGAGTCTATCTGCCATCCCCCCCCCCCCAACTTCTCACTTCAGAAAAATACAAATAAATAAATAAATAAATAAACCTCTCGACTTCACCAACGTAGAAAAATCAGCGGCAATAACACATCTCATAAGATCTTACAATAACACAAAGACTTGAAATTTTCTAATGCAGATATATTCACTGTAACTCCCATTCAATTGCTGGTCTGGTTTTTGCAGAAATCAAATATAAGAAGGTAGATATCTCTAAAGATAACCAAATGTCATTTCCAATTGTAACTGCTATTTCAAGTTCCAAATATGGTATCCTTTAGCAGAATATGACAACAATTTTTTTCCTTCTTTTTCCAAAGGAAAAGAGGAGAGATAGAGAGACAGACTCCCACATGCACCCCTACCAGGATCTACTTGGCCACCCCTGTCTGGGGCCAATGCTCTGCCCACCTGAAGCTATGCTTGAAAATGAGCAATTTTTAGTGCCTGAAGTGGAGGCTCCACAGAGCCATCCCCAATGCCTGAGGTTGATGTATTTGAACCAATCAAGCCATGGTTATGAGAGGGGAAAAGAGAGCGATACAGAGAAAGGGGTGAGGTAGAGGGGTGGAAAAGCAGATGGTTGCTTCTACTGTGTGCCCTCATAATTGAACCTGAGACATCCACACACAAGGCCAATGTTCTACTATTGAGCCAATGAGCCAAAGCCAACAACAAAAATTTTGGCACTTGACAAGTGAGTAATGAATTAGTGATTATTTAAGCCTTGATATTTATTAGTAAGGAAAATAAAAGGCAATGAATGGTTAGTTGGAGTAGCAGTAGTAAATATTTTACATATCCATTGTCTTCATTATTCTACAGTTTAGTCTGAAGAGACTTTGATTATCTTGACAGTCACTGGATTTTCCATTAGTCCAATGTATTGATCACAGTATATTACTTGTATCCAGTGTATATAGAGTGTCAACTATCGTAAATAATGTGTGATGCAAATGTGTATCACAGGTTGTATAGCAGGTAAATTTAGCAGATATTCAATGGTTGTTCACCATAATGAAATCTTTGAGTTCAATGGTATGTTATGATCTGAGATGTACACTTTATTATAAAGGACATGTTTTTTGTGCTTCTCAGATTCAATGTCATAGAAAAAAACACAATGCTTCTTAGGGTCTTTGAATTATGGAAACAACACATACCACATTTGGGATTGTATCTAGCCTCACTTATTTCACTTATTGTGTAACTTTGAAGTAGTTGTTTTGAGTGTTTTTTTTACAACAAATAAAGCTGTAGAAAAAATAACCTGTTACTTAGTCCATATGGCTTAGTATATTTGATAATGCTTGAGGCATGCAAAATGGATAAGAAGAGAGAGAGTCATTGGAAATGCCTGATAGGAGAATCATAGCATGTAATCTTATAGTTCTAGAGCAAAGTAATACTTTTTATAGCCAGAAGTGTTTCTTTTTTAAAGAAAATATCTCCTTTAAAAATTTCTTTTAAATATAGTGAGTTAACATGATTTGTCAAACCATACAGATTTCAAGTGTACAACTCAATATAATACCATAAGAAATAAGTAAAGAAAATGATATCTCTTTATATGCTGCCAGGTTTCAGTAAAGACAAAAAGTGACTGAAACCCAAGTGACATATATTTCAATTCATAAAGTTATGCAAAACCAGCTTTAATCGACTGTGTGATAGAAATTGTGCATTGCAGTCCAGACACAAAAATATAAATTCATAATAAATTATATAAATAGGTGGCCCAGACTTCCAAATCACTTTCCTCTATTCCTTCCTTTCAACTCAGATCCCTGCCCTCACTGAAGA
The DNA here is from genome assembly GCF_036850995.1 of Saccopteryx leptura. Taxonomy (NCBI): domain Eukaryota; kingdom Metazoa; phylum Chordata; class Mammalia; order Chiroptera; family Emballonuridae; genus Saccopteryx; species Saccopteryx leptura. The sequence goes on along the minus strand of NC_089506.1, from coordinate 64,403,132 downwards.
TTTCATATGACCAAATGACATAAGGAGAAAAATAATCTTGTCCTTGATTAAGAAATAGGTTGAATAGGTTGGTAAAGGGATTAGTGAAACTATATATATATATATATATATATATATATATATATATATATATATACATATATACATATATATATATATATATATATATATATATATATATATATATATATATATACACACAGAGATATAGATAACAGGACAGCAAATCCTAAAGGGAAGGGTGGAGGGAGTTAGGGGAGGAGGGGTAAAGGGGGCATTAAAAGGATACCAGGGTGAGAGTGAGGGAGTTATATACAGTGGGACACTTGAATCCATGTAAACAAAATAAATTAAAAATTAATAAAAATTTAAAAACAAACGAACAAAAAAGAGATAGGTTGGAGCAATAAGTTGGCACTGCCTAGAAAGACCTCATCACCATTTAACAACTTCTCTCAGTGGTTGCACCAAAGCATGGTGATTGTGGACAAGGCCCAACGAGGGTGAAGACAGCAAAGACTCGACTCGGGGGACCAGGTTCATGACGCAGATCCACTTTATTCAGGAAGTAAGCTAGCTTATATACACAGATTCAGCCTATAGGGTGTTACAGCATGTTCTTCACAGCCAATGGCTGAAAAGGTCAGGGAGCTGCCTGGTTGGCACTGAATTACTTCCTTACAGTGGGTGAGCTCCCTTCCTAGGTGTGCCCAGGAGGGTTCCGAGAGCTGGAGTATTCTCACAGCATTGTGTCAGCCACAGCTGCTAGGTAAATACTCTGTGCTCTACCTGCATCTCCCCCTTCTCTTTTAATTAAGGCCAGTTGAACTTGCTTGATGATTGCTTGTTGCTGTTGTAGCTTCTGAATGCTACGCATTATGCAACAGAGCCCTAGTAGAACTAAAACAACTATAATACCTATTATACTATATGCTAATAGATTAGCTAGATTAAACAATGAGGCAAGCTTCTGAAATGTTTGACTAGTTAGAAAATAGAACAGGGGTCTTTTTTTTGTGTGTGTGTGTGTTTTTCTGAAGCTGGAAACGGGAGAGACAGTCAGACAGATTCCCGCATGCGCCCAACCAGGATCCACCCGGCACGCCCACCAGGGGGCGACGCTCTGCCCACCAGAGGGTGATGCTCTGCCCCTCCGGGGCATCGCTGTGCTGCAACCAGAGCCACTCCAGCACCTGGGGCAGAGGCCAAGGAAAACAGGGGATTCCTCATAGGGGTCGGGATGTCATTTCCCTCCCATTGTGTTACAGAGACCTTCCAGGTGTCATTAAACACAGTTCCATTTTGATTGCAAAAAATGGACATAGGTCCATGCACGCTCCCTTCCCACAAAAGCCCCAGCATCCAAACACAGAACGAATGGCTTGTCTTGGGCTGCATACTGCATATGGTTGCATTCTGTCTCTCAGCTTTCAATGCCAAACTCCGAGGTTGACAGTCTGTGCATTTGGGTCTGAGGCAATGCGGCAGTCTCCTCAGGGAATTCCTTCTCTCAGGAGTGTTCTTAGATGTTCATCATATAGGAAAGGGGAAAGAAACAACCCTGGGAAAGCAAGGTTAGGGGGGTGAGCCCAGCTGTTGGTAGCTAGGGGGAGGAAGGCTTGTAGCCAAAGTACTGAGCCTTGGTTGGTAGTACTGTTTTCAGCAAAGTCCCCTGGAGTATGATTTCGAAGGAGGAACTACTCCTTTGAGGGGACGGTGTTATTATTCAGAGTAAACTTAAGTAGCATTGGGTCACGAGGTTACCTTATATAGTGCTGTTCCACTGTTGGGATTCCTGGCCATTACTGTCACAAGGGAGACTAAGAGAGCAGTTACTGGAATATACTGCTGGAAACTGTGGGCTGTTAACTTCAATAGGCATAATTATACCATGGTGGGGAACAGACGTGAGGATCTCCTTGCACCTGGAGTTCACTGTGATAATGGTACACATGAAGAGGAACAGAGTGCCTGGACCTGGGAGTCCATCAGGGGCCATTCTCTGGGCCCACCCCGCCAGAGCCTCCACATCCCCCCCAGGTGATGGGGCATGCAAACCGGCCACGAGGTCTTCTTCTGGAGCACTAAGGACCTCCTCTCCTCAGGCATAGTCTGTGTGGAGGAGGCCAGGGCTGTGACTTTGGATGGGTGAAGACTGAACCACTTAGTGGGTGCCCAAGAAACCCTGTCAAGCAGGTTGGGGGGTTCCTGGAATCCAAATTGGCTGAAAAACACAAGCATAACCTCTCTCTTGTGTTAGAAGAGGGCATGATCCTCACCCCTGTGCCATGGCTGGGTCTTTCCAGCATCATTTGAGAGAAAGGGGCAGGGGAGAGAGAGAGAGTGAGAGATACAGAAAAATAGACAAAACAGACAGACAGACAAACGAGGGGGGAAAGAAAAAAGACACATGGGAGCGTATAGGCTGGCCCATAGGTCTGCAGCAGGAACACGTGTTGGAGTTAAAGCTGGTGTAGAAAATGGCATCTGAGAGTAGTATAAACTTGGTGATCACATTAGAATGAAGAGAGAGACAGCTTGAAGTACAGATGTACACTGATTACCAGGAAGTGATAAATATCTTGATCAATTACATTAAGATCCAGTAAATAAAAATACTGAGATAGTTGATCAAATAAATCTGGAGAAGCATTGGACCTAGGGGAAGGAGTATAAAGTTTACAAATCTTTTTATCTAACATTAGTGAAGAGAGGATGTTCACTCTAAAATAAAATCTCAAAAACCATGTGAACATAAGCAAGGCCAACTTTGTGGATGTTACCCATATAGTCACACATCTTACTGACACAATTAATTCTGGTTATCAAAAGACAAACATTACTTTTATACCAGTATGTTCGGGGAAAATGACAGTAAAGTAGGAATTCACTCAATTTTTATTGTTTCTGTATTCAAATATTAAACAAACAAACAATAAAAGATTATTTCAGCAATTAAGTTCAATATCCATGGCCTCTACTGTACAGAAATAAAGTTCCAGGAATATATTACCAGAAGACCTCTGAAGTATGGAAAATGTTTTGTCAAATGACAAAATGTCAAGAAGCCAGAAAATAGACCATTCACTCTTTTACTCCCAGAAGCACTGTGCAAAATCCATTTGTTTTCAATGGCCCTTAAGGTGATATTCAGCATGGCTAAACAATCAGCTATGTTTGTTGGAAAGTATGGCCATGTTACCGCAATATATCCCATTTTTCCTTACTCTTGTCTGCCTGGGACCACAAGGAAAATAAATAAAATTTTGGCACATAAGCATTGACCTTGGCTTTGTTATAAAGGAAACTTTGTAAAGGAGCCTCCTCTTATTTTTTGCTGCACTGTGCTTTTCCTGAATTATTATTATACCTTTGAGATGAATTTTTTAGCCTCATTTTACTATGTACTCCCCAACCAGTAACTTAAATAAAACAATTACCTGCCAATGTTAGAGTTTGAATATAACATTGTGTCAGGGGACAACTGCACTGTTTCTTCTCCAACAACTCACTCTTATGATTATTAGACTTTATTATCCCAATATAAGATTATTAGAATTAATCACTAGATATACACTTTTTTGTTCATACTTTAACATTTTGTAATTTTAATTTTGTTAAATATTGCATTGGTTACCTTTTTAGACCTACATATTTACTCATTAAATATTTCAAATCCCAAACACTTTTTCTCTAATATATCATTGAAGAACAAAATTCTTACCATGCAAATTGATGCCATGTCAGTTAAATGCTGAGTCACATATAACAGAAACAACGATGAAATGAGATACGGGATGTTGACATTTGGGCAAATATTGAAGAATCAATACCTAAGTCTAGTCTTTCTTTCAATAAAAATTTTTAAATAATTTCACCATGAGTCAATTTACTTATCAGGAGAATCCTGTTCTCTTCAAGAATTTTCTCTTATTCATTGCTGGTTTTAGGCAGTTTAATAAGATTCAAGCTTCAACATGATCCAGAGAAAGAATTTTAAATTTGGCTTTCAAAGGAGATATATTTACTCTAATGAGACCGCCAGATCTTTCCAACTGGTATCAGCTGACTTTGGAGAGCAATAGTTGAAATGGCTTCTAAATGGTTACACAAAGAACGGCAATATAAGGTAAAAAAGATTGAATCTTTTTAAATCAGGCATTTTGAATTTGATGTGCTAGCATGAGTTCTAAGGACAATAATTTACTTTGTTGATTAATAAAGTCTGTATTCAGTATTGGTCTATGGTCAATAAGATTGCAGGATTCTATCCCTGCAGAAGGAGTCTGAAAGATTACAGAAACAATACATTAAGATAGTTTTATTGTATGCAACATGTTCAGTAACTCTACACATACCCCATTAGATAGTGTAGATGAGTTCCAATTTTATTATTTTTAATTAATTTTTAATTAAACATATTGTAAACAAGAGAACCCAGAAATAAAACCATACCTGTATAGTCAATTAATATTTGACAAAAGAAGCAAAAACATACAATGGGGTAAAGATAATCTATTCAATAAATGATGCTGGAAAAATTAAAGAGATACATAGAAAAAAGTTAAAGCTAAACCACCTTTTTACACCATACTCAAGAATAAACTCAAAATGGATTAAAGACTTAAATATTAATTTAAAATCATAGAAATCTTAGAAGAAAACATAGTAGAATCTCAAGCAATTCTTGAAATAATATATATTTTTTCTGATATATCTGCTTGGGAAAGGAAAACAAAAGAAAAAATAAACAAATGGGACTACATTAAACTAAAAAGTTTTTCATAGCAAAAGAAACCATCAACAAAATGAAAAGACAATTTACTGAATGGAAGAACATATTTGACAATGACACATCTGATAAGGGGTAAATTTCCTTCCTCTTCTTCTTCTTCTTCTTCTTCTTCCTCTTCCTCTTCCTCTTCTCTTCCTCCTCCTCCTCCTCCTCCTCCTCCTCCTCTTCTTCTTCTTCTTCTTCTTCTTCTTCTTCTTCTTCTTCTTCTTCTTCTTCTTCTTCTTCTTCTTCTTCTTTTTCTTCTTCTTCTTCTTCTTCTTCTTCTTCTTCTTCTTCTTCTTCTTCTTCTTCTTCTTCCTCTTCTTCTTCTTCTTCTGAGAGGTGGGGAGGATGAGAGACAGACTCTTGCATGTGCCCTGACCTGAATCCACCCAGCAAGCCCTCTACAGAATGATGCTCTGCTCATTTGCAGCCCTGTTCTGTTGCTCAGCAACCAAGCTATTCAAGTGCCTGAAGTGAGACCATAGAGCCATCCTCAGTGCCTGGAGCCAACTAGCTTGAACCATTAGAATTACAGCTGCAGGAGGGAGAAAGAGAGAGAGTGAGAGAAAGAGAAGGGGGAGGGGTGGAGAAGCAGATGGTCATTTCTCTGGTGTTCCCTGACTGGAAATCAAACCCAGGTCTTTCACCACGCTGAGTCAATGTTATACCACTGAGCCAACCAGCCAGGGCCAGGTTAATTTCCAACATATAAGGAATTTATACAAGTCAACACTAAAAATACAAAGAATACAATTAAAGTATGGGCAAAATCCCTGAATAGACACTTCTCTAAAGAGGACATACAGATGGCAATAAATATATGAAAAGATGTTCAATGTCACTAATCATCAGAGAAATGCAAATTAAAACTACAATAAGATATGATCTCACACCTGTCAGAATAGTTACCATTAATAAAGCCACAAATTTTCGCTGGTTAGGATGTGGAGAATAGGGAACCCTCCTGCACTATGGGTGAAAATGCAGATTGGTGCAGCCACTGTGGAAAGCCATATGAAGTTATATTAAAAAAATAAAGTGGATGATATCCAATTTTAAATAAGTAAATAAGTACTATAATATAGGAAATTGTAAGTACAATTATGTGAAATAAAAGGACTAAATTTTCTTCATCTATATCTGTGTTCTGTCTCCATTTGTTTGGCATTCTCTCCCTTCTTAGCAGTTATGTATATTTTGTATTGATTATAGTTTCACCACTCCGTCCTCCTCACCTTGGGTTTCCTCTCACCTGGTATGAAGAGCCCTGGAGGAGGCTAATGTTTCATTTTATGTTTTAATTGTGGCCATATTACTTAATTGACATTAGCACATAGCAATATAACTTATTATAACTGTCTACCCTCTATTATATAAATTTATTGAATAGAAAGAAAAAACAACAAAGAACTAAATAGCATAACTATGCCTTTTATAAATTTTATTTTGCACTCTTACATATTTATTTTCTACCTTTCTTTATGCCCTAGGAGACCAAACTAATAGACTGCAGTACTCATGCTCCCACATGGGGTGACTTTTGGTTAACCGAGCTAATGGGAGGCAACAGGAGGGAGGAGAAGGAAGGAGATAGGACACCTTTAATCTACCTACCTTGGGTAGCACCCCTTGGGAAGCCCTTCCTCTCTAGTTCTAACTCTCATACATCTTCAGTAGCATGATTTTACCTTGTGTTTTTCTCTGGTATAAAGCCAGTGAAAGCATCTTAGTATCTGGTACCTCAATACCCCTCATTATTTCACCTAGCCTTGTCCTTATGTCTGTAAACATCATTTTTCTTTAAAAAGACTCCTGAAAAATCTGAGTGGAAATCTGTTTCCAGATGGAGTCTTGACTGATACTGCACCTACCATTTTCAGTAAGATTATTATTATTTTTTTTATTTTGGAATTCTAAAAAGAATGAGAAGCTGACAAGAATACAGAGATTATATGTTCTGCACTTTGTTACCTTAACCTTGACCATGGGAGAGCTCTCTCATACTTTGAGCTCTTCAAAAGAACCTATATAAAGCCAAGGCTTCTCCTTATAATTCTTGTTTTCTTTGAACTTGCTAAGTTTAAATCCCTGCAGCAGTGCCAAGCAGGGGGCTCCAAACAGACCTCTGCTGTTTTAATAAAAGGAACAGAAAAGGACAGAAAAAATAATGAAGTAAAAGGCCCTGAAAAGTGATTCAGTTGTAAGACTCTGGGATGTTTGGGGAAAAAATCAGTAATAAAAAGAAACATATTAGTCACTAAAAGCTTAAATTTTATTATAAATTGTGATTTATTTGATGTTATCTTCATTTTAGCTTTGTTTTCTTGTAATTGCCATAGAAAATTAGATTTATAGATATATTTTAATTTGTTCTTAATAATTTCTTTTTTAAAAATCATAATGAGAGTAACACTATGCTTTAAACTTATACAAAGACAACCATAAAATAAGAGTGTTCTAATCTCTGTCAGAGCTGAAATCACAAGAGCTGTAGGAGAATTGTGTCATTATATAAAGTCATAGAAATCCTGGCCTTATTATTTTTAAAACTTTCATCCATCTAGCAAAATAGGTTAATAAAATAAGGGATTCAGGGTGGATCTCTCTTCCTGTAAAAAATTTAAACACAGGGTACAGTTGGACAATTCTGAGCCATTATAAGATTAAAGAGCCGTCTGCAGCCTAAAGAAAAATTTTATCCACATAAAGATCCAACAGAGCAATGATGGATGCCTGGCTTGCCATGGTACTGACATTTGAAAGAAAGGATTATAATTAGAATATCTTGGTTGGATACTATTGGAAAAGTGAATTTTTTGATAGTTTTGTTCATAATAGATAAGTTAAAGAACCCACATTGAAATTAATTAATATGAAGAATAAAAACAGGGTTACTCATAGAACTGATCTGCAAATGGGTATCAGCTTTATTTTGTAATGACCTTTGCATTGGATATTGTTTAATCATAATGTTAGCAAAAGCCTATCTAAACCCAAACTGGAGAATTGGAATTATTCATGCAGTATGATATTCTCCCACAGGCTTTTATTTTAACTTCTGGCTTTTCTGTATTTTCATTTTTATCAATTTATACTTATATTTAAAAATTTAGAATAATTTGTCATTCTTAATTGTTTATAGTTAACTTGCAACATATATTGGGGATTTTAAGCTTCCAATATCTTCTTCACTATATTTAGTTTACTTAAATATTGGTAACAAAAGATTCTCTTACCAAACTATAATCTCTATTTTTAAAAAGATCTCTCTGAGTTCAACATCCTTTTAAATATAAACATAATAGAAAATCTAAAAGAATGTCTGAAGCTGTTTTCTCATTCATTCCTGAACATAAATGCAACACTGTCATACAATGTTTTATGCCTCTGGTCCTTATGTTCAAATGTTTATCTTTATATAGATTTATAGTATAGAGCGATTTACCACCATGCTCACCAAGTATAAAATACAGAAAACAATAGTATTAAAGTCATCTAGAATAGAATAAATGATATAATGCCTATAGAGTGTTTAACACAGTGGCTGAAACATATTGCCACTACTCAAATTCGATGACCAATCCCAAGAAGTATTCTGTATTCCAGAACAAGTAAAAACACAAGAATTCCCTAAATTCTCAAAAGACTAAAAGCAAATGTTTCCACCCATTACCTCACAAGATTTTCCAGCTATCTAAAGTTTTTTATAATTATATTCCTCTTGATAATGTCCTTGACCTCAACCCTGCTCCTCATGCATCTACTATGCTGGGATGATGTGTCCACTGACCTCCCTATATACATATTTACCCTCTCTGTCTGTACAAACTTATTTCATTACTCAGCATAGCACTCACTATTTTTTACTTGTATATTTATATAGTTTGTCTTATTTTCTCTGTTCCTTAACTGAACGCTTCATAGTGTAACTTGGAATAAATAAGCTATATTACTGATTTACCTATATTAGTCTCACTAGTCATAAGATAGAGCTAAATAAGAATTTACTAACAAAGTAAGATTATAAAACAGTTTCTGAAAAACATTAAATTTAGTGCGTTGCTCTTATAACCATGATTCAGTATTACTAGTTGAGTGCTCACAGTTGTGCATTCTGTAACAAATCAAAAGTATAGAGCTTTTACTTCTGACCAAGTTCTCATTACAGTTAAAAGGCTTATTTCCTTCTGGATGACACACATCAAGGTTAACAGCCAACCAAGAAGAATAAACATAAGCAAGAGCTACATTTCAGACTCCTTCTGTTTCTCTTCACTCCTACCACACTAACACTTGCAGTTCTGATTCTCATTCAAGACCAAGAGGACAAACCTGACTGTGGGAATCTGTAGAGACTTGTTAAATTAAAAAAAAAAAAGAAAAAAGAAAAAAACCCTAATTTGAAAGTTACTTGATAGAATCAATTCCTGTAACAACCAAAGGAATGAACTCCAACTTTCAGGTATTCCAGCTCTGGAACATGAGCTGACCTTCATCTGTTATCTCAACATCCTGAATTAGCTTGTACTGCCCCCCATCCCACCATGCCTTCAGCAAACAACCTCCTTTTAATTCCTTTGTTCTGTTTTTTATTCCCTCTCCTTTCCTTTCTTTATAAAAATTCTTACCTGCACCACAAGAACAAGGTGAATTTTTGAGGACAAGAGTCTTCCATCCTCACAGATGGCCGGCTCTTGAATAAACATCTTTCCATCAATACTTGTGTTGTGATATTGATTTTTATGGAGACAGGCAGCCAGACCTGCATATCATTTTTTCCAGTTTTAATATCAGCCATACCCTTACTATTTGTTCTCCACTATTTCCCATATAAAAGACACACCTTAAAGCAATAACTTCTATAGAATAGTCTCTCAGTGAATATTTTGTGCACTGCATGAATAAATATATATGTCTCTAAATAGTAAGTGGACATATCTGTGGGAAAAAAAGTGATGCCTTACCAATAGATCAACTTAGAGGTGGCAAAAAAAATCGATGTAGCCTTCAGCCACCTGGTTAACTCTCAGGTGATGAGTAGCAACACATTAAACCTTTGAGTTGAGTGAGAAGTCTTGTGAAGATACACATGTCTCATGACATCCTTATATTTATGTATTGCCCATTATTAAAGTTCTGAAAAATTGGCATATTAACATCAGAAGTCAGCAAGGAAACAGACAGGAAACTCTGGACCACTCTGTAGTCTCCTTTTCTCCAACAAATAACAAATAACTAGTCATGAGCATGTCAACGCTCTCATTGTGCACTGATATACAAGCTCAGTGGATTAAAAATGGGACCTAGAAAAGCTTAAGAAAAGAATGAAGGTCAACTTTTAAACTATATTGTGACGGATTTATTTATTCAGAGTAAATATATTTGCAATCATTTTTAAAATGCTTGAATTGGTTAAACTTCCATTAAAAAGCAAATAAAAGCAATAACAACAAAAATAACCCAGTCAGGGTATTATTGCCAGGAAGAAACACTGGATACAAAATTAAGACTCAGGAATGAATGTGATTTTTTTTCTTTTTCTCTTGTGACAGAGACAGGGAGACAGAGAGTGACAGACAGCTGGAAGGGAGAGATGTGAGAAACATTAATTCTTTGTTGCTGCACCTTACTTGTTCATTGATTGCTTTCTCATATGTGCCTTGACTGGGGGACTACAGCAGAACAAGTTACTCCTTGCTCAAGACAGCAACCTTGGACTCAAGGCAGCAACTTTGGGCTCAAGCCAGCGACCCTGCACTCAAGCTGGTGAGCCTGCACTCAAGCCTGATGAGCCCATACTTAAGCCGGTGGTCTCAGGGTTTTGAACTTGGGCCCTCTGCGTTCCAGTCTGACACTCAATCCACTGCACCACCACTTGGTCAGGCTTAAAGTGAATTGTTTTAATCTAGTTCCATTTAATAAACCTGAGGTTTATAGATTCTAGTACATATTATATATATATATATATATATATATATATATATATATATATATATATATATATATATATATGTAAGTCAATTTTCCCCACTCCATGTTCGTATTGGTTTGATAGGACAGAAAGTTTACAGAGGTGGGATTCAGCCAGTTTGCCAGTTTTCACTAGTTCAGCAGAACTGATACCTAATCTTTTGTTGAGTTCAGTGAACCAGTTGTTAAAATGACACTTGTAATCAAGGATCTCTCTAAGATGGGTGTCTGGGCAGCCACCCAATGTGGAAATCACAAATTTATATTGCTTACTCTTTTAAAACATTTATCTGTGCAACCGTGTATCTTAAGTGCCCGTAGTAAAGTTCAGTCTGTCTATAGTTGAAAAAAATTGCAAGCGAGGATGCCAATCAATAAGTAATATGAAAATATCTTAAATAACAGTTTTATTGTTTTTTGGTCAGGTATTATTTAATATTTTTCTTAATATTTTAAAACTCTTATAATCTAGTTTTGTATACCTGTTTTATTGTCCTTATTTAGGTATTGAATGCCTGAAACAATAAACCATCTTTCAGTATATCCTTTTTTTATACTTAAAACAGTCTTTAGGGTAGAGAACCAGTTGTTAAATTATTTGAATCCACCCCTTATTAGACACACTCTCATTTTTTTTTCTCTCTTTTTTTTAAGTGGAAGAGGGAAGATAGAGGCACAGATTTCCACATGCGCCCTGACCCAGATCCACCCAATGATCCCTGTTTGGGGTTGATGTTCCGCCCATCTGGGCCAATCCTTGCAACCAACCTATTTTTAGCACCTGAGGTGGAGGCTCCACAGAGCCATTCTCAGTGTCAGAGCCAACTCACTTAAATCAATTGAGTCATGGCTGTGGGAGGGGAAGAGAGAAAGAAAGAGAGAGGAAGAAGGGGGAGAGGGGAAAAGAAGCAGATGACTACTTCTCCTGTGTGCCCTGACCAGGAATCGAACTCGAGACTTCCACCTACTGGGTTAATGCTCTACCACTCAGCAACTGGAAACGGCTACTATTTTCAAAGATATCATTGAACCAAGAATAAGCTTTTCCCTGAGGAATTAGGAGAAATTGAGATATCAGTAGAATAGTTCATAACTGATTAGTCATTGCCAGATATTTTTCTAGATGCCATTGAGTAAAATCTTTAAGAAATTCATATATTAAGTTAAAATGTCCAAATTTAAGGTATAATTTTATGTAATTTTTTTTATTATTTATACATACATAATGCATTTTAATTCAAGGAGGACATTATTATTGTTTTTACTTTTTACATGAGAAATAATAAAAAATATTACTTCCAAGATTCTTTCATTACAGTTTTTAACTCAATTTGTGGGGAGCGGCTGCTTTATTTTTTGCAAAAGTTGTTTTATTTTATAGTTAGGGCCATGACTCTAGAGTCTAACATAATGCTGCAGGAAACAATATCTGTAAATTGTTGAGAATACAGAAAAAAAGCATAAAATAGAGGCAGGTTGAATTGAGTCAAATGTTAAAGCAGGACTGAATAACAGGATTCTTATTCATCTAGATTTAATAAAAATTGTTTATTTACCTGAATTGTCACAGCTTCTCTTCACTGTCTAAATAATCCCTGAATTCCGATCATGGCCTCTGCTTACTTTCTTCAGCTTCCCAGACCCTTGCATAGATCCTCCTCCTGATCCAACTGCAGTCCCCAGTCATCTTCAGCTTGATGACAACCTTTTTTTTTTTTTTTTTAAGTGAGAGGAAGGAAGATAGACAGACTCTCACATTTGTTCAACTGGGATCCTCCTGGCAACCCCCATCTGGGGCCGAAGTTTGAATCAACCAGTGCCTAAGATTGACACTCAGGCCGACCGAGCTTTCCTCAGTGCCCAGAGTCCACGCTCAAACCAAATGAGCCAGTGCTACAAAAGAGGAAGAGAGAGAGAAGAAGGAGGAATAGAGGAAAAGAAGAAGAGGAGCAAATGGTCGCTTCTTATGTGTGCTCCAACTGGGGAGCAAACCAGGACTTCCACAGCCCAGGCCAACACTCTATCCACTGAGCAACCGACCAGGGCCAACATCTTATATTTTATACATTGTAAGAGAGTTCTTCTGTTTGAGATATAGAATGGTAAGTAGGTCAGGCATAGCTACTAACAGGTCTGGTTTAAATTATCTCAGGTTTAACTTTGACAGATTTAAAAACTCCACTGTAAGTCATTTACTTAATTTCTTTAAAGAATATAATGAGCTATAATGATAGGTTTGTTTTACCTAAAAAAATTTTAAATATTAAAATAGTAAAATTCACAAAATGGCATAGTACAACCTATAAAATATCATTATTTGAAGAGATATATGTATATATACATATAAGGCATATATGTATATAATATAGTACATTATATATGTATAAAACAGTAATGATCATTCATCTAAAAAAATCAATTTCTAATTAATCAACCAACATTTTAGAATATTATTAAGAGTAATAAAACAAAGAATGTCAAATTAGTACCTCAAACAAACAAAGAAAAATATACCTTGTGTCCATCCATAAAAAAAATACAAAAGAGCCTGACCAGATGGTTGCACAGTGGATAGAGAATCGACCTGGGACACAGATGATCCAGGTTTGAAACCCTGAGGTCACTGGTTTGAGCACAGACTCATCCAGCTTGAGTGCGGGGTCACTGGCTTGAGTGGGGGGTCATGTCTATGCATGGTAGCTGGCTTGAGCCCAAAGGTCACTGGCTTGAACCCAATGTCTCTGGCTTGAGCACGGGGTCACTCTTTCTGCTCTTGCCCCCCCCCTGCCATCAAAGCACATATGACAAAGCAATTAATGAACAACTAAGAAGCCACAGTGAAGAACTGATGCTTCTCATCTCTCTCTCTTCCTCTCTGTCTGTCCCTATCTGTCCCTCTCTCTGTCTCTGTCACAAAAAAATACAAAAGAGAAGAATCTAAAACAGGCATTATAACTTTTTTTAAAATTTCACATAATATGTATTAGTATCAACATAATGGTTGGCAATGATGATAATTTTTGTTCCTGATGCTGCTACTATTGCATTTTCACTGGATTCATCATTTATCAAAAAATAATTTAGCTATGGAAACCTGTTCCTTATACTTTGATAAATAAGAAAAAGACAAAAAATAAAATCTATGGCATCCTGACCATGTTTTCATATATTGGGTTCTTGCTTGCTTTATATACACTCTCTCTCTATTTCCTTATTGGTAATGACCAAAAATTATAATAACACAGGAGAAATTTTTACTAATCCAGGTTCAAGACCTATTTTAGGTTTTATTGTTGATATTCTTTATTTTTCTTCATTTTCACAGACTATTTCATTATCTAAGAGTGTTAAAATAAATTTTATCAATATTGTTACTAAAGCCTGACCAGGCATTGGCGCAGTGGATAGAGCATTGGGCTGGGACATGGAGGACCCAGTTTCGAAACCCTAGGTAGCTGGCTTGAGTCCGGGCTCATCTGGTTTGAGCAAGGCTCACCAGCTTGAGCCCAAGGTCACTGGCTTGAGCAAGGGGTCACTCAGTCTGCCGTAGCCCTCTGGTCAAGGCACATATGAGAAAGCAATCAATGAACAACTAAGGTGCTACAACAAATAATTGATACTTCTCATCTCTTTCTCTTCTTGTCTGTCTGTTTCTATCTGTCCCTCTTTCTGACTGGCTCTGTCTCTGTCACACACACACAAAATATTGTATTATTACTAGAGGTAAAATGTTTCTAATTAATCTCAATTTCATTCAATCCATTTTTATTTCTTTTGTTTCTTCTATCCTCTTCTATGCTACTATTTCTATTTCTCGAAGGTTGACTATTAACCCATTATTGTTAGCCACCAGAAAAGATTTTTGCCAGCAGAAACATCAGAAGAGTAATTTTTCTTAGTCTCTTCTCTCTGTCCTCAGCTTCTCAAAAGAAAAAGAAACAATTAACTATGCTTTTTAGTTTTCCAAGAATACTTTAAAAGGCAATGAAAATCAAAACAAGACAGAAAACAGTTTTAGGGTAAAAAATATTTTGTACTTTCACTGCTTTCCAATTTTATAATATGCTCTGGTTTTATGTCTTGGGATATTTTATGACCTAAGCAAACTCTAAAAATCATCATATTATTCTGTAATCATCTGAAAATATTTGCATTGGTAACAATAGTTTTGCATTTGTTCTATATGAGAATGAGTACCAGGCGAAGCATTATTTAAAAATTTATTTCTAAGTAGTTATTACAAACAGAAGTATTTAAGTTAGTTTTTATGTAAAATATATATAAAAAATTGACTTTCTTTTCAACTTTTGAAGGAAAATCTTTTTAAAATTAGTTTCTAATTTAAATAGAAACATCTAAATACATCTAGATACAGAACTAAATACATCTAAAATATAGAACTCTTCATATGCTTTAATGAGTGTTTTTCATGTTTACTGTCAACAGATATAAATTTATGTCTCCTTTAAAAATTTGTACAAAAGATTAAGTGTTCTGTCTTCTTGAACTATTCAATTATGTCAGCCCATTTCTGTTTGATATGGCAATAGTGCTATTTTTTAATATTCTTTATATTTATGACATAAATCTTAACCCTTACTTTACAAACAACACCAACTCTAAAATGTTTTTAATTTTGATAAAAAAGCCTTATTAAAACTCAGCTTGCCTGACCAGGCAGAGTGACAGTGGATAGAGCGTCAGATTGGGACACAGAGGACGCAGATTCAAAACCATGAGGTCAACCGAGTTGAGTGTAGGCTCATCTGGATTGAGGATGGGCTCACCAGCTTGAACACGGGGTTGCCAGCTTGAGCATGGAATCAAAGACATAACCCCATGGTCACTGGATTTAGACCAAAGGTCACTGGCTTGAAAATCAAGGTTGCTTGCTTCAGGCTAAGGTTGCTGGCTTGAACAAGTGGTCGCTCGCTCTGCTGTAGCTCCCTGGTCAAGGCATATATGAGAAAGCAATCAATGGTACTGCAACAAAGACTCGATGATTCTCATCTCTCTCCCTTTCTGTCTATTTGTCCCTCTCTATGTCACAAAAAACAAACAAAAAACTCCCCCAAACCTCAGCTGTACTTTGTAGAATTCCCTGAACTAGATTCTGCTTATGTCTATGTCTCATATTATTCTCTAAAATAATTTAAACATTCATCTAGATAAATTATTTTTAATTTCTGGGACATTATTTTTACCCTATATGCCTACATGGTTGACTCATGAACAACACAAGTTTAGCCTGTGTGGGTTGACTTGTATGAGGATTTAAAAAAAAATACTGTAAATGTATTTTCTTAATAGCATTTTATTTTCCGTAGATTGCTTTATCAGAATATATTGTATAATGCATATAAAGTTTACATAATATGTGTGAACTGACAATTTACATTATTGGTAAGGCTATTAGTAGTCAATTTTTAGGGTAGTCAAAAGGTATATGTTAATTTTCAATGGTACAAGAGTAAGTGTTTGTAGAGAAGGCCCACTGGGAATGAGGACGATGGAGACGCAGAGACCCAACTCCAGAGACCAGGTTCAGTGACACAGATCCACTTTATTAAGGAAGTAAGCTATCTTATATACAATGGGTCCAGCCAATAGAGTGTTACAGCATGTCTTTCACAGCCAATGGCTGAAAAGGTCAAGAAGCTGCCTGGTTGGCACTGTGTTACTTCCTTACAGCAGGCAAGCTTCCTCCTGGGTGTGCCTAGCAGGGTTTCAGGTGCTGGAGTGTTCTCACAGCATTGCATCAGCCACAGCTGCTAGGAATGCGCTCTGCACTCTACCTGCAAGTGTTCCTAATCCCGTACATTGTTCAAGTGTCAACTCTAAGTTATGAAAATGTTTTGTACTCTATCTAGCGTAGTGACTTTCCCAACATTTTTGTGAATACTAAAATTTTCTATTCAGATTTACCCTTGAACTTCAGTCCTCTTTTCTTACATTCTGTTTAGACAGACATTATTGTTTTACTTTGTGTCTCTTTTATGTTATCACCATGTAGTCAACCACGTGGATTTATAAACATGCACTTAAGTAGTCTTTTACAAGTGACAAAATAGATATTTTTCCTGTACTTTTTTACCTCAAGACAATATATTTTCCTTAAATCCCCAACTGAGAATAAGTCCCTCAAACATGAGATATTTCATATATGTATGTGGAAATACATCAACTCTGTTGAAAAATTCTGCATTGAAACAAGAGGTATACAGCAATATATACATATAATGTTTTATGTCACCCCTTGATTCCTCTTGAACTAGCAGTCATGGAAAGATGCTCATAGACTTTTGTGCCATTAAATTTTATTTCCAAATACTGCACATAACATAATAATGTTTAGTTATTATATTTGTGGGTGTTTCTTGCCCATTTTATAATACCATATGTCTTCTTATTTTCATAATATTCTTAACTTCCTTGGGTCCTATTAGCTATACCACTATCATATGTCTTTTTCTTTTTTCTAATATTTTATTTATTGATTTTTAGAGAGAGAGGAGTGTGTATGACAGAGAGAGAGAGAGAGATAAGGGGGAGGAGCAGGAAGCATCAACTCCCATATGTGCCTTGACCAGGCAAGCCCAAGGTTTTGAACCGGCACCTCAGTGTTCCAGGTCGACGCTTTATCCACTGCACCACCACAGGTCAGGCTTATTTTGTATCTTGTAGATATATTTGAAAAGAATGATAATAATTTACAGAGTCCTTTCTGTTTCTACATACCCACATGTGAAGCATTCTGTAGCAGATTTCCATGAGAAAATTTCATTTGCTGAAATAGTGAGACAACTGTTTCCAAGTTTGTAAGTTTCAAGGTGAATGATTCCAAATTAGAATTAGATTCCATCTAATTCTGACCCTTTAAAGGACAATTCCATAGGATGTAACATTATGGTAAGTAACTTTATTATCTTTCCTCTTATTGAAACTTCAGTCAATGTTTCCAAGTCAACTGAGTAATAAAATAACTTTTTTCCTCCCCTCAAATATATTAAAATCCATGAATTAAATTATGCATTTATTATAAAACTTAGGGAAATATAATTAAAAAGAAAATCATTTATAAAGTCTCTATTGATATAGAAGTATTTTTAACAATGATAAAATAGCATTTTATTACATCTTGGAATCCATTTCATCATACAGGGTCATAATGCCAGTGTCTGACTACTTCTATTATATTATAGCAAGATCATTTTATATATATATATATCTGCCACCTTTAAAGTCTGTTTCTTAATGAGTCAATACTGACAATCTTTCACAACTTCCCACTTCACTCCTTACCCTATTCTCACATATGATCTTATTTTCTGTTTCAGATTTTTGTTTGTTTTATTCTTAGCATCAATAACAGCATTTTATTAATGTCTTTTCTCCCCTACTAACCATACTGGAGTGTGATACCTATAATATATTTTTTCAAGTATATAATACATATCATATTACAGAGCAAGTGCTTAATAGGTACTGTCAAGATACAAAATATTATATATATATGTATATATATATATATATATCACTGAAGAATTTTGAGCTGCTAATTGTTAATCAGTAATATAATCAGGCTAGTGCTTTTCTTTATTTTCTTCTACAAAATCTAGTAATACATAGATTTACCTGGGTATTTAATAGATGTCTAACAAGTTTGTTTATAATACAGACTTTATCAGTTATATTTGGGTTAAATACTTTTCCTAATTTTGACATGAAATATATGGTAATGTTGATCACTAATTTTACAACATTAAAAATCAAAGGAATATATTTCTGTGACATAAAGAATTGCTGTAATATCAACACTTCAATGATATATATTTAATATATTTTCCACATTGTATTTCAACTTTTATGAATAAAAAAACAGAAAAGCATATCGGTATAATAAGTATATAAAATTGTGAACAGTATTTTAGTTTGGTTATATAATAACTAGATTAAATATCACTCACATAAGTCCTACCTCTTTACATAACAACAAATATCCCCTTGATAAAAATTGATCGTTTTGTTAAAAAAAAATTTATCAATGTTTATCGTTCATACAGTAAATAAATTATAAATTACTTTCAATGGCCTTTGATTCTGCATGTTCTATACCATGCCTGCTAACAAACATTCCCTCCTTGACCAAACTTTAGTCAGGCTCTTCTGAGCACTTTTTTCTACCAGGCCTTGACGCTGCCCACCCTTACCGCCACCCTGTCTTTTATCTATTTTGCCCAGTCTTTGCAAAAAGTCCTGCTAATTGAGTTTAGTGAGAAGGCACTCACCTTTGTTATTTGATTCAGTTTCTCATTCTCCATCATTGATGTATATGTCCTTGGCCTTCTTTTAGCAAGAATCTTAAGTGAATTTTTTAAAAAAAATCATTTTATACTCGATATCTCCTTTTTAGTAAGTTTTCATTCACTGACATTTCTCACTCTGATCCTCGGCTACAAATTTCCAGTTGTCTTTACTCTACTGGGACCTGAATTCCTTATGACAATATGTACCCCTATTGCATTAGAGTTGAATAAAGTCTTCTTTACCTTTTTTAAGAAATATTAGAAGTATTTTTTTCCTTAATGCTATACACTCATTCAATGGTTGTCCCACTTTCCTTCTTGATCAATATATTCTCTCTAGACAGCTACATGTAACGTTTTGTAACATACAAAAACATTGCCACTTGAGATATATGCATGATCTATTTTTTTTCCTAACCATTCCTCAGATGACTGAGATCTTATCTGCCACTTTTAAAGTCTGTTTCTTAATGAGTCAATACTGACAACCTTTCACAACTTCTCACTTCACTCCTTACCCTATCCTCACATATGATCTTATTTTCTGTTTCAGATTTTTGTTTGTTTTATTTTCAGCATCAATAACAGCATTTTGTTCATATCTTTTCCCCCCTACTCAACATACTGGACTGTGATATCTATAATATATTTTTTCAAATATATAATATATATCATATTACAGAGCAAGTGCTTAATAGGTACTGTCAAGAACTGTAACAGGTTTAAGGGTTTTGGTTTTGTGTTTTTGTTTAAAACCTAACATGTTAATTTGCCTTGGTTTCATGGATGCTGGCAGAAGACAGAGACTCCTGAGGTAGATACAATATATTTACTACAGTCTACCTTACAGCACAAATTACATATTCATATCAGTTTCCTTTGTCATTCAAGTCCCATGGGGGAAACATACATAGGCTCAAATTTTGTATGCAGTAGATTGCAATGAAGTAGAGAGACACTGTTCTTTGAGAACTGAAATTTTCTAGGATAGACATTTTTCCTATGTACTTGGATAGACTATTTAAAAAATTTCATGCTTCTATTTTTTGTCCCATGTATGAAGTTTTAGAAAAAAAAATATGGTATTTTAGAAAAAAATTTATCATCTATAAAAATGTATCTATATGCAAGAATAATCTGGGTTTTCCTTTCCTTTTTTGGAGACCAGAGATGCAATAAGTTTAAATCAGACACTAAGTCTATAAGTCAAGATCTCCATTGTAAATATACAGATCTTAATTAAATAGGTTATTAATCTACTTGCAATGTGCATTTTAAAACTCTGAAATTATCTTTAAGAATCATTTTATAATCAAAATTCCCTTGAAGAATAAAAAACAAAACATGTTTTTAACACTTTCCTATCTCACCTGACCAGGCATGGCACAGTAATAGAGCATCTGATGGGGATGCAGAGGACCCAAGTTCAAACCCCAAGGTCAACAGCTTGAATGCAGGCTCATCTGGTTTGAGCAAGGCTTACTAGCTTGAGCACAAAGTCACTGGCTTGAGCAAGGGGTCACTCAATCTGCTGTAGCCCCTGGTCAAGGCACATATGAGAAAGCAATCAATGAGCAACTAAGGTGCTGCAAAGAAGAACTGATGCTTTTCATCTCTCTCCCTTCCTGTCTGTCTGTCTCTTATCTTATCTGTCCCTCTCTCTGTTTCTGTTATCAAAAAAAAAAATCTTTCTTATCTCTATTATATGGCTATAATTATGGATTTAGTTATGTCCACATTCAATTACTAAACTGCATTAATTCCTTCAAAAAAAAGCACACATTTTACTTTGGATCATATAATATTTTAAAACTTGATTAGTTGTTGTCTTTATTTATAGTAGAATATTATTAAAGACATCTTTATATTGTGGCTACAGGTTTGAAATATTGAGATTAGTTTATAATTTATTGTTTTAAGCATATGCTTTATAGAGGAGAAAAACATGATAAAAGCAAACACCATGCTATTTTATGGGATTTTATTTGTATCAGGGTTTATTTTTCTGAAAAAGCAAAATTTTAATCATATGTGGAAAAATAAAGGATAGCAAGAAGTAAGAAAGTTTTGTTTTAACTTGGTGTTAAATCTAGTTAAATACATAAATCTAATCTACCTATAGTGGAAATGCTTGTCATAATTTTATAAACACGTATCTCCAAGACTTTGGGTTATATCATTTTTTTAGCATGTATAGAATAAAAACATCAGCAAGTATAAAAACTACAACAATAGTAGGAGCAACCACATCAAAAAAAATAAAAATAAAATAAAAAAGATCAACTTTTTTCTTTACCCTGATGTCATTCTGGCAAATGGCATCTATAAATTTTAGTGAAAAAAAAAAAAAACCACCTGAAAAAATATGAGGTTAACTACAAAATTTTCTTAAAGAGAAAGTATAATCAAGATTAGTAGTTTGTATTTATGGCATACTGCATACTATCATTTTTTAAATAAAAATTTAGGTATAGTAAAATAAATCTGCAAGGATTAAAAAAATATATAATTTCAGCCATACAGGTAAAATTCAACACCTTTTCAAAGAAGAATTCCTAGATATTTGTAGAAGAAAAATGTATATAGAATAATGTATATTTCTAAAAAATAAGTGGAGTTTGCCAGGTGGTGGCACAGTGAACAGAGTGTCAGCCTGGGATGCTGAGGACCCAGGTTCAAAACCCTTAGGTGCTGGCTTGATCTCAGGCTCATTCGGCTAGAGAGTGAGGTCACCAGCTTGAATATGGAATCATAGACATGAACCCAAGCTTTCTAGTTTGAGCAAGGAGTCACTGGCTCGGCTTCTGCCCCAGGTCAAAGCAGATATGAGAAAGTAATCAATTAAACATCTAAGGTACCACAACTATGATTTGGTTCTTCTTGTCTCTCTCTCTCTTAGTGTCTATCCATTCATGTCTTCCAGCTGTCTCTCTCTCTTTCTCTTTTTCTCTAGCAAAAAAGTAAAAGAGAAAAGAATGAGAGAAAGAAAGAAAGAAAAGAAGAAGGAAGGAAGGAAGGAAGGAAGGAAGGAAGGAAGGAAGGAAGGAAGGAAGGAAGGAAGGAAGGAAGGAAGGAAGGAAAGAAAGAAGGAAGGAAGGAAGAAAAGAAAGGAAGGAACAAAGGAGAGAAATAAAGAAAAAGAGAAGGAAAGAGAAAAGAAAAGAAAGAAAAAGAAATATGTGAAAAGAACTTCATTATGAACCAAATTTGGTAACAGTAGACAAGATCATCAAAACAGATACTAGAAATACATTCATGGCTTTATACAAAGAGCTGGCCTAAGTTAACATTATAGAAATTCATAGTTGAGAAATAAAAGTTATTAGTAATTTATAGTGCTCAACATAGAATATCTGAAATAAAATTTTTATTAAGAAAATATTAACACAATTTAGAGATTGAATAAAAAACATACAATGTGTTTGAAAAGATAACAAGATAAATTATTCATTCTAAAGAAAAGAGAATGGATATTAAAAAGAACAGATTAAAAAAAACAAAAATAAATAAATGAGCAGATTAATGACCAGAAAGAAAAATATCAAGAGGTATAATATGTGTAACTGGAGTCTAAAACAAAAAAGAGAGAGAATGTCTGTTAGTGTAACTTAAATTCATATGAATATTTATATATTTAAATGTATATAAATAATTAATTTTGGAGAGCTCACAAACATGGAAAAGCATAGACTATCAACATATAGATTTGTGTAGGTCAGAAAAACCCAAGCAAAATTTATAAAAATAATGCCATTATTGTCAAACCAATAAAAGTAAGATATAAAGAGTAAAATCTTAGACAAAATCAGGATAAAAACTATAAATTACTTAGAATGATATAATACAATAGATGCTGACTTTTAATTACAAACAGCAGAGTTCAGAAGAAAGTAAAATGACATTTTAAAAAGCTGAAATTATATCATCATTGTCATCATCTTTACATTAAAAAAGTAATTTCCCTTTTATAAGAAAATGCCTGACCAGGCAGTGACTCAGTGGGTAGAGCATTGGCCTGGATGCTGAGGACCCAGGTTCAAAACACTGAGGTCACTGGCTTGAGCTCTGGCTCATCTGTCTTGAGTGTGGGACCATAGAAATGACCCCATGGTTGATGGCTTGAGCCTGAGGTCACTGGTTTGAGCAAGGGATCACTGACTGAGCTGGAGCCTCCCCCCCCATCAAGTCACATATTAGAAATCAATCAATGGACAATTAAGTTGCTGCAAAGAACAACAGATGCTTCTCACTTCTCTCCATTCCTGTCTTTCTGTCCTGTCAATCTGTCTGTCACTGTCTCTCTTAAAAAAATAAAACCTAAAGAAAGATCTTTAGGTTGAGGTAAAATGACATCAGATACAAACTCAAGGTCACAGGATGGAAAAAAGAAACAGACATATAAATATCACATTAAATAATATTGCAATATAAAGTAAGTATTATTGTGAATAACAAAATGTTAACAACATTACCTATATAGATTTAAATACATGATAATTGCAAAAAGAATGGTAAATAGTAAAATTTGCTTAAGTATTTAAGTCTCTTAAATGTTATAAGTAGTACAATAATAACCCTACTCTGATAATTAAAATTTGTGTACTGTAATTCATAGAATTATTGCAATTAAAAATAATTTTTTTGGAAAATATTTTCTCTTTTGAGTTAATTTACCTTCTCTCTAATTATTTGGTTTTGAACAACTGTGTAACTTTAAAAAGAAATACTCTTCCCACCCAAAGGAAAGTCACACATCAGAAACTAGATAAAGGGGGTATAAGAGATATACTGGATAAAGCATACTAATTTTATAACATTCCTCAGTTCTATCATGTACATAATTGATTTTACTAAAGCATAAATAAATAAAACATCTGAGATTAACATGAAGTTTGAGTTGTGCTAGCAAATTTTTTTTAAAAAGTTAAAATATTATAGTCTCTTCAATTTGAGAAATAAATATAATTTAAAATAAATATATGTATTTTTTAATCAACAATACAAATGTCTTTTTTTTTTTTTTTTTACATCTATCATGCCATGAATTCATAGTGAATGAGTCCCAGCAGCTCAGGCTCCATTCTACTGGTATTTATTTATTTATTTATTTTTATTTTATAATTTTAGTTAGAAGAGCGGAAGCAGATACAGACTCCTGCATGGGTCCTGACTGGGATCCACTAGGGGGCGATGCTCTTCTCATCTGGGGCCCTTGCTCCCTTGTAACTGGAGCCATTTTTCAGTGCCTGAGGTGGAGACCATGGAGCCATCCTCAGCTTTGGGGCCAACTCACTCTAATCAAGCCTTGGCTTCAGAAGGGGAAGTGGGAGGGGAGGAGAGGAGAGGGAGAGAGAGAGAGAGAAAGAAGCAAGAGGGAGAGGGGGCCCTGGCCAGTTGGCTCAGCAGTAGAGCGTCGGCCTAGCATGCGGAGGACCCAGGTTCGATTCCCGGCCAGGGCACACAGGAGAAGCGCCCATTTGCTTCTCCACCCCTCCGCTGCGCCTTCCTCTCTGTCTCTCTCTTCCCCTCCCTCAGCCAAGGCTCCATTGGAGCAAAGATGGCCCGGGCGCTGGGGATGGCTCTGTGGCCTCTGCCTCAGGCGCTAGAGTGGCTCTGGTCACAACATGGCGACGCACAGGATGGGCAGAGCATCGCCCCCTGGTGGGCAGAGCGTCGCCCCATGGTGGGCATGCCAGGTGGATTCCGGTCGGGCGCATGCGGGAGTCTGTCTGACTGTCTCTCCCTGTTTCCAGCTTCAGAAAAAATGCATAAAAAAAAAAAAGAGGGAGAGGTGTGGAGAAGCAGATGGGTGCTTCTCTTGTGTACCAGACCAGGAATCAAACCCTGGATGTCCACACACTGGAGCCGATGCTCTGCCACTGAGACAACCAGCCAGGGCCCCATTGGTTCTTATAAAGTGTGCTTCTCTGGACGGAGCAGGCTGAACCCAGGTACCTTTCCTTTTGGCTTTCTTTTTTTGATCATTTTGATCTTTTTGTGCTCAATATACTGGATAAAGAGATATACTGGGTAAAGCATACTAATTTTATAACATTCCTCAATTCTGTCATGTACAGATTGATTTTACTAAAGCATAAATAAATAAAACAGATCTGAGATTAACATGAAGTTCTAGTTGTGCTAACAAAAATTTTTTAAAAAGTTAAACTATTATAGTCTCTTCAATTTGAGAAATGGTACATTTATTCACTTGGCAAGAATCTTGCTCTTAACATGTCTGCAACCATGACCAGTGAATGGTGGGTGACTTTACCGACTCTTCCAGTTCTGCCCTGGTAACATTTGTGGGGCATTTTTGAACAGTGCACATCTCTTTGAGTTTTACAATATCACCTTCCTTGTAGATTCGTGTGTATGTGGCCAAAGGACAACTCTGTTGTTTTGAGAGTTTATAACATTTGTTTTTCTTTTTCACATGGTGCTGGTCATTTTGGCAAATTACTGGAAAATGGCAGTTCTGGTCAAAAGGTCAAATAAGCAATTTTTATTCTCATGTATTTTAGTTACTTTGTGTCTATGTTTTTCTCTGGCAGCTGGAAACAACCTATACTGGATTCTTATTTATTTTGTTCTTGCAGTGTAAATGTTTGTCTATGAGGTGTTCTAAATTAATTATCTTCTTTTAGTTGGTACTCAAAGGATGAATTAGCACTCAAAGGATAAACTATTTTGAAGGAAAAATAATGAGTGGAAACCTATAGCTCTAAATGCTTGTTATACTTTCAATTTCCTAAAATAGATGTTTTATGCTTCTGGAATTTTCATGTATCATGAAACCAGTCAACAGAATTCAAAAAGATCACAATCATATCTATTTCCAAGAATATAAACTGTACTATATGAATATAAGCATATGTTTACCCACAAGTTGAATACAATCTGAATGAATTTTTAACTACAAAACAAAACAAAACAAAAAACTAATGAATTAACTATATAGTTCATAAAAATGTTTTAAACTTGAGCTTTCTAAGAAATTTACTCAATTTTTTACTTTACTGGGAATCTGTAGACAAAATCTTAGAGATAAGAAAGTAGATATACAAGGTCATTCTGCAATATATATATATATATACATACATATATATATAGAGAATATATATATATAGAGAGAGAATATATATATACTCAGATTTGAAAAATTTATTTTTTTAGCAAATATAAACCATTTTGTATTTAATTTTGTATGCTAGCAAACTGTAACTTCCTGCTTTTAATAAAATGACTTATGAAAGGTTTAGAAATTCTGTGGGCATCAAATAAATCCTAAAACATTGTGTTTTTATGAGCCGAGTGTACGTGAATCGAAACCATATGACGATCATTTCCTTTAAATGAAATGCACATGGTGAGAACACAAAAGAAGAAAGTGCTGGGCAGAACTTACGTAAACGTAGCCTCTGGATTTCTGAAGTTAATGTTGTTTTTTCTGGTACTGGTAAAATATGCATCAACATGAAGGACTACCACAGTTCTTCCTAAATTTAAGAACAGCTTGCTTAAGACTAGCAGAGCAATGAATGTCTTCTTTCAGTGTTTCCATTTCATCAAAACACTTTTTTTTATAGAGTGTGCCTCTATAAAACAAGTGTTTCCAGCCATTTTCTTCCTTTAAACTGTAGCCATATTCAAGACATGAAAAGAAATGCATGGTGTGGGCATGATTTGGAGTAAGACATTTTGAGTAGAAAAGAAATACCCTCGGGATTACAAAATACAAAATTTAAATGAAAAACTATTATAAAATTCTTGTATTAAAATTTTCTACTTTGTGAAATGGATGAACCTACACATTTATTTATTTTTTTTCTTAAAATGAATATATTTGAAAGTATTATTGTAAAATCAAAATGTGTATGTTTTTTGAGACTGTCTACATAAAGTTGTGTCCCAAACATATTGTCAATGATACATGTTATGTGTTCAATTTAACATTTCAGTAATGTGACAAAAATGATTAGTAATTAATAATTTATAATTTTCACCAACATCATTTTCTTAAAAGAAGATTTAAAATGAACTGTTTTTCTAAACCTGCCCTGAAAGTTATTACTTTACCAAATGTAGTACAGTAGTTTCTTGGTGTCCATGGGGGTTGGTCCTAAGACCCCCACACATATGAAAAGTTGAGGATGCTCAAATCTTTTATGTCACTGTGTAAACTAGTGCATACATTTGGCCCTCTGCATCTGTGAATTTTCAACCATGGAATGAAAACACTGGTTTAGATTCAAGATTGGCAGAATCTGCAGATATAAAATCTCAGCTCTAGAGAGGGCTGACTGTATTTTAGTTTTAAACTACACAGTTGGAAAGAAGGAAAACAAGGCTGATTACATAAATTGACAGGGTCAGAGCAAACTGAAAATGTAGGCCTCATTAAAAAAAAAGAAAAATATCAAGATGTTGAAATGTGGCACCCTTATAAAGAAGGTGGAGACTTGTGTGACAGGAAGCATGCCCATGAAGCCAAAGAAAACAGAAAGAAGAGCAAGAGATTAATTTTAGAGAGAATTTCTTTAGGTGATCTGCATTTGTATTTTTTTTTTAATGTGAAGGTGTTAAGAAATATAAAAACGATCTTATTATCATTATGTGGACTGCGGTTTTTACCAAAAGGTATATAAAGTTCTTTTCATTTTTTTGTTGTTTCATGTGTTTGCTTAATTGGGATTCTTGATCCACAACACCCCTCTAAAATTGAAAAGAATATTACTTCATAGTTTACAGGCAAAATATCTCCTAAGTGATATTCAATAAATACTGAATTTGATGTCCAAGTATTCTTATGATGGTTATAATTCTTTTACATTTGGTTGCAAAATGTTGAGTTCAAATAAAGCAAATATGTAATGAGGCACATTTTTCCCTCTCTACTGATTATAGGACACATGGACCTTTAACTATGTAGTTTAATATTTAAGCCCTGCTCAAGACCCTTATTTTGGGTGTGTTTGAGTATGCTTGTTCATGTTTATATTCTTTTTTTTTTTTTACAGAGACAGAGAGAGAGTCAGAGAGAGGGATAGATAGGGACAGACAGACAGGAACACAGAGAGATGAGAAGCATCAATCATTAGCTTTTTGTTGTGACACCTTAGTTGTTCATTGATTGCTTTCTCATATGTGCCTTTACCATGGGGCTACAGCAGACCGAGTAACCCCTTGCTTGAGCCAGCAATCTTGGGTCCAAGCTGGTAAGCTTTTGCTCAAACCAGGTGAGCTCACGCTCAAGCTGGTGACCTCAGGGTCTCGAACCTGGGTCCCCCGCATCCCAGTCTGACACTCTGTCCACTGCGCCACCACCTGGTCTGGCCATGTTTACGTTCTTTATATCTTACCTCACTCCATGCTCTTAGGGTAAAATGCTCTAAGTTACTTGTAAGATACTAAATTGGAGGATAAAGCTACTGAATGATGTGACTTGAAAAAGACTATGTTTCATGGGAAAAGACTATGTTTCTTTTCAATTTTAGAGGGGTGTTGTGGTTTTATTTAACATGAAAAATGTAAAATAATTAGGCTTTAATTTTGGCATCTTATTCCTAACCTGATAGCTGATATGCACAATGTCATAAAAAATCAACTTAACAATTAATTATTATAATATTTTTGTGAATACTAGTTATTTCAAATTATGTGACTTTTACTTTTTTATGTCACAAAAAAATTGTGAAAAAAATTAAAGCCATAAAAATTATTAGAGTAGTTTATTCACCAAAGAGAGACAAAATAAAGTATTAATTTTTAAATATAGAACCAGATCTCTATCTATGAGTCAGTTTCCATTTTGAATGTTAGTTTATTTTATTCATAGATACAGAGTACAGACTGACAGCTGTCAGTAGGGTGGGGGTCAGGGGGCTGGGTAAAAAATATGAAGATATTAGGCAAAAAATAAATAATAAACTTCACAGGAAAAGAATGGGGATTACCAGAGGGAAAGAAAGGTAAGAAGATGTAGGAGAGGGTTAAGGGAAGATAAATGGTGATGGAAAAAGGCTTGACTTTGATTGGCAAACACACAAATATAATATACAGATAATGTATTATACAATCGTGCACCTGAAACCTGCATAATTTTATTAACCAAAGTCACACCAATAAGTTAAATGAAGAGGTATAAAAAGATTACAGAAGACTGACATGTGGTGGCACAGTGGATAAACCGTTGACCTGGACTGCTGAGGTTGCCAGTTCTAAACCCTGGGCTTGCCCTGTCAAAGCATGATGCTTCTTGGCCTCCCCCCTTCTCTCTCTCTCTCCTCTCTCTCTCTCTCTCTCTCTCTCTCTCTCTCCCTTCTAAAATGAATAAATAAATAAAAATAATTAAAATATTACAGAGCTAAGAAGACCAAGGAAAAGAGTGAGAGAGAAGGAAGAGAGACTGATGAGGTACATGGTAGATAACAATGAATAACCCAGCTAATTGTACTAGGTGATTAATTGTGAATGATTATTATATACAACTCTAAAATTACCAATATTAAAAAAAAACATGATAAGATACATTGAAACTATTTTGAAGACAGTATATTTTGTGGATTAACTCTACCAAAGTATTTTCCACTATAAGTAAATTTTTTGCAACAAGATAAGTTTAGAAAGCATAATTAACTAAATATACAGTTACCATAACTTTCTTTATGAATTAAACTATTTGCTTTAGTGCTTTCTAAAATTCAGACTCAATTGATATGTGCTGGAAGTACCATTCCTAGAGTTGTGCTATTATTTTACATTCATTATCTTACTTATTTCTACCCACTACCTAAATATACCAAGAACTGAATTTTAATAGATTGTAATACTGAGGTTCAGAGAGATTGAATAACATATTATAATTTACAGATTAAAGTCAATGGAAAGCAAAGATTTAAACTCTGCTATTCTTATTGTATACCAAGTTTTATGTAAGGTTAGAATCTTAAAACATTCAAGTCAATTGGTAGACAAAATTTTACCTTTCTAGCTGCTTTTGATTTTTTTAAATGGAATTTCTCTATTAGATATTTTATTTGTTTTGTTAATAGTACTAGTTTCTATCTGGAGAGGTAACTCAGTTGGTCAGAGAGTTGTTCCGATGCACCTAGGTTGTGGTTTTGATCCCCAGACAGGGCACATACAAGAATCAACCAATAAATGCATAAATAAGTGGAACAACAAATCAATATTTCTCTCTTTCTTTTTCTATAAAGTCAATAAATAAAGATTATAATAATAAAATTTGTTTAAAAACATTAAAATAGAGTCCAAAAAACAGCTTTACCTACAAAAAGCCAAACTGTGTTTTAAATAAAAATGTAGTACTAACAAATTTTGAAAAGTAAAAAGAATAAACCTTGAAAAAATATCTTCTACTCTTAATGTCATTTTAAATAACCTTGAAGAAAAAAATTATTGGCTGTTTTTTTCTTCTGAATTTATGTTTTACGCAACTTCTTTTATTTTCTTATTTCGTTTACCACACTTTGAAATATATATTCATGGTTAATTAGTTGTGGTTTAAAAATTGGGACAGAAAACTCTTCTTGCAAGACAATCACATTTTAAAATTAGTTTTTTTGAAAAGTCACCTTCAAAATATGTAACATAGTATTCTCCCTTGCTCTAGTTATTTCTTTGTTTAAAGTATATTAATTTGATATTTTAAGCATTCTTAATTATCATATTCAAAGTTATTGTATTTTCCAGCTTGTTCTGCTAGAATACATTATGTGTATCAATCTTCTCATATTAGAGTACTTACTAAATTGAAAATTATGTGCTACAGAGTGGTCCTATAAATACATAAACTTACACGGGACAAATATAAAATGTGGTACCTGTGGTAGGACATAAAATGAAAATAAATATAAAAAACACAGAAATTATGCATTCCATTAGAAGTGACAAATGACCTACTCAAGAATTTAAAAAGAAGAAAACTGTCTATCAGTATTACTTGTAGAGATTTCACAGGGGTTTTGGGGCCTAAAACTAGCACTGTATGAAAAGAAAATAAGTCAATAAGTGGAGAGAAGGAAAACTAGTTTTCCTGAGAGAAGAAATGATATGACTGAAACTGAAGAATAAAGAACATGGGATTTCTGGACAGGGGTGGGTGAATAACCCATGTAGATTTAAAGGATATTGTTGTACAGAAATAATAGGAAACTAATTTGGCACATATAAAAGGTTTTCAGACTAATTACTGCAACATTTATTTTGTAGGGAATATGAAGAGTTCAAATATAAGGAGAATGATATAGTTATATTATTCACAGCTGGTGTTTTTTTTTTTTTTAAAGTAATGCCATGGGAGGAAGGGTATAAGAGAGAAATTACAGTGGAAAAAACTAGATACTGAGCTCTTTCCTTTAGGAAAAAAGGCTAACGGAACTAAAATCTTAGAATGAGCTGTTGAGTGGGGCTGTAATATAAACAAAAATGGAAAGAATACAAAAGAGAACAAAAAAA
This sequence comes from Saccopteryx leptura, assembly GCF_036850995.1. Classification (NCBI taxonomy): domain Eukaryota; kingdom Metazoa; phylum Chordata; class Mammalia; order Chiroptera; family Emballonuridae; genus Saccopteryx; species Saccopteryx leptura. The sequence goes on along the minus strand of NC_089506.1, from coordinate 64,371,599 downwards.
ATTGACAAACAGAATGTTATTAGCCAGAAGTTTGAAAAATGTATTACCATAATGACTGGAAAAGTATAATAGAATTGACTAAACAGGGATACTCAGAATGATAAATTTGATCTCAATTATTCCATCCCATTGTTAACTTTCAGAACATATTTTGCATTCAAAGTGATAACACAAGGAACAGGTGGAATGCTCTATAAGCAATTAGAGAGGCACAAGGAAGATGAGCATGGGGGATGCTGAAGGTGGAATCATTCATGAATAAATTATCCTGGAAGTGAAGGAAGGTATATATTAGCATATAAGCTTACCATTAATAAATAGGAACAGAAATCTATGGTCTCAGAGCCATAAAACATGACTAGAAAATAAATGAGTAAGAAAGATATGTAAAGGATATAAGGCAGCCTCTGGTTTCATGTTGACTGGTTTCCAATTTGAACTCTACTATCCTTAGAATATGGCCTTATACAAATTATTAACCTGTTATGCATCAGTTTTATCATCTTTAAAATGGGGATAATATCTGTAACGATGTCATGAAACTGAGATTAGCCTTAAATGCTTAAATGCATATGTAGCATTCACAACAATGTCAGGGTCATAGAAATAGCTTAACAAATTTTTACTATATGAAAAAATAATAATTTCAAAGGGCAGAGATATTGACACCTAGAAAAAGAAAAACATGTTCTTTCAAAATCATAGTGTAATTTTTCAGGCTTTTTTTCTTTATTATTAAGCTTCAAATTTCAATCACACTTCACTCCCTTTTTGAAAAAGAAGCATGAGGAAGCTACATAATTAGTAATGTCAACTAATGCTGGACAGGCTTGGATGGATAGTAATTTCATAAGAAATTACTAAGAAAATAAGGAACAACATTTAGAACAGGGGTCTCAAACTCGCGGCCCGGGGGCCGCATGCGGCCCGCCGAACAATTTTGTGCGGCCTGCAGACTAATCCACGAAGTTCAAAATATTTTGGATAAAATTAAGTAAGCCTAGGGGCCTAATTGTATTTTTCATTTCTCTAGCATCCTAGCTAGATATTAGCTTAGTTAACAGCAGTTGTGATGCGAACTACAGTTTCTGGTCGTTTTGTGACACTGAGTAAACTGCATGTACGATTGTGCTTGTTGTACTGATTTTTTTTTTTGTTTTCAACTGCAGTGAGAAAAGTGTTGCGTAACAGTTGCCTTTTGTAGACCTAGTGCGGCCTGCCAAACTGCTGTGATCTTGCTCTGCGGCCCACATGCTGAGTTGAGTTTGAGACCCCTGATTTAGAACAATCTTTTTTGTATATGTTTTCATGAACTATTTTGTCAGCTGTCTTGTATTTAACACAAGGTAATCTAATTATCCGTTTAGTTTGGTGCTACTCTGAATTTTGTCCCAGTAAATTTCCTGGTTTTAGGTTAGCCATTCTGTTGCTCTGGCTAGATATGCATTGACCTGGTAAATATACTTGACATTCTGAATATAAGAATGATTATAAGGAATTCTGTATTCTTCTTTCCCTGATTATGACAACTGATGCATATTATAAAGTTCATCAATCAACTGTCTTACAAAAATATTAGACCAATCAACATTACTTGCATAAACAGCATGATGAGACATTGAACAACTGCTTAAAAAAAAAAAAAGACAGAGAATGTTGCATTCAATCACTGCCAAGAATGTATATTCCTGTGGGGAAGATAAAATAAACCACATACATATGAAACAATCATAAACATTTAGTTAAGAGCTTGACAATAGTGAAACATTTCAAACATATACATAATTTGTAAAGAAATGGTTAAAGAATGTAAAGAAGAAGAAAACACTTCATGTTTTGAAATGTTCTAAGATGATTTTGACAGAGCAGATGGTTGTTAGTTTGGCTTCAGTGATACGGTTGGATCTGATTGGACAGTGAGAAGAAAGGGAAATAGTCCTTGTGATAATCTAACATAAAGATGATTGTTATTTATGTATTTCTCAGAGAAGGGATATGCCAAAAATTATCTTATTTCATTAAAATAAATTCCACATGCACTTTCACATTTGCACTCTACCCACTCTTCATCAAAGTAAGAGCAATTTATAATGGCTTTCATTATTCTACAATTATAATTACATTAAAATTTAGTACCTGCTTAGAAAATAATAATACATCGACGTACATTTGTTTGTCTACAAAATGCCAAAAGGTTAAAACAGATTTTAATATGTTGATTATTATTTTTTACTAGCATCTTTTTTTTTATTTTATTTTGAAAATTAACTTTAACAGGATGACATTGATCAAAGTACATAGGTTTCAGGTAAATATTTCTATATCATTTGAATTGTTGGTTATGTTGTATACCCATCAGCCAAAGTTAAATCATTTTATGTCACCTTGTATTTGTCCCTCTTCATACCCTTTCCCCACCCCTGCATTATCCCTCTTCCCTCACCCCCTTTCCCTTGGTAACCACTTTTGCCTACGTCCATGAGCCTCAGTTTTATATCCCCCTTATGTGTGAAATTATACAGTGCTTAGCTTTTTCTGATGTTGTTATTTCACTCAGTATAATGACTTTGCAACATGGATGGACCTTGAGAACATTATACTGAGTAAAATATATTGATTATTTAAATGTAATCATAGCCAACCATCCACTTCTCATGATCCTAAGAAAAACTAGCTTTTGTCACCTCCTTATTTTGGAGATTTTCATAGTGGCAATAATGATCGAATCTTCTTGATGCATAGACAAGTAAGATGAGTTATGTTTATATCATTTTTGAACTCTCTATAAATTAGCACTGGAAAAAATGTTTCTGTTATAATTTCAACCTAGTGGAACATAAACTCATTTAGTCATGTCAAAGTCTTATTATTTGGCTTGTCGGTGAAAAAGCTGGTGATTAGTGCTAAATATATTTGTATATTTTAATTGCTGTTTATCTCAAAAGCTTCAACTGTATATAGAAACAAAAGAAAGTAATTAAAATATCAGCAGAAGTTGTCAGCAACAAACTATCAAACAAAATTAGTAATAGGAAAGTTTGCCATGGTCCAGTAATCATGTGCTACAAAGAATTAATAATAATTTCCTCATGAACTAAGATTGCAGAGAAATTTCAATACTGTTTTCAGTTTGTCTAGTATGCAACAGGGAAAGTCATATGTGTGTGTGTATGTCTGTGTGTATACATGTAAATACCTATTCACATCCATATTATAACTGTGGCAGCCCCTTAATACTGTCGGCAGCTCATTTCAGATATTTATTTTTAATAGTAAATTTGAGAAAACCACATAAAAACTGAATAACTACTGAATAACTCTCTTCTCAAAAATGTTGAGTATGTGGTGTAGCAAATGACAGTAACTGGAAGTTTATCTCCAAGTAAGAGAATCTCTTTATTTTTGACTCACATCGAATAATTTATATATTGATTTGTATTATCAGAGCTAAGATTTCTGAGTACCTTGGGGAACCGAAATCATTTTGATAATTTAATTTACTCCTTATATAATTTCCTCCTTTATTTATTTATTTGTTTGTTTGTTTATTTGTTTGTTTACTTTTTATTTGAGAAAGAGACAGACGACAGACAAAGACAGACAGAAAAAGAGAGAGATGAGAAGTATCAGCTCATAATTGTGTTACGATAGTTGTTGCTTGATTGCTTTTTCATATGTGCTTTGATTGGAGGGCTGCAGCTGAGCCAGTGAACCCTTGCTTAAGTTGGCAACCCTTGGCTCAAGCCAGAGACTCTGGGCTTCAAACCAGTGACCATAGAGTCAATTCTATGATGCCAAGCTTAAGCCAGCAACCCCACGCACAAGCTAGTGAGCCTGCACTCAAGTTGGAAATCTTGGGGTTTCAAACCTGAGTCCTCAGCATCCTGGGTATACACTCTATCCACTGTGCAACCACTTGATCAATCATCTCTTTCTCCTTTTAATATCTCACTCATAGATAAGCAACTCTCAGTGACATATGGAAAGTTATGCTAAAGAGCCGTGGTGGGATTCATATAATTCAATAATTGGTTCTCTGCCCTAATGACCATTTTTAGTATAAAAAATAATATACCAAAAGGTAGTTTATTATTTCTTGCATTCAGTACTTAAATAAAAACAATAAAAGAGGTATACAAAACTAGATTAGTTTAGCCTGACCTGTGGTGGCACAGTGAGATAAAGCGTCAACCTGGAACACTAAGGTTGCCGGTTCGAAACCCTGGGCTTGCCTGGTCAAGGCACATATGGGAGTTGATGCTTCCTGCTCCTCCTCCTTCTCTCTCTCTCTCTCTCTCTCTCTCTCCTCTCTCTCTCTAAAAAAATCAATCAATAAAAAATATTGAAAAAAATTAGATTAGGTTATAAGAAAGAGTTTTAAAATATTAATGAAAAAGTATTAAATAATACCTTATAAAAAACAACAAAACTGTTATTTAAGGTTTTTCCATATTGCTTCTTGATTGGAGTGCTCATGTGCAATATATTTCACCTGTGAACAGAACTAATGTTAGTAAGGGTGCTTACCATACGCTGTTACACAGATGGATGTTAAAAAACAGTAAGAAATGTAAATTTTTGATTTTCACACTGGTTGGCTCCCCAGGCACCCACCTTAGAGAGAATCTTAATTACAAGTGGCATTTTAACAACCAGTTCACCAAACTCAACAAAAAAATTGTGTATCAGTTCTGCCAAACCAATGTAAATGGGCTGAATTCCACCACTGCTAAAGAGGTAATGGGACTTTGGCAGTTACTCAGAAAGCACTAGTGGTTCCTAAAATACTTTATTATTCTTAAAGAAAGCAACATTATGGCCACTTTCCCCCATGCCACAAAGCTCAGAACCTGACTGTCTTGTGTGCTTCCAGGATAAGCTTGGTGTGCTGTGAATGTCAAGTATTTCATTATCAATAATAACAAGATAAAACTCAAATGTATTGTAAAAAAATACTGTATAATATAATGTCAATCTGTTATCACAGTAACACCATATGTCCTCTACCTAGTGACTTTTGTGGCTTTTAGAGCACTTGCCAGTTTCTATTTAGAATTTCAATGCATGTTAAAAACTATTGTGCTTTTAATTTTAAGGAGTAGATCAGTGTATCAGAACCAGGAATATTATTAAAGCTGATCTCCCCATGACTTCTCCAACCCCTCGCCCTCTGAGTTATCTGTTGTAATTTGTTAGTATTTTTAATTATAAATGAAATAAAATTGGCTTCTGTGGTATGACAGGAAAAATTAAACTATTTATTGAAGCAACATACTATGATGAGGTCAGAGAAAGAGAATCATTTAAATTGAATGGCTGAAACATATTTCTAAATTCAGAGACCATCTGCAATGCAGTGGCTATAAAATTAAGAAATTCATTATGGTAGCAGGACAGTGATATTAGTTTACTCTAGAAACAGTTCAAGATATTTTACAATAATGAATGTGCAACAACTGATAAATACAATAAAAAATGAACAGGTAAGAAGACCCAGATTGAAGAAAAACAAGAGAAAGATAAAACCGGAATGAGTCTAAAAATCAAAATGCATATTGTAACAAAAATGAGGCACCTTTTTAGCTCTAATCATCATTTTTGTGATATTATTACAGTGAAATATCAAAAATAAATTTCTGATTTGAACATAATTTTGAAGGTTCTGAGAACAGGTCCATTCATTTGTTTGTTTTTATTAATTTATTAATTAAACAAAGGTATTTTGAAAACCAAAGATAATTTTCTCATCTGTAGAAACAAAATAATATATGATATAATATAACAATATAATATTGGAAACAATGCTCAAGAAATTATTTTTAGTTTCAAATTAGTAAGTAGTTCCATTAAACTCATCTTATAACATCCATTAGTATAGAACATAGCAATATTATAGATATGATGCAATAAAAACAAGTTATATACACATCAGTCTAAAAATAGGTTAATTTCAGGCTTTAAATTGCCTATAATAATGAATACCAGGATTCTGGACTTCAGGGACCAGTAACAATGAATGCTAATAATGGAGCAACACAAAGGGTGACTAAGTTGGAACATAGAAATATATCAAAAGAAAATTTAGACTCTACAATCATCACCATTATTAGAGGAAATGAAAATATATTTTTATATTTTCTGCTTTATGTTTTATTTGACTTTCTTTTAAATGCTATGCCTCTTTCTTGATTTTATTGTTTAAATTGTATTTTTTTATGAAATTGGTGTTTTTCTTTTCATGTGTAATTTTATTTTATGTAAATGATACTCTACTTTTTTTTAACTGTTTTTACAAACACTATTTAAGATATCCTATACTTTTCTCTAACTAAAAAAAAAAACCATAACCTTGTGTGAGTACCCTCCTAGAGAAAGCCAGGATGTGAGCTCTTGTTCTCATGAGAAACTGCAAGCAGCACCAGCTCTCCTGTGCTGGGCGGCCCACTGGGTGCGAGCTCCAGCTCCCCTGTATATTTGAGCTAGTTTAGCCTTGTTTCCCAGGCGCTTCTATATCAGGTGCCCAGAAGATTGCCTCTTAGGGCGTGGGCTAGCTAACATAGTAAGTTAACATCACCACACTAAGGTGTTAGGACCCAGGTTGATGTAATGGTGGTACCTAGTCACTATTGTCTGTAAGCCCTATCCACCCGTGCCTGCACTGGTAGCCTGGGAGCAGCAGAATGAATAAAGACTTGAAGCATGCATCACTTGCCCTCTGCTCCTCAGGCTTTTTTCACCTTGGGGATCTCACTGCTGAAATTATTCCTCCTGGAGCAGGTGTGCTCTGACAACTGGTGTAGTTGGCAGAATCCAGTGAGTATCTCCATGATCCCCGCACCCATGGAGGGTGGCGGCCACCTATGGCCACTGACTGGGTACTGGCACCTGGTGGTGGTGGGCGTGTAGACTAGGAAGACGTGTATCCCACATCTGAGGCCTTGGAAGACTTGGAGTGTAACTTCCCGAAGACACCTTGGGAAACTGCAGGACATGTCCTGGCTCCTTTTGACAATGGTACAGAAGCTGAACCTCCAACTCTTAGAACAGGGCATGTCTGCAGATCCAGTAGTCAGAGAAAGTCCTGGTAGACCACATAATGGCCCTCAAAACAATTACAACAGTCAGAAGACGCCTGAGAGCGGCAGCTGCAAGCTGTTGAAGCAGGCCTCCATGGCACAGGTCAGAAATTGCAGGCAGAGTCCGCCCTCATATTCCTAAAACTTTCCCTTCAGTCCCCGAGTCCCTCCTTGTCAGTGTTACAGGCTCATCCACTGATCAAGAGGCATACAGAGCATAATCACTCCCTGGCACCAGGAGGAGGTGCTGTCAGACTGGCTGATTTCACCCAGCACATGATCTATATGCAATATACTCCCCCGGGAGCTCCAGGATCTGTGTCAGCAGTATCGTCAGCAGGTTAGAGAATCTGTGTCTGCCTGGCTATTACATAGAGCTGTCACTACCAACGCTTAGTTGCTGGTCAGGGGAACAGAATCCTAATCAATTAGCTCATGTCAATGTCTCAGCTAGTGTAGAAAAACTCAGGAGACCTACCAGAAACTGAGTAAGTAAAGCACATACATTGACTTAGTGCAGATCACTCAGGAAATAGGTGTGAGGCAGATGATGTACAAGGACCAGTATCAGGGTCCCAACGAGGAAGTATTTACTACTCTTATAAAAGACCTTTGGGTTCATGGTGGCCCTCCTAACCGCATTTGTAGACTGCTGTATCAGTAAGTGAGCCTTGGCCAACCTGGGAGATGTAGAAGTCCAGCAGAAAGAGAGGGGGTTAGCAGTGCATGCTTCAGCTCCTGCAACCCACTTGAAGTGGGAAAATTGAAGGCACAAACCTCTAAAGGGCCAATAAAGTGTTTAGGCAGTAAATGTAGATTGAGTTAGTAGCGGCCAGGGAGACCCCCATGGAGGATAGTTAGGGAGACAGATGAAGTCTTGCTAGTTTTATGGTGGCAGCTGCACCCAGAGCAGCATTTTCTGACAAGTACTAACCAGCAGGCCTGGAACAGGCCAAAGAGTCAAAGAATACCCAGAAACTAAGACTCCAAGCTTTTGTGGAACCAGATTCCCTGCTTGATTGAAGTGCTGGCTGAGGCACCAGATGGGCTGGGGAGCCCGGTAACCGAAGGCCACACGTGACAGTGACAATCCATTGGTCCCTCCCACAATGTCCAGCATGTCCTGGCCCTGGTGGACATTGGAGCTGACTGCATCCTTCTCTAGGGTAACCAAAAATATTTTAAAGGCCTGGTTTCATATATTGAGGGATATAGAGGCCAACAGATTAGAGTACGAAGGGTTATCTTGGTCTTAGGTATGGACCAGTTACCCCCTAGAGCTTATGTTGCATATATTTCTCCTTTATGGAATATATTCTGGGCACTGATATTCTGTAGGACCTTACAGTCACTACCAGAAGGAGAGTTTCGGTTGCATGTGCAGGTTGTAAAGCCTGTTGTGTGAGCTCATCCAAACTACCACAACCCCAACGCATTGTGCAGATCTGACAATATTGGCTACCAGAATAACAAGAGGATATTGAGCAGACTATCTTAAAGTTAGAAGAAGCAGGTATCATCCAACCAACCCAGAGCTCTTTCAAATCCCTGGTATGACCGATATGGAAGCCAGACAGATGTGGCGCATGATAGTTGACTATCGAGAGTTGATCAAGGTCATGCCACCAGTGCATAGAGTACTACCCTCTATTTTAGACTTGATAGACAAGCTCAGAGTGACACTGGGAACTTACCACTACGTAGTAGACCTGGCAAATGCTTTTTCTACATAGACATTGCTCCGAATAGCCAGGAACAATTTGCCTTTGCTTGGGATGTTGTCAATAGACTTTTGATGTTTTGTCACAGGGTTTTTGCATAACCCAACCATTTGTCATGGTCTTGTGGCCAAGGACTTAGCCACCTGGAAGCAACCCCCTATGGCGCTGCTGTTCCATTACACCGATGACTTGATGCTAACCTCTGACTCTCTTGCAGATGTAGAAGCACCTGAAACCAAGGTGCAGCAAGCACTGCTGGAATAGAGATCCACAGTTAATGATATCAAAGTCCAGGGCCAAATTGCCTATCAAATTCTTAGGATTTTTCTGGTCAGGTAAGACCAAAATGATCCCTGATACTGTCGTTGATAAGGTTTAAGCTTTCCCTCGACTGCAGACACGCAAACAGCTGCAGACCTTTGTAGGTTTTTTTTTTGAGTATTAGTGTGTGTTCATTCTCTGTCTAGCCCATATTATCCTCCCTAAGCACTAGCTGTGCATGAAAGGGGTAATGTAAGATTGGTCGAAGAAGCAGAATGGGCCTTTAAAGATGCCAAGCTGGTCGTGGCCCAGTCACAAATTCTACACATAGTTGATATCATTAAGCCTTTCCAGTTAGATGTTACTGTAACCCTCGAAAGGTTTAGATAGGGCCTAAGGCAGAAGTTGGGGCAGAGATGTACTTCAATAAGCTTTTGGTCCCAGTTTCATTACCTTTGTTGAATTTCCAGATACTGTGCAGGGGGTTGATGCCACCCCCAGTCCTTATTGTGAAGGGACACATCCCATATCAACAAATGCCTGGTATATGGATGGATTCAGGCAAGGAAACCCTTCCATCTGGATTGTGGTGGGAATATGGCTAGACACAGATGAACTGTAGTTTAAGACAGAGCTAGGCCAAAGCAACCAGTGGGTGGAACTCCAGACTCTTTGGCTAATCTTGATGTATGAGCAAAGCAAAGTACATATTTGCACCAACAGCAAAGCTGTCCATCATGGCCTTACTTTGTGGCTTCCTCAATGGGCTATCCAGCAATAGATTGTTAGGGGCTGATCACAATGCTGCTGACCCAGTAGGGAAGCTCTAGAAAAGAGGGCAGAAGGAAGTGGCAGTGTTAGACCATGTCCCTGGGCACTGCCCTTTGCAAGCTCCCAAAAATAATTAGGCTGAATCCTTATCTGTAATTAATATACTCGTCCTTTGTAGAGGAGACCAAGCTGTGTGGCTACGTCAGAAGACAGGTCATGCAGGACTTCGAACCATGTGGACCTCAGCTAAGCATTGGTGTTTGACCCTCAGTACCACGAGCCTATGAGCTGCCATGTACAGATGTAACGATTGTGCCAAACATTACTCACACTACCAGAGACTACCAGTTGTACCAGGACAGGTAGAGAAAGGGTTAAGATGCCTATACCATAGGCAAGATTGATTACATTGTCCCCTGCCTGCTGTACAGAGGTAAAAGTATGCTTTTACTGCTATTGACACTACTACAGGTCTAGAGTATGCTTGTCCTACTCAGACAGCCAGCCAGGCTGACACTATTCATACCCTAGAGTTTGTGTACCACTTATGGGAGACCCCTCGTGATTAGTAGTAACTGAGGAACCCACTTTGCAGGGCACAGGGTGTAGACTTGAACTAAAGAAGAGGATATAGAATAGAGGCTACATGTGCCATACTGGCCCCAGGCAGCAGGAATAATAAGTGAAATAACCACCTACTGAAGAAAAAGCTACGACTTAGTGGTCCCATGATCCGCTAGGCCAGGTAGGCTACTCACCTCCCTCTAGTCAAATTGTTAAATAAGCAGCCCTGGAGAATTAGATAGTCACCATTGGAAAGCCTAGTACAAGGATATCTGCAGGCCCTTCGAGTGCACATACCAGCAAGGTGAAGTCTCAAAAGAACTGTTGCCTCTAACTAAGCAGAGTAGACTCTTGTTACCCACAGTTAAGGTCTTTGCTGAAGGACAATGGAATCAAAGCATGTATCCATAAGAATTACAAACAGAGACCCACTAGGTGGCCCTATTAGAACCCGAGGGCTTAGGGATAAAACTATAAGTGACTGTATAGCCACACGCCTATTGCTGGCCTAAACCACTCATTATTACCTTACCCTCTGATGGGAACAGAAGCATTTTACAAGGGATGCCCCTCATACACCAGTGGCCTCTACCCTTGCTCACAGTACAGGAGATTCCTCCACATTCTTCTCTACCCCTGGGAGCAAAGGTTTGGTACCATGGACACATAGCTGCACTGTTTCCAGCAACCCTCCTGCTCCAGGATAGAGAAGTAGCACGTATACTCCCAGAAAGAAGGGACTTATCTCTAATGGTTTCACTATCTGTCCTTTACCTGCAATCAACTTGAGTTGTAGAAATAGTTTGCTGTCATAGGCCCATACTTAGCCCGTGTATACAACATTTCTCATTGTTAGGTATACACAGATATACCCGTTGAAGTTATGGAAGGACTGCCATAGTGAGTAGCTCCAGCTGCCCTTCCCCCAGCGAACTGAACTGCCTTAAACCACTGGGATCAGACCAGCCAAAACTGGAAGCAGCAGCAATGGGCTGTGGAAGCCCTTCTCCAAAGTGATCATCATAATCCCCTACCACTCCTGGAGTATACCATTTTAACAGCTGGGGATGGTTGGTTGGGGAACACGTGTAATTGTTAGAGCAGGTGTCTTTCTATATAGAGCAACATGATCCCACCCCCAAACAACTCTGTCTCAACATTTCTGTCATCCATGACCCCACTACTTAGTTGGATAGTTAGACATTTACTAGGACAAAACCCACTGATTTCCTTCCAGCCAGAGACTTATAGGTTTATAGACATTATGACTGGCTTTACTTACCTAGACATTAGACTAGTCAATGTACCTAGGGATGCTCATACATCAAGGGATGCATTCTTCATACACTGACTCAGTGACCCTCCAATTAGGACACTGTCTATCACTGCTGGTATTGGGCGAAGAAGGTTGCATAGTGGTTTTACCAGTTAGCAATATTTCTTCTAGAGGACGAACCATTGATGTAGAATTGCAGGTAGAAGCCTTGGCCCAGCATATTGCCTTAGCCTTGAATGTTACTCAGCAAGCCCTTTTAATGTTACTTGATGAAGCCACCCAAATGAGAAAAACAATGTTACAGAATAGAATGTCCTTAGACCTTCTAACTACTTACCAGGGGAGGATGTGTACCTTACTACATATAAAATATTGTGTATTCATCCCTGACAATCAAGAGGAAGTGAAGGAAGTTCTGACATAGATAAAGGGGGAAGCATAAGCCATACAGATGGCACAAGATGACCTCCTGACCACCTGGTAGAACCATGTTAGGAACACCTAGATGTAAGTCTAATTCATCATTACCTTAATGGCCATCTGATTGGTAGGAAAATGTTGTTCCCTATGCAATGTTGTTCAGGCTTCTAGGTCCAGAGAGCTAGTCTGTGAAACAAAGCCCCCATCCTGTAGGGGTAGAGTGTGAGGACCCTTATAGAGAAAGCCAGGATATGCGCTCTGGTTCTCATGAGAAACTGCAAGCAGCACCGGCTCTCCTGTGCTGGGCAGTCCACCCAGATGGCAGTTCCCCTGTGTTAATTGGGCTAGTTTTACCTTGGTTTGCAGGCACTTTTCGGTCAGGTGCCCAGAAGATTGCTTTTTATGGCATGGGCTAGCTAACACAGCAAATTAACATCACCAGACTAGTGTATTAGGACCCAGGTTGATGTAATGTTGGTACCTAGCCACTATTGTCATTAAGCCCTATTTATACCCGTGCCTGCTCTAGTAGCTTAGGAACAGCAGAATGAAGTCAAAATAAAAACTTAAAGCATGCAACACTTGCCTTTGGCTCTTCCAGTTTTTTTCACCTTGGGAATCTCACTACCGAAATTATCCCTCTCAGAGCAGGTGTGCTCCAACACCTTGTTAAAAGTTTTCTTAGTTTGCACATATTTACTTTAAGTAAAAACACTATTTTTTTCTCATTTTACCTGGAGTCAGTGAACACCCTTTTATGTATTGGCTGTGATGTATGTATGGTTGATTACAAAACATTCAATTTTAGAATCACTTACTATATCATTCAGTTAATTTTCCATAAATACATTTATCTTAGCTAAGATTTGATAATTATTGACCATACGTGAGTTCAGGACTTAGCAATAGTTGACAAGAAACTGAAAGCCATCTAATTATGTTGCTAGATTAGTAAATCCATATCAAAAACAAACAATAATAACAGAAGAGTCACTCAACACCATCTTTAAAAGCTGTGGAGTCTACCAAGAAAATGTGATTAGAGGCCACTGGCCACCCATGAAGGTGGATTGTGGTAATACCACAAACGAGACTAAGATCATCTTTGTAAAGTGCACTCTAGATTTTGGATGCACTCTAGAATATATACAGAAATATTATCTAAACCCCAGAGAGATACAATAGAGTGTAATAGAATGAATATATACCTTGCAATATTTTTATAATTTTCTTAAATTGAATGGGGTGACATTGGTTCATAGGACCATAAAAGTTTCAGGTGTACATTTAACAGGTACATGATTGATATATTGCATTGTGTGCCCATCACTCAAAGTCAAACCATCTTCTGTCACTGTATATTTGGCTCTCTTTATCCCCCACCCCTTCCCTCTGGTAATTACAATTCAATTGTCTATGTCTATGAATCTCATTTTTACATAACATATATCAGTGAAATTATAGTTATTAGTTTTTTTGAACTGACTTGAATTCAGTTATAATCATACTCCTCTCATTTACTAAAAACAAATCTCAAGTAACAGAAACAAAACATTCAGCCTTGCCCAATGTAACTTGGTGGTATGTAAATTCAAAAATAAATGTGTTGAAAAATGTACAGTTACATAACTAAATAATTAACTGATTTAAATGATAGAAAAGTCTCTAAATAGAAGCTTATCTAAGGATATTTACAATGAGATATTTCTTTTCCATCTGGAATTGGTCTGACACAGGAATGCTAGGTAAGTGCCCCTCTTGCAAATATCTCAACCGCCAAGTCTTTAGATTGCTGGTGTTTATTTTAAGTTTTTGCTCCAGGCTTAAAGTCTGCAAAACACATGTTACTCAGGCAGAATCTGTTATTTGACCCAGACATCTTTTTCCTCAGCAATTTAATTAGTCATGAAGAAAACTGCAAGCACTCAAATTGAATCTTCATAAAATAAAACCAAATCTGACTTGAAACAGAAATGTAATCAAGTCCATTTTAAAATAATTCCAAACAAAAGGCAGCAGATAGATTTTATAGTTTTGCAACTTTAGCCACTCTGAACAAAGCACAGCTATTGGTGAACCATATTTTATAGTCTGACATCTATCTAGGTACCTGCTACCTGCATAACAGGCTTTCCTTGCACAGTGAGTCTCAATCCAGAAATACTTAACTCTAAAGGTTAGTTAATAACAGTGGGGTTCTCAGGCGTTAGTGCTAGGATTATAGACAGATGTTTTTAAGATCGAAGTATGCTACATCTACCACTGCTATTTAAACCTGGTACTGTATCTAAGTGATTAGTTTCTATTTACCAAATTTTTATTGTTTAGTGTTTCTACCCTGATTGCTTCGTACTGGATTATTCACTTGATTTATTTGTTTTCATTATGTCTCTCCTTGAAAGACATGTAAATTGAGAAGTTTATATCCCCTCACATGCATATAACTTTTATATGTTAACTTCCTTCATATATATTTTTGTATTTTCCTAGAAACAATATTTCTAAATGATAGCAATTTTTCTCTGATAAAAGATAAATTTGATGTCTGAGCAGATGGATGGATTAATTTTTCATATTGTCAAAGACTAGACTGACCTATACAAAAACAGGAAATTTGAAATGCAACAGCTTGCCTGACCAGGCAGTGTCACAGTGAATAGAGCATAGACCTGAGATGCTGCTGACCCAGGTTTAAAACCCCGAGGTCACTGGCTTGAGTGCAGACTCACCAGCTTGAGGCTCGGAGTCTCTGACTTGAGCTCAAGGTCTTTTGCTTGAGCAAAGGGTTGCTGACTCAGCGGAAGCCCCCTGGTCAAGGCACATATGAGAAAGCAATCAATACACAACTAAGATGTCGCAATAAAAAATTTCCCTTCTGGTCTGTCTGTCCCTGTTGGTCTGTCTGTCTGTCTGTCTCTCTCTCTTGCTAAAAAAGAGAGAGAGAGAGAGAGAGAGAAAGAAATAAATGCAATAGCCCACTTGAAGTTTTGCTCTTCTGCACATTTTTAATAAAAAGTCATACTACCCTTTAATTAAGTAGGAACATCACCTACTCATGCATGTCTGTTAAGTTATGACCATTTGGTGCCGCACGAATGAATGTTTATGACAAATGATTACATGTTTTAATTTTATGCAAAAGTAATAAATTAAAATTAACTTTATTATCTGGGATAATAGGCATATTTATCTATTAGCAAAAATATTTTGATTATTGACTGGCAAAGCCAGTTAGAAAGGACATTTAGAAGTTAATCACACAGATCCCTAATGTTAGCATCTTATAAAATCTTAGTGTTTTGAAATAATAGTTCCTAGATACACTACTTTTTCATGTCAAATACACAAATTCTGTCAAACTTTAGCTCAAGTGCCTGTTCAAAGTCTTTAAGCTTCTGTAGCAGTACATAATATTTTACAAAATAACTCAAAATTAAGAATAAATTTAAGCAAATAATGAAAGCATATAATAAGCTTTGACTACAAAGAATATTTTTTCAAACAAATAAGTTAATGAAAATATATTTTAATTGATGACAATTTTTTTATTTTGTGTGTATGTGTATTTTTCTGAAGTGAGAAGCAGGGAAGCAGAGAGACAGACTTCTGCATGAGCCCCACCGCGATCCACCTGGTATGCCCACCAGGGGGTGATGCTCTGCCCATCTAGGGCATTGCTCCACTGCAACTGGAGCCATTCTAGTGCCTGAGGTAGAGCCCATGGAGCCATCCTCAGCACCAGGGCCAACTTCGTTCCAGTGGAGCCTTGGTTGCAAGAGGAGAAGAGAGAGATAGGAAAGAGAGGGGGAAGGGTAGAGAAGCAAATGGGTGCTTCTCTTGTGTGCCCTAGTTCAGGAGTCAAAACCCCGCACTTCTAAATGGTAGGCAGTTGTTGTTGTTTTTTTCATTCTAAAGAAACATTTTTTTCCTTATACATTTGCATCTATAGTTTCTCTTTTCTTACTTAGTTGTAAACACATACCATTAGTCATTGTTTGATTCTTTTTGCATTCACCTAAATAAAACTAACACATCACTGACTTTAGAAATTTCAGGTAAAAATTGTAGCTGAATGCCAACTTATGTTGATGTACTATTCCAGATGTTATTGTATCAAAGCTAGTATGAAAGTTCCATTTAATGATACCACATACATGGCTGAATTTGTACCTATGAAGAACAGGTTGATACAATGCTAAGATTTTGATTGTTTGAAGAAAGATCACTATTTTTTTCACTAAGTACATAAGCTCTACCAACTTTCTATCTACCAATAATTAATTATAATTTCAAGATATAACATTTTGATTGATATAATAAGTAGATTTAAATTCATACTGGGGTAAACACTAAAAAAAAGAAAAAGAAAAAGAAAAACAGTGCCTTTTCCTTGGAACAAGTTTAACTTTGAGGACATAATATATCATAGCATAGTGTGGTTTGATTGTTTCAGAACAATGATTGGGATAAAGTAAGTATCTGAGGAAAACAAAAACAAACTTCAAATGTGTTTCTATTGATCTTGATTTAAGATTTTGATTAATTTTAAATAAAATTATATATATTCTCTCTGAGTTGACAAGTTTTAAAATTTCCAAGGTGTTAATAAAAGCTACATATTATTGGTAAAGAATACCAAATAATTTCAAAAACTTGGGGTTTTTAATTTAATTGGGGTTAAAATTTTTTTCCCTTTCAATTTTTATTGCACACAGTCAACTTACAATGGGTGGAAATTTTTACGATAGGTTAGCCTTTTATATTTTGCTCATATTTTTCTCATTAGCTTTTGTAACCAATTTTATAGAGAAAAGCATTTTGTAGATTTAATTATTTTCTACAGTTATATATTTTCTTTTCTTATATTTAATAATGCTTATAGAAATTTGCATCCTCTTATATTATTAAATGTCACTAAGATTTTAATTATAGAAGAGACAGATCATAATTTTGCCCTAAAAAATAAGAAAACCACCAAGTATTTTCAGAACTTTTTATTTCTTCATTTTTGTTATCATTGAAAACTTCTTTTGATTTTATGCATTTTTTATTAGAGACTTTCACATTTAAAATAAATCTCCTGGATTTCATTTTCTTAAAATCATGTTTCATAACTCAGTTACATAGTAACTGAAAATTTTATCAACTATATCACAAAATGTCACATATATTTATAAGTATACCTTAAGCCAGTGGTTCTCAAAGTGTGCACCAGGGCTCACTGGTGAGCCCTAGAAGATTTCCAGGTGCTCACTATGGTATTCCAGAGAAATATGTGCCCGTAGGGAAGAAAAAAAATAGGGTTTTTGGAGTTTAGATTTTTGAGGGACAGAAGTGTGGGGAATTGGCTGTAAGCTGACAGTCTGCCCAAACCCCCACCTCACTTGCCTGACTAGGTTGCAAAAGGCTGTTAAGCTGTGGTGCTGGATTGTTTACACTACCCTCCATGTTCTCCAGAAAGACTGGAGGCAGATTTCTTCTATCATTTGTTTGGTATAAAGTTAAGATGATAGTATGGTGGGGGGTTTTCTACACTCAACACAATTAAGAGTAAAAAAAAGAGGAATTCTTCAATGTATTGATGAGGGTATGAGAGTTTGCCTTTCAAATATATGTCCAAACATTGAAGAAATCACTAGAACACATCAGGCTCATGTTTCTCATAAATACAAGAATGAAAAAACTTAACATATTCCTGCCGGGACCTGTTGAATATTCTAAATCTTACTAAGAATGTATCTATGTATATAAAAAGATAACTTTTTTGTCTTTTTTTATTTATTTTTAACCCCTCTTTTTTACAAATTCTAAAAAGTGTAACTCAAAAAACGTAACATAAAAATGTCTTTTAATGTCAGAATAAATTTAATTTTTTTGTATTTATTTCATTTAATTACCATAAAAGCACACTTGGTCTTTATATTTTTTCTTTAATATTTGACTTAATTATTATAACATATTTCTCAGAAATTTGTATATAGTGCACCTACAATTATTTGTAGGATTTTATATGTGCCCGACTTCAAAAAGTTAGAGAACCACTGCCTTAAGCACATAAGTGATATACTACAGTGGTACCTAGAGATACAAACAGTCCAACATACAAATTTTTTAAGATACGAGCTGTGACTCAGTCTGTATTTTTGTTCAAGATCCGAGTGAAATTCTGAGATACAAGTCGTGATTCGGGAAGCTGCCTCTAGTTGGCGCGTTGGCACACGGGTCCACTATTGGCAGTTTGATATACGAGTTGACTGACAAGCTCGGTTACAGAACAAATTAAATTCGTATCTCAAGGTACCACTGTATTAATAATTAGATTTGAGGTTACAAAACATGATTAGGAAGGTAGGTAGAAAGATGATAATGCAATGCCAAGAATATGTTAGCCTAATGCTACTGTTTCATCATTGATTATAATATTTGGAAACTTTGGCATAATTATTTTGTTTTGTTTTGTTTTTTACAAATTATCAATAGACTCGTAGAGCTTTTACTTTATATTGTGACTATTGGACAAATTCTATGGAGAATATGTAGACTTTAAGTATGCATAAAATATTTCTGGTATTTTCTTGTTTTATCTCTAGAATGCACATAAAGAAAGAAAATGTAGAAAACACTTTGGCTGTATGGAATATTAACATTAACCAAAACTATATTTTTAATTTGTAAAAAGATTTTTATCTCACTGCATCACCTATGAAACTAAATTGGTAGAACTTACCTGGGGTTTTATGCTATAAACCTAAAAGTGCTCTTATTTAAAAATAAAGAAAGAAATAAAACAGTAGAGAGAAAAATGTTTTGTTTATGAAACGATTTTGAAATTAATCTAGAGCTTCTTCTAAAACCATACAACAAAATAAATTTCAGATGAATAAATATAATAACAAATAAACTACATCAACATCCACATACATATTGGTATTTTAGCTTATTATATTACTTTTTCAAAAGCTTTTCAAATACTTTAATAGCAAAAGCAAATTTCAATAGAATTGACATATAAAACAAAAAAGCTATATTGAGAAAACAAAATTTTATTCCCTGGCTGTATAGTTCAGTTCGTAGGAGCATTGCCCAATATGCAAAGGTTGCAGGCTTGATCTCTGGTCAGGGCACACACAGGAACAGATCAGTGATTCAAAAATTATTAAAACAGAATTGTCAAGTTAATTATATGACTTAAAAATTAATAAAAACAGTAAAAATAATAAAAACAGAAAAAATTAATAAAACAGAAAAAAATAAAAACAGAATTGTCAAGTTAATTATATGACTTAAAACTTCAAATGTTAATTAGTTAAGATTAGAAATAGGCACTACTTGATTGAAACATTACAAATTACCAGTTTACAAATAAAATATCAAACAAACAAGAATAACTATAGGCCAATTAAATATTCAATAAAATGTTGTTTTGAATCTGTCTTCTAATTGGCATTCTAAAGTGATAATGCTTGTTTTTCTAAAGGCAATTCAAAAATATACATTGTGATTCTCTAGGAATCCTTTAAGGTGCTTATAATATTTATTTTAAGTATATAAGAAAGAAATAATCACTGATGCAGCCAGTTTTAGAAATGACAATCACTGTCATACTTATAATAGCAACATTTGACACAAAATATCTAACAATATAAAAATTTTAGTTAATTGTAAAGCATATAGTCATATATTATTTCAATTAAATTTCAAAAATACAGGGCAATTTAGAAATATAATGTGTGAAAAAATCTACAACTAAACTGTTTAGGTTAATTAAATATACAAACTCAGGGGAAAAAAAGAAAGTATTTTAATTTGATGATCAAATATTTGTTATTCTAGAGCCAGATATAGAGAACCATAGACATAGGCTTAGCTAGGCTAAAATTATGTCCACTTTTTAACATTTTATGACAATATTTTGACAGGGCAAATACGGATTGCAGTGAGTGGTAATTTACCAGTTTTGATTTCAGTTTCTTAAGATTAGGTTTCCAGAACAGAGAGCACTTAAAAGAGCATCTCAATTTCTAGATGACCCACTTTGGGGTTCTCCAAAGGTCCTGTTAGAGGAATCAGGCAGTTTCTTCACCCTGGTTGCCATTAAAATGACCTGAAATCTTATAATATTTATTAGATTCCACCCCTAACTGAAATTGATTAATACAGAACATTGGCATGTGAGGCCAGGTCAAAGGTAGTTTCTAAAGCTCCTTGAGTAATTCTAATTTTTATTTAGGGTTAAAGTAACTAACACTGGATTGTGACCTTCGGCTTTAACCTACGAACTTTGACAAACTCAGAACTGACAGTATTAGAACAAAGATTCTAACAGTTAATATTTCAAATCAAGCCTAAGGCAACTTTTAAAGCCAAGGCATCCTTAATGCCCCCAAGGAGTAAAGATGAAAAGAGGAAAGATATATGGCATCAGGGATTAGTAAATTCTCTCCAGCGATGCCCTACACAGCTGGCTGCCAGGTTCAAAGCAGCGAAGAAGTAAAAGGCAATTAGAATCAGAGAAACTTACAGTTGGATGAGTCTTAATCATGTTTTCTTGTTGTCCACACTCAGATCCTTCATAGTCCTATTATTGTTTCACAAGTTAGAAAAATCAAGATAAAATTGTATCTGGAGTCTGTATGTTTACCTTGAATTTCTCTGAATCCTGGGTAATTGAGTGCCTCCCAAGACTGAAAAAAGAGACTGATTAATTTACTCCTCAAAAATTAGCAAGGGAAAAGGAACACAATTTTATTAAGATAAAATTCACACACATAATTTAGTGATTGTGTGATCCAATGAAGAAGGAAAAATCTAAAATGCACATATAGTTAAGAAATAATAATAAGCCTTATAAGACTTGAATGGCTGGAAAAAAAGCCTTTTATTTTAGCTCCAAATATCTCCCAAATCACCTATAATGTTTTTCTAAGATAGCAGCAGATTTTTCTGGCAGGTCCATTATATTTTAGATGTTTTATATAAATTGACATTATTAGAAAAATATTATTAAATTTAGCATCCAAATTTTCCCATTGTAGAAAAAGGTGATAATAAGGAGCTTAAAATTTACTTAATTTAATGTAAGGTAAGGGATCTCATTTTATCCTCCTTACATATGTAACATACAATTAAATGGCTTCTGTGTTTCTTAGTCTAACACATCAATGAGCAGGACTTCTCAAAGTGCAAGTAATGAGAACAACAGCCAATATTACAGATTTGCCTGAGCAAAACAAAGCAACATCTCCCAGGAATATGAGTGTAGTAAAGGGAATAAAGAATGTGGTGCTGTACTTAATGAAAGGGCAGTAGTGGTATACACAGCCTCATTAGACACTAATTCCTGGAAGAAACTTTATTTTAGAGAAGTAATTTTACCCAATTACTGACTATGTTTTTAAAACTTACTTCAAAATATTGAGTCAGTGAAACTCTTGGTAAATATAATAGCTTTTGATGTTAGATAGTTCACCCAGCTTCCTTTATCTCTCCACAAATGTACCATGACCTTGAGATACTTAACTGAAATGGAAGTAGAAGATTAATTTTTTCACAGGAACTTTTTGATTTTACATGGGCAATGAGGAAAATGGGATAAATATTGCCTACTCTTTTTGTTTATGTTTTACTACTCTAAATTAAGTACATTTAATTTTATTTTATTTCTGCTTCTGACACCAAGTCTAAACCAGCAAATGTTATTTGACCAAACTAAAGCTGCTCCTTATGCTCCTTAAACACATAGATATTTTTCAGCATCTATTCAATACTTTAAAAGTAGAATGTTTATTTCTAAATTGGAAATCTGATTCTCTCAGTTCTCAATGTATGCTGTACAGAATTTACCCACGCACCTGATGACATACCAGAGATATTCAAATCGCAGACAAGGAGGCTCTATCATACTGTCACTATACTTGGTTTAATTCC
This sequence comes from Saccopteryx leptura, assembly GCF_036850995.1. Lineage (NCBI taxonomy): Eukaryota > Metazoa > Chordata > Mammalia > Chiroptera > Emballonuridae > Saccopteryx > Saccopteryx leptura. Next base: position 64,349,583 of record NC_089506.1, on the reverse strand, counting down.
AGCAAAAGAAAGTATGTGCCTTGCGTGACCAGGTGGTGGCGCAGTGGATAGAGCATCGGACTGGGATGCGGAGGACCCAGGTTCAAGACCCTGAGGTCTCCAGCTTGAGTGCAGGCTCGTCTGGTTTGAGCAAAAGCTTGCCAGCTTGGACCCAAGGCTGCTGGCTTGAGAAGGGGTTGGTTACTCGGTCTGCTGTGGCCCCATGGTCAAGGCACATATGAGAAAGCAAACAATGAACAACTAAGGTGTCCACAATGAAAAATTGATGACTGATGCTTCTCATCTCTCTCCATTTCTGTCTGTCTGTTCCTATCTATTCCTCTCTCTGACTTTCTATCTCTCTGTAAAAAAAAAAAAAAAGGTATGTGCTTTACATCTAAAAGTGTTCTTGAGTGACAGCCTTACAGACACAGAAACTGGTTTATAATTTGCTCTGATCATTAACCATTGTTTTATTATTTCTTCTGTTTTCATAGGTATACTCTTTATTACATATCTGATTGCTTGTTTATGCAATATAGGCCTCTTTTTCTCTCTCTATTTTTCTTTTTTTGAGAGAGAGGCAGGAGCGAGAAAGAGACAGAGAGAGAGAGGAGCATCGAGCTGCTTCTGTATGTGCCCTGACTAGGGAATTGAACCAGCCACCTCCATACTCCTGAACAACAATTCAAACAGTTATCCAACCAGGGCTTAATTTTTATTGATTTTTAGACAGAAAGAGGAGAAGGGGAAATGAAGCATTCATTTCTCGTTCCACTCATGGTTCAAGATGAGATTTTAGGTTGATCTCTTGTTGGTCAAATAAGTTTGTAAATATGATATATAGGTTTGCTCGCTTATAGTTTGCATTGGATGTGGGGGACAGGCTGTAAGCAGGCAGTGTTGTTATACCCTAAAGCTTAGTTTTAAAACGAAGTCTTTCCCACCCTAAGTGACTTTGTATCAGAGACTTCCTTGTTTGTATATTGGATTAAAGGTTTTGATTTTTATACTACAAAATGTGACAGACTGGGAGCTCATTCTTTCTCGGTTCCTGAGATTAGCATTAGAGAGGAGAGCAGAGAGAGGCCACGTGGAGGAGAGGAGAAGAAGCCAAGATGGCCGAGTGCTGAAGGAAAAGCCAGTTTGTGCAGAGAGAAGGAGATGGGGAACAGAGGTGAATAAGGCTGGTGAGGTAGATATCTTTGATTCTAGGAAACTCACATAAGTCAGTGGCTTTGGGAGCCCTGAATGGAAAGGGAAGTGTTTTCCCACTGTGTGTATTTCTTGCTCACTGGGTGCAAGCTAGGATAAAGATGATGGCCCACCAGTTCTTGGCTCCATTGTTTCATTACCGTCTGTCTGAATCCAATGGGAACCTGCGTGTGAATGGCCATGATTTAGGCTCCTGACAATACATCTCCTAAACCCAATTTGAATTAAGTACTATAAACAAGGGGGTCTCAGGCAGGTGAAACACCTTTGTCCAGAAAGGCCCTCCTCCAACTTAATTTGGGACACTGTAAAGTTAGTTCTTTCCTCCATCACCTGGTTGTTATCTCTCATTAGAGCTTTAGTTGCTATAATTTTCTTTCTCAGTATTGGACCCTGCCTTTTTAACCTTCTTGTCAAAATTGTCACCTCTGGGATATAACACTTCTGTATCAGAATGATGACACTTCAGAAATTATGGCTCATCTTTACTTCAGAAGAATTAGACAATGGCCTCTCTGTTTCTGTTTCCAATCCCATTTCCTTGTCTCTTTTAGATCAGGCATAGAGATATTTTAATAACCTACATAAGCAGAGACCACTGGCCCTTGTCAGCAGAAAGCAGGGAACTGAAGACAAACTTTCCTTCCTCATTGTAAAGCCAGTATCCACGGCCACCATCACAGCCACCTGAACCATGCAGGTTTGCATTGGATTCGGACAGTCGATAAAGAAAAAAAAAACAGACCCAAAAACTGGTGGGCCATCATCTTTAATCCTGGCTTGCACCCGGCGGGCAATTAAAACACACACTGGGCTCAAAAACTCATTCATTCAATGCTCACAAAGCTACTGACTTATTCGAGTTTCCTAGAATCAAAGGTTTCTAGCTCACCAGACTTATTCACCTCTGTTCCCTATCTCCTTCCTTCTCCCTGCACAAACTCTGCACAAACTGGCTTCTCACTCAGCAGTCCACCATCTTGGCTGCTTCTCCTGGCCTCCTCCACATGGCCTTTCTCTGCTCTCCTCTCTAGTGCTGATCTCAGGAACCGAGAGGGAGCAAGCTCTTTTTCTGCCCCCATTTTATAGTGTAGAAATCAAAACCTTTAATGCAATATACAAAATAAGGAAGTCTCTAATACAAAGTCACTTATCTGAGGCATGATGGGATTGTACCATCCCACATCAAAAAGGGTGGGAAAGGCTGAGTCCTAAAACCAAGCCCCAGGCTACAAGGATCCTGCCTGCCCACAGCCCACCCCTAACACATATTAACATCACCTGGGCAACGGGCCTCCACGTGGGCAGCACCATCTTTAACAAAGTGAGCATAATATATTTTATCTGCCCAGCACTCATCACTCTTACAAGAGATTAAATGATGGAATTTTCTGATGGAGGAGTGAAGCAGGAGAGTAAGAAGGTAGGGAAATTCCTTCAGGAGCAGAATGAGTTAAACTGAGACAACATAATTAAACAAGGTCGAGCATTGCAAGACCTTATATTTCTTAACCAATACATTTAGGAGCAGGTGGATTATAATTCTCCTAAACCAAAGAATAAGCAGCTTAAATCACCTTAGTCAAGGAGAGAGATAACAGAGATGCAGTTAGTGTCATTAATGACAAATGGCAGGATTGGAAGGGTAAAGCTAAGTAAAGCATGTAAATATTTTCTAGTGAACTTTGGTTTAGATAGTTTTGTCTTCTGTGGTGAATATGTGTATGAGCAATGCCTTAATACAAGTTCTGTCACTCATTACTTCTAATTTTAAATGTTTCCCTGGCCAGTGGCTTAGCAGTAGAGCATTGGCCCTGCATATGGAAGTCCCAGGTTTGATTTCAGCCATGATACACAGGAGAAGCAACCATCTACTTCTCCACCCTTCCCCCTCGTTCTTCTCTATCTTTCTCTCTCTTCCCCTTCTACAGCTTGACTAGGCTGGAGCAGGTTGCCTCGGGTGCTGATGAGGCTCCATGACCTCATCTCAGGTGCTAAAATGATTAATTGCCAAACAATGGAGCAGTAATCCCAGATGGGCAAAGCATCGCTCCCTAGTAGGCTTTCCAGGTGAATCCTGATCAGGGTGTATGCAGAAGTCTATCTCTCTGCCTCCCTGCCTCTCACTTTATATTTTTTAAAAAGTTTCAGAATTTTATATAAATATTTGATCAGCATGACATCAGTGGTCCTCAGTATTTCTTAAAACTCTGAACTGAATAAATCTAAACATGAATCCCTTCAATATATATCAGCAACTCAGGATTTATTAGATATTATTGGTTTAAGCTGGTTTAATTAATCTTTCATTTACTTCTACTTTGTGCTGATCTTGAGTGTTCAGAGATTTTGGCCAATATTAACTCTTGGAGAGATGCACATGTTCTAAAAATATATTATAGTGTCAGGCTCTTAAATGTTTCAATATTAATAATAAATACTTTCTTCTATTATAAACATAAGAGATAATTCTATATCATTTCTGTATATTTTTGTGCAAACAGTCTATACACAGGGAGTCCTCAGGTTACAACAGCCTTGATATACAACATTTTAAGTTCACAATGTTCACTCCTATAAAAACTTTAAAAAATTGAGACGTGTTTTAGCTTATGCCATTAGTGTTGTACTTAACAGGCTATGTGTGCAAACTACTTTAGACTAGCCTGAAACAATTATTTCAAAAGGTAAAAGGCCTGCAACAGAGTCTGTATCCTCTACTTCAGCTTCTTCTCAAGATGAAACACCTACAGTACAGGTAGAATTATCTCCAGCATCTTCTGCATATTCCTTAGGCAATCCTGATTCCTTAGAACATTCTGCAGTTCTCCTGCCTCTCCAGTTTCCTCCTCCCAATAGGTCACTCTCTCCCTCTTTGCAAAGCCCCTTCCTGTGTTCAAGCCAACCACAGGAATAAAGGTAAGGACTTCTTTTTTACACTCATTTTTTGTGTTATTACAGTACACTCTATAGTACAGTATATGTCCTTTTCCTTTATCTGTGACTTAGTTATGATTTTATGTTCTAGATTATGATTTTACAACTATGTTAAGATAGGTAAGTGACTCAGGCTTTGTTGTGTTTTGACTTACACCAAAATTTGGGTTATATCACCATTGTAGGAACAGAACTGTGTTGTAACCCAAGGATCCTTTGTACAATGAAGAAAATGAAAATGTGATCCACTTTATAATACAAATTGAAACGGATTATTTCTTAGGAGATTTATAGTATAGTTAATGGTTTGTTTTGTTTTGTTTCTTTGTGTTTTTTTGTATTTTTCCAAAGTGAGAATCGGAGGACAGGCAAACAGACAGACTTCCAGATCCACTTGGCATGCTGACCAGGGGGCGATTCTCGGCTCCTCTGGGGCATTGCTCCACTGCAATCTGAGCCATTCTAGCACCTGAGGTGGAGGACATGGAGCCATCCTCAGTGTCTGGCCAACTTTGCTCCAGTGAAGACTGCTGGAGAGGAAGAGAGAGATAGAGAGAAAGAAGAGGGGGAAGGGTGGAGAAGCAAATGGGCATTTCTTCTGTGTGCCCTGGTCAGGAATCGAACCTGGGACTTTTTTTTTTTTGTATTTTTCTGAAGCTGGAAACGGGGAGGCAGTCAGACAGACTCCCGCATGTGCCCAACCGGGATCCACCCAGCACGCCCACCAGGGGGCGATGGTCTGCCCATCTGGGGCATCGCCCTGTCACAACCTGAGCTACTCTAGTGCCTGGAGCGGAGGCCAAGGTGCCATCCCCAGCGCCGGGCCATCTTTTGCTCCAATGGAGCCTCGGCTGCGGGAGCGGAAGAGAGAGACAGAGAGGAAGGAGAGGGGGAGGGGTGGAGAAGCAGATGGGCGCCTCTCCTGTGTGCCCTGGCCGGGAATCAAACCTGGGACCTCCGCATGCCAGGCTGACGCTCTACCACTGAGCCAACCGGCCAGGGCTGAACCTGGGACTTTTATATGCTGGGCCAATGCTCTACCGCTGAGCCAACCGGCCTGGGCCTATGGTTATTTTTTAATGGTACACAATAAACATTTAAATTTCTCATACTACTACACATTAACTCTACTTCAGATAAAAATAGAAGTAATAAACTATTAAAGTGTTTTGAATGAACCAACAAATGCTACCCTAATCAATCTTTTCTGTTGTCTTTTGCATCTACAATATAATACTTGATAACACACAGTTTATGGCCAGTTTGTGGCTATGCACATGCAGGTTCTCACTGGATCCAGGCATATGGTAAAGAAATAGTGGACCGGCCTGACCTGTGGTGGCGCAGTGGATAAAGCGTCGACCTGGAAATGCTGAGGTTGCCGGTTCGAAACCCTGGGCTTGCCTGGTCAAGGCACATATGGGAGTTGATGCTTCCAGCTCCTCCCCCCTTCTCTCTCTCTCTTCTCTAAAAATGAATAAATAAAATTAAAAAAAAAAAAAAAAAAAAAAAAAAAAGAAATAGTGGACCCAAAAAATGGTGGGCCATTCCATTTATTAAAGTCTTGCACTGCTGGGTGAGCAAACACACAGGGAAAACACTTCCCTCTCATTCAGAGCTCACAAAGCCCTGACACATTATCCAGTTCCACAACCAGGAGAACCTTCTCTGATTTCTCCTAGAATCAAAGACCTCTCAAAGCCCCTCACCACTGGTTCCCCATTTGCACACCCTCTCTCTTTCTCTCTGCACAAACATGGCTTCTCTGTCTGCCTCTTCTCCTTTGTCTCTCCTTTTCAAAACTTTCTGGTGTGAAAACGTGTCCTCCAGAAAACATTAGCAAAACAATAGCCCTTCCCAAGCAGGAAGGTAATTTGCAATTTCACAGACCACATATACCAGGCACTGCCCAACCCCCAATTCAAACCAAGCAGGTAATCTTCTTTTCCTGCCCCATAGCTCAGGGCAAGTGTCTGACCAGGACATTGTTGGTCAAATAAGTTTGTGAAATATAATTTTTATGTTTACTCACTTACAGTTTTCATTAATATGTATTCTAAAGAATGCATACACACACACACAAACACACAAATAAGAAAAATATTCCTTTTGCATTAGAGAAGCTATGCCTCTATAAGGTTTACAGCATGCTCAGAAAAATGAACTCACATTGAAGCCTTCATCCCAGGGGAGAAGAGTAATTTCATAATACAACAACAATTACAGTATTGTCATCATTGTCTTCATATGTAGCCCACTTGAATGTATCACAGTTGATATGTATGTCAATGTAAGAAACTTTCAAACCTTTAAGAACATTTTGTGAGTTTATTTTAGCCAAACTATTGACAATTACTGGGATGCTGAGTGTAAAGCCAGTAGCCAGGGCCACCATCACAGCAGCCGGCCCATGCAGGTTCGCATTGGATTCGGACAGTCGGTAAAGAAAAAAAACGGAGCCAAAAACTGGTGGGCCATCATCTTTAATCCTAGTTTGCACCCGGCGGGCAATTAAAACACACACTGGGCTCCAAAACCCACTCACATTCAGTGCTCATGTAAAGCCAGAAGCCACGGCCAGGGCCACCATCAGAGCAGCCCGGCCCATGCAGGTTTGCATTGGATTCGGACAGTCGGTAAAGAAACAATGGAGCCAAAAACTGGTGGGCCATAGTCTTTAATCCTAGCTTGCAACCAGCGGGCAAGTAAAAACATACACTGGGCTCCAAAACCCACTCACATTCAGTGCTCACAAAGCCACTGACTTACCCGAGTTTCCTAGAATCAAAGGTTTCTAGCTCACCAGCCTTATTCTCCTCAGTTCCCCATCTCCTTCCTTCTCCAGCGTCAAACTGCACAAACTGGCCTCTCACTCAGCTCTCCGCCATCTTGGCTGCTTCTCCTGGCCTACTCCACGTGGCCTCCTTCTGCTCTCTGCTCTGCTCTCTCCTCTAATCATCCCAGGAACCAAAAGCGCAAACTCTCGTTCTGCCCCCACTTTATAGTGTAGCTTCACAACCTCTAATCCAATATACAAAATAGAGAAGTCTCTAATACAAAGTCACTTCTCTGAGGCATGATTGGATTGTACCACCCCACATCAAAACGGGTGGGAAAGGCTTAATCCCAAAACAAAGCCCCCAGGCTACAAGGATTCTCAACACACATTAATATCATCTGGGGGACGGCCTCACGTGGGCAGCGCCGTCTTTAACAAAGTGAGCATAATATATTTTATCTGCCCAACAGCTCACAAAGCTACTGACTTATCCGAGTTTCCTAGAATCAAAGGTTTCTAGCTCACCAAACTTATTCACCTCTGTTCCCCATCTCCTTCCTTCTCCCTGCACAAACTCTGTACTAACTGGTTTCTCACTCAACACTCCGCCATCTTGGCTGCTTCTCCTGTCCTACTCCACAAGGCCTCTCTCTGCTCTCTGCTCTGCTCTGCTCTCTCCTCTAATGCCTATCTCAGGAACTAAGAGAGCAAGCTCCCGTTCTGCCCCCATTTTATAGTGTAGAAATCAAAACCTTTTAATCCAATATACAAAATAGGGAAGTCTCTAACACAAAGTCACTTATCTGAGGCATGATGGGATTGTACCATTCCACATCAAAAAGGGTGGGAAAGGCTTAGTCCTAAAACCAAGCCCCAGGCTACACGGATTCTGCCTACCCACAGAGACACACATTAATATCACCTGGGCAACAGCTTCCACGGGGGGCAGCACCATCTTTAACAAAGTGAGCATAATATATTTTATCTGCCCAACACTAAGTCTCAGTAAATTGAGAAAATGCTCCAGAAAATAGTGTCTTTGCCACTTATTTTATACATTAGTGTAAAAGGGATGATATGGGGTTACATGAAATTGACTGGTGATAGATTAGGGAGCCAGGAAAAGTCAAAAGAGAGAACTCTCTGGGATTAGATAAAAAGTAAAAATGTATGTACTGAAACTTCTTTTACACAGGTAGGCAGATTATATTTAACAGTTAATTAAAATGATAATAATAACAATAAAGGGTTTGTCGGTTTCTGCTCTGGTGTGATGCCTTCCCTGAGGTGCAGCAAGAAAAGATTGCCCCTACATTTCAAAGGCATGTTATCAGATACATTATCAGAGATGAAAAAGGTAGCAGGCAGGCTCAATTAAAGTAAGCATTGACCTTCATTAGGGAAAAATACTTCCCTAGAACAGGACTACCAACCATGAACTGCTTTTAGTTAGGAAATTTTAACTTCAGACCATCCTGTGTCATTACTTTAGGTCTCTGAGTTGGTAAGACCACCATGCAGGCCTCCCTCAAGATTGTAAGCTTTAGCATGTGGACCTTTTATGTCCACATGTATATGATTAAATCTTTGCCTAGAGTATATCAAAAGTCTTTTATTAAACTAATCTTTGTAAAATGACACTGGCAACAATATACTTTCAAGAAATCATATATGAAAGACAATGTTATTTTGCAATTTCCAACAATATGGAAATAGCAGAAATTGTATTCTTTCCTACTTATTTTTTTTCTTAATATGACTCTTTGTCATCCAAATTCCAAATGAAGGGGATTAGAATTTGCAACTCCAAAATATGTCTGTGAAGATATTGATTACTTTAAGGTGGTAATTTTTAAAAAACAAAAGATTCAAAAAGAAACTTTAATCTTCCTCCTTTACCTGCCTAATGAATTCAGATAGAAAAACCTGCTTCAGAACAGTAATCTTTGCATATTCATCTTACTGTATATGAATTAAGTATAGAAGACAGGGAGGATCCAAGAAAAAACCGGATAGATTCCCCTTTGTGTTCCATTGTGTCTGGGTGGCCTGGCATAAATTTGTTTCCCACATGTTTGCTCTTTCTCACTGTGAGAACCCTAATAGTGAAGGCCATGATGCGAGCTCTGGTTCTCATAAGAAACTGCAAGCAGCACTAGCTCCCCTGACTTTCTGGCCTGAGTGCCCTAGTGGCACTCTCACACATATTTGGACTAGCTGACTCAGCCATGGTTCCCAGTGTTTCTAGGTCAGCCACCCAGAAGACTGCCGGTAAGGCCGGTAGCCACGGCCACCATCACAACCGCCTGGCCTGTGCAGGTTTGCATTTGATTCAGACAGACGTTAATAAAACAAACAATGGAGCCAAGAACTGGTGGGCCATTAGTTTTAATCCTAGCTTGCACCATGCGGGTGAGAAATACACACAGTGGAAAACACTTCCCTTTCCATTCAAGGCTCCGGAAGCCACTGACTTATCCTAGAATCAAAGGTTTCTAGCTCACCAGCCTTATTCACCTCTGTTCCCCATCTCCTTCTCTCTGCACAAACTCTGCACAAACTGGCTTCTCCTTTAGCACTCGGCCATCTTGGCTACTTCTCCTCTCCTCCATGTGGCCTTTCTCTGCTCTCCTCCAGCATGGGCTCCTCTGCCCCATTTTATAGTGTAGATATCAAAACCTTGAATCCAATATACAAACAAGGAAGTTTCTGATTCAAAGTTGCTTATCTGAGGCATAATAGGATTCCTCATGAGAGTGTAGCACCCCACAACCTGCAGCAGTCAAGGGTGTGGGGAAAAGCTTAGTCTTAAAATTAAGCCTTAGGTTATAAGAAACCTTCCTGCTTACAGCCTGTCCCCCACACCCAATGCAAACTATAAGCGAGGAAACATATACATCATATTTACAAACTTATTTGACCAATACTGCCTTTTTGGGTATGGGCTAGCTAGCTTAGCAATTTGACATCATCACACTAATGTAATGGTTGATGTAATGTTGGTATCACAACACTATTTTCTCTAAGTCCTACATCTACCCATGACTGCACTGCTAGAATAAGAGCAGCAGAGATGAAGCAGCAATAAAGTGTTGAAGCATGCAGTACTTGCTTTTAGCTTGTGGGTCAAATAAGTTTGCAAAATGATGTATATGTTTGCTCACTTATAGTTTGCATTGGGTGTGGGGGACAGGTTGTAAGCAGGCAGGGTCCTTATAGCCTAAGGCTTAGTTTTAAGACCAAGCTTTTCACACCCTTTTAATACTAAGATCTTTTTAACACTAAGCTTTTAGCCACATCCTTGACTGTTGCATGATGTGTGGTGGTGCACTCTTATGAGGAATCCCATTTATGCCTCAGATAAGTGGCTTTGTATCAGAGACTTTCTTATTTGTATACTGGCTTAAAGGCTTTAATTTCTACACTATAAAATAAGGGAGGAAATAAAATATACCAGGGCTTATAAAATAAGACCAGGGGCTGTATCTTTCGGTTCCTGAAATTAGCATTACTGAGGAGAAGCAGCCAAGATGGCGGAATGCTGAAGAAGAAGCCAGTTAGTGCAGAGTTTGTGCAGAGAGAAGGAATTGTGGAACAGTGGTGAATAAGGCTGGAAAAACCTTTGATTCTAGGAATACTCCAGCTAAGTCAGTGGTTTTGGGAGCCCTGAATGGAAAAGGAAGTGTTTTCCCACTGTGTGTATTTCTCACCCTCATGGTGTGAGCTAGGATTAAAGGTAGGATTAAAGCCCACCAGTTTTTTGCTCCATTGTTTTATTATCATCTCTCCGAATCAAATGCGAACCTGCACAGGCCAGGCAACTGTGATGGTGGCTGTGGCTACTGGCTTTACACAGCTCTTCATGCTTTTTTCACTTTGGGAATATCACTACCTAAGTCATCCCTTGCAGAGCAGGTAGGCTCCAACATCCATCTATCTGTGAATTGTGTATTTTCCATTTGAAATTCCAAATCACTGCCTTTCTCTCCTTAGTTCAGAATGACATATAAACCTTACCCTCCCAATGTATCCTTTGGCGCTCTATTCTTAAAGGATCCCTGTATATTCACACATAATAAATTTGGTCATTTTTTTCTTGTTAATTTGTTTCATGTTAATTAGATTATTAGTCCAGTCACTAGAACCTAGAAAGGTAGGAAGAAAATTGTTTTTTCAACCTCATAAAACAATGTCAGTCATTTAGATAATATTACATAGAATATTTCAGAAAGAGATCTAAAGTAAATATAGTGGTACCTTGAGATATGAATTTAATTCATTCTGTAACCAAGCTTGTCAACTTGTATATCAAACTGCCAATACTGAACCCATGCTCCAACGTGCCAATCAGTGGCAGCTCTCCAAATCACGACTCGTATCTCGGAATTTTGCTTGGATTTCAAACAAAAATACGAACCTACTCACAGCTCATATCTTAAAAAAAATTTGTATGTTGGTCTGTTCGTATCTCAAGGTACCACTGTGTTAACAAAAAATTATGCTTCATTGTATATTTTAATTTGAAATATTGAATATAGACAGAATTAAGATATGAACATATAACATTAATAACAATTATTCAAAGCATTAATTCTTTGTTGATAATAATCCACTAAACTTATAATAATGGTTATATGAGAGTATTTAGTTTTTTAACTTAATAGACAAATCATTGTGCACAAAATACACAAATAATTGGAGATACAATTATTCTTTTACTCTAATAATGAGGATATGCAGAGTCTTGGCACCAAAATATGTCTTTTTTGGATATTGATTATTTTTAGCTGGTTATATTGGGGGAAAACTTTCAGAAGAAACTTTGACCCTCCCACTTACCTGCCTGAAGGAATTTAGATAGAAAAAGCTGTTGAAGGAAGAGAGCTATCACCTTAATATAAAGTATGCTAAGTGTGGCAAATAAGAAGGAACCAAGCAAAATCTATTAGACTTCCCTCTGTATCTGATTTCCTTCTGTTTGGACATCCCTCTGTATCCCATTGTTTATGGGTGGCCCAGTAAGAAGTTGTTTACAAAATGTTTGTTTCCTCTGGTCTATGTGTAGATTGCCAACATTCTCTTTTAAGTCCAAACTACCCCTTTCCTTTCACCATAGCTTGAGATGACATGTAAGCCTCAGTAAGGTATAGTCTCAGGGAACCTGCATATGTACATACATTAAAACTTGCTCATTTTTCTGGTAATCTGTTTCATGCCAATTTTATTACCAGGCCAGTTGAAAAACTTTTGAAAGGTAGAAAAAAATTTTTTTTTCTCCTATTAAATGTAAACATTTGAAAGCTACCACAGTTTTTTTAAACCAGAATTTTCATTACTGTCCTGGCTTTCATGTTCAGTCTCTGAATATATCAGAAATCTAAAAATACCAGAACTTCATGTATAGGGGGTGTAATGCCAAGGACCACCACCATCATGGCCATGCACATGCAGGTTCACATTGAATTCGGTCAGACGATAAAGAAACAGTGGAACCAAAAATGGTGGGCCATTCCTTTATTAAAGTCTTGCACTGGCTGATGAGCAAACACACAGGGAAAACATTTCCTACTCATTCATTCAGAGTTCACAAAGCCCTGACACCTTCCCCGGTTCCACAACCAGGAGAATCTTCTCCTGTTTCCCCTAGAATCAAAGGCCCTAACAGTCTCAGTGGAGCTTGCAAAAGACTCTTAGCTCTGGTTCCACAACTGCACACCTTCTGTCTCTCTACATATGACTTCTTCAGCACTCTGCATTCCCTCTACTCTTACTCTGAAAACATGGCTTCCTTTCTTCTCCTCAGTCTTCTCTTTTTCAAAACTTTCTGGTGCGAATATCTTTGCTCCAGCAAACATTAACAAAACAATGGCCCTTCCCAAGCAGGAAGGTAATTTGCAATTTCACAGATCACATATACCCAGTGCTGCCCAGCCCCCAATGAAAGTTATAAGGGAGCAAACATAAAATCATACTTAGCAAACTTATTTGACCAACAGGGGGTACTCAGGTTACAACAGTCTCGACATATGATGTTTCAAGTTTATGACGCTCGCTCCCATAAAAACTTAGAAAAATTGAGATGTGAATGTCCCAATCTTATGCCTTTAGTGTCATATTTATGAACTACGTGGGCAAACTAGTTTGGTTGCATGCAGTGGAAGTATACTCAGTAATGGAGCATATGAATGAGGGAGTTGGCATTCCCCAGCACACTTACCTACCCCATTTTGGACTGTTAAAAATGCCAGTGTTTCACCTGTGTGTTGCTTTGTTTGGTGACATTTTTGCCCTTATCATGGCTCCTAAACAAAAGTCAGAGTCTTCAGATGGTAGTGCTTTGAAGAAGAGGAAAGTCATCATGATGGATGTTGCAGAGCTACTGAAATCACATGGAAAGGAGTTGTCTGATGACGCTGTCACTAAGCTGGAGAAGCAGCTGATTGAAGAGGAAGAGATAGAAAACCCAGAACCCAAGAGGAGCAAGAGTTTGGCAAAAGGTTTTCCTATGATAGAGGCAGGAGTGGATTTAACAATGAGAGCACCAACTTCTGAAGGGCCCCACAAAACCCCAAATTTACACTTTTTTCTAATGACACTAAGTTTGGTTTCATATGTGCAATTTTAACATTAATTGTACATAATATTTTTTATTTATTTAAAAATATGGTTAACATAATCAAATGTCAAAATAATCTGGAGATGTTTTCTCTGAACATAGGTACCCTGATTTATCAATGTCACCCCATTAAAATTAATTAAAAAAATGCTTCCTCTAAAGTAGAGAGCAAATTTACTGATTCCGCAACATGAAGTGATAAGGTTAGTTAGTTTATAAACCACTTTTAAATACTGAATAAATAAAAAATGTTAGAGATTTTTAAAAAATATGGCTAACATGTATTTTTATTTTCCCTGTCTCTCTTTTTTTTTTAAGGGCCCCAATATTTTCTTCTGCTTCGGGGGCCTCAACTGACCTTAATCTGCCTCTGGGTAGAGGATGCGTTGGCAAAATTTTGGGCTTAGGACCCCAGCAATGATAGATTCATACAGGACTACAGGGCTGTTATGGATGTCTTGTAATGAATGCTATAGGCAGATTTTGAAAGAGAAAAAGTCATCAATCTTCCAAACTAGCCTGGAACAATTTTTTTATGATAGCAGAGAGGCCTGCAACTGATTCTGTACCCTCTACATCAGCTGCTTCTTGAGATGAAACACCTGTAGTGCAGGTAAATTAATTTCCTGCATCTCCTGCATGTTCCTTAGGCAATCCTGATTCTCCAGACCCAGTGTCACCAGCACCTTCTGCAGGTTCTCTTGTGTCTCCAGCTTCCTCCTCCCAATGGGTCACTCTCTCCTACCTTGCAATGCCCCTTCCTGTGCGCAAGCACTGGAAAAAGGTAAGAAAATTTTTTACACTTATTTTTTGTGTTACTACAGTACAGTGTACAGCAGAGTATATTTATGTCCTTTTTCTCTTTCTGTAGCTTAATTGTGTTTTTATGTTCTAGGCCAGTGGTTGTCAACCTGGTCCCTACCACCCTCTAGTGAGCGTTCCAGCTTTCATGGGGGGTGGTAGTGGAGCAACCAAAGTATAAATAAAAAGATAGATTTACCAATAGTAAGTTGTAAAGATTTATAAAGATTTATTCTGCCAAACTTAGCGAAATCCGACATAAAGTACTTGGTAAGTAATTATTATTATATGCTTTAACTTGCTGTAACTCTGCTTTATAAATTTTATAAAGTAAAGTTACTTCCTTACTTTATAAATCACCATTACTGTGGAACCAGTGGGCGGTTAGAAAATTTTACTACTAACAGAGATACAAAAGTGGGCGGTAGGTTTAAAAAGATTGACTGCCCCTGTTCTAGACTATGATTTTACAACTGTGTTAGGATAGTAAGTAACTTAGCCTAGAGTATGTTTTGACTGACACCAAAATTTGTAAGAATGGAACTGTGTCATAAGCCAAGGACTCCCTGTAGTAGTAACTATTAAATGGATTAAGTTCTTATTGCTTTAATTTTTTTTTCTTCTTTCCCAAGTGAGAGGAAGGGAGACAAAGAGAGAGGCTCTCACATGCATCTTGACTTGAATCCACCTGACAACCACTAGCTGGTGCTGATGCTCTGCCCATCTGGGGCTAAGCTATTTTCAGCGCCTCAGGTGGAGGCTCCATGGAGCCATCCTCCGTGCCCAGGGCTGATGCACTTGAACCAATCAAGCTATAGCTGCAGGAGAGGAAAGTAGAGAGAGGAAAAAATAGAACAAATGTTGAGAAGTAGATGGTTATCTCACCTGTGTGCCCTGACCTGGAAGCAAACCAGGCATATTCACACACGAGGCCAAAGCTCTACCACTGAGCCAACTGGCCGGAGCCCCTATTGCTTTTTCACAGATTATTATTTTCACTATTCCTGGTTCAATTTTATAGTTTATCTAAATAGAATTTTAGAGTGGTGATTTGTTTTCAAAGGTTTACATTTATTTTATTATTATTGCTATGAAGCTTTTAATTTTTTATATAGTATATTAACAATTTTTACATTTTTAAGAATTTTGGCAAAGGTATACAGTCAAATAACCACCACTATGATCAAGATATAAAACCAGTTTAAGGCCCTAGATGGTTGGCTTAGTAGTGTACGGAAGTCTTGGGTTCGATCCTCAACAGAGCACATATGAGAAGTGACCATCTGCTTCTCTCTCCCTCCCTCTCCCCTTCTCGCTCTCTCTTCCTTTCTTACACACAGTGATTTGGTTGGTCCAAGCATTGGCCTCAGGTGCTCAGGATGGCTTGGTTGATTCGAGAGCATTGACCTCGGACAGAGGTTGCCAGGTTGATGCTGGTCAGGGAGCTGATGGGAGACTGTTCTCTCTATCTTCCCTTCCTCTCACTTAAAAATAAATAAATAAATAACATTTTATTACATTGATCCCTTTGTTGTCAACTCTTTTCTCATGGCAGCTGCAGCCACAAATCTATTGTTTTGTCCCTAAAGCTTTGTCTTTTAAAGAATATCATGTAAATAGAATTATACAATATGTAACTTTTTGAGTCTGACATTTTTTATGCAACATAAGTTATTTGAGATCCCCACCCACATGCACTGAATATCATTCTATTGTATAGAAATGTTAAGATTTGTTTAACCATTCCCCAATTGACTGACATTTGGGTTATTTGCAGTTTGGAGAGATTATAAATAATTCTCTATTAATATTTATTTCTAAGATTTTCTGTAAATGTAGAGTTTTTATTTTCTTTCAATTTGCATTAATGACTAAAAATGTTCATGAATATTTTATGTATTTATTTGCTATCTCTGGATCACATTTATAATAGAAAGTATCTCTTCCAATCATTTGTCCATTTTTATTTATTTATTTATTTATTTATTTTTATTTATTTTTATTTTTTGTATTTTTCTGAAGCTGGAAACGGGGAGGGACAGTCAGACAGACTCCCGCATGCGCCCGACCGGGATCCACCTGGCACGCCCACCAGGGAGCGATGCTCTGCCCCTCTGGGGCATCGCTCTGTCGCGACCAGAGCCACTCTAGTGCCTGGGGCAGAGGCCAAGGAGCCATCCCCAGCGCCTGGGCCATCTTTGCTCCAATGGAGCCTCGGCTGCGGGAGGGGAAGAGAGAGACAGAGAGGAAGGAGAGGGGGAGGGGTGGAGAAGCAGATGGGCGCTTCTCCTGTGTGCCCTGGCCGGGAATCGAACCTGGGACCTCTGCACGCCAGGCCGACGCTCTACCACTGAGCCAACCGGCCAGGGCCATTTGTCCATTTTTACAATTAGGTTGTTCAGTTTTTTATTATTGTATTTTGTGAGTTTTTTTTTTAAGTATACTTTTATCAGAATAAGGATTTTCAAGTTTTTTCTCTGAGTCTCTGGCTTCTCTTTTAATTCTCTTAAGAATAGATTTCATACAACAGAGTTTTCTAACACTGATGAAGTACCATGTATTATTTATGGGCCATCCTCTTACTGTCACATCTAAAGGTTTCTTCTGACCCAACCTCACAAATTTCTCTAGTGTCTAATTCAGGAAGATATATGGATTTAATGTTTAGACTTTGGTCCACAATCTATTTTAAGTTAATTTATTTTGTGACAGAGACGGAGACAGATTGAAAGACAGATAAGGACAAACAGAGAGGAAGGGAGAGAGAAGAGGATCACCAATTCTTTGTTGCGGCACTTTAGTTGTTCATTGACTGCTTTCACATATGAGCCTTTACGGGGAATGGGGCTACAACAGAGTGAGTGACCCCTTGCTCAAGCCAGTGACCTTGGGCTGCAAGTCAGTGACATTGGACTTCAAGCCAGTGATTTTTGGGCTCAAACCAGAAACCATGGGGTCATGTCCATGATTCTATGCTCAAGCCAGAGACCCTGCATTCAAGCTGATGAGCCCATGCTCAAACCAGCGACCTCGGGGGTTTCGAACCTGGGTCCCCTGCACCCCCGTCTGATGCTCTATACACTGCGCCACCACCTGCTCAGGCACACAATAGAATGTTAATTAGAAAAATTTATCTTGCCAATTACAATAATGGGGATGAATCTAGAGGGTATTCTACTCAATGAAATAGGTAAGTCAGAGAAAGACAAAGACCATCTGATTTACTTATATAAGGAATTAAAAATAAACAGACTCATAGAAACAAAAAACAAACTAATGATTCACAGAGAAGAGGGATAGAAATGGGTGAAAAATCTTAAGGAAAATGCAACCAATAATAATGTGATAATTTTATATGATGACAGAATGTTACTAACCTTCATGTGGTGAGCACATTGTAAGGTATATAAATGTAGAATCACTATGTTGTACACCTAAATCTAAAATAATATCATACACATGCTATAATAAAAATAAAATACTTTCTAGATGAAGATACGCTCCTGAGTATATCAGTTGGACATCTGTGCCAACTCTATCCATCTTTCTAAACAAGCCTCTGTTCTTCAAGAATAAAACTCATGGCAATTATAGTTTGCAAGCATGAAGTTGATATCTTCTGTAGCTAAATCTCTGTGTGCATTTCATTTTGAAGCCTACAGTAAAAGGCAGACTAGTAGAAAAATAATGTACAAGGTGAGGCAAAAGTAGTTTTACAGTTATGTGTATAAAAATAATACAAAAATTAATAAATTATACAAGAATAAACTTTATGTTTCACATACCTACATCTGTAAACCTACCTTTGCCCTCGTATGATTGTCCTGGTTTGCTCTGCACTTCAAAAATTTGAACTTTTATTTTGGGATTTTTTATACATATCTTTGTTGATTATAAATGAGTGTGTCTGTGTGTGAAATGCACAATTTATAAGTAAAGTCTTAAATAAAGAAAAATACCTCAAAAATGTGTTGTTTCACCTCTGGACATTAGCAAACTATATTGTGTATTAGTAAATTCAACAATTTGGTTTAACTAATAAATCACAAGAAGCAGGAATGGGAGAATATTTTTGATAAGTAACCACCTTCTCACAGTTGTAACCTAATCTGTTTGTAACTAATTGACGATCTGTCAACTTTTCTGTTATAAAAAGTGTTAGAAACAAAATCACATTAGATTAAAACTGTTTAATTTCTTTTGTCAGAAAAAAAAAAGCAAAAAAACTTGTGTCCCTTGGGCAATGATTAAATGAAAAGATTTGTGTCCTTATCAGGATTTAACACAAGGCTGGTCTTTAAGTATACCCTATAGTAGCAAAGATGTTTTGAAATTAAAGTAGCATTAATCTTTAATATGTCATTTTTTAATTCTTATTGAATTTATTGATCTGGCATTGGTTAATAAAATCATACAGGTGTTATGTGTACAATTCTATAATACATCATCTGAATACTATATAGTGTGTTTGCCACCCAAACTCATTCTTTAAATGTAAAATTTTTATTTGCCATAAAAGCCCAAGGTTTTTAAGGGTCAAAAATAAGATTTCTCTTCTCTACTATCTCTTTGTGCTTGTATTTTATTTTATCTTAAATCTTAATGAGATTTTAAATCTTGAGATGCAGAATAAACATTCCATGTTAAATTTGATTTCAAAATTAATTATATAGATTTCCAGAGATTTTTTTTCCTGAAAAGTTAAGGAGTTTAACACTATTTTACCCTTATCCTTTTATATGATATCCTCTCTTGTAACATGCATGTAATAAATTTAAGAGATTGCTAAAATTTGAAAATTTTGTAGTTTGAATAAAATCAAAAGGCTATTAAGAAAATTAACATTTGTAGAAAAATTAAGTATTAACACTTGACTAAAGAGTGCATATTGTGCTCTCTTTGTATAATTAATTACTAATGTTGTTCTGGGTCTGTAAATACCACAACACATTTTATTTGTGTCCTCATTTCCTGGGATATTGTCAGTGGTCATCTTCATTCGAATGACTTGCCCAGATGTTCAGGTAGAGTAGGAGAAAAAAAGAAATGGCAGCTATGCTGCTATATACAGTTTAAATGTGCGGATTTATAAAGCTAACAATTTTTATTTTTTAAATTCCAAGGTAAATTCTATATAATAAAACTGACATTTAAACAGCATTTTACACTAATTATTCTATTTCTTTTTTTTTAATTTATATATTTTTTAATTTTATTTTTTACAGAGACAGAGAGAGATTTAGAGAGAGGGATAGACAGGGGCAGACAGGAACGAAGAGATGAGAAGCATCAATCATTAGTTTTTCTTTGTGCGTTGCAACACTTTAATTGTTCATTGAGTGCTTTCTCATACGTGCCTTGACCGCGGCCCTTCAGCAGACTGAGTAACCCCTTGCTTGAGCCAGCGACCTTGGGCTCAAGCTGGTGAGCTTTTGCTCAAACCAGACGAGCCCTTGCTCAAGCTGGCAACTTCGGGGTCTCGGACCTGGGTCTTCCGCATCCCAGTCCAAAGCTCTATCCACTGTGCCACCGCCCAGTCAGGCTATTCTATTTCTTAACATAGTTTTTCTCTCCTCTTTTCTCCTAAGAGTAAAGGAGCAATCAAATTTCAACTAACAAGTTTCATGGCCCTACTAAATTGTGACTTTAACCAGAGATGAATACGCAGTAATTTAAAAAATTTTATTAGTTTTCTTTAAATGTGATTTTCAGTGTAGCAATAGGGTCACACAACTTTATAAATAAAAGGCAACTCTAAAGTGTCACAATTGTCTAGTATAAATGCTTTCTATTAAAAGAAAATTTTATTCAAAAGCTTTTAACCTAACTTGTAATATTGTTTAAGACAGTATAATATCAAGACAATTGAATTTTAATCCAAAATTCATTAACTACTTCTAAGTAAATTCCCCAGCAAATAAATTTTTAATGGGCTTTAGTTTAAACATGACTATGTATTTTATTTCTATTGCAATAATGAAGGTAATACAGAGCAAAATGGCTAATAAGGAATTAAACACAAATGCTAAAATGAATAAAACATTTAAAAATATTATGTATTTTCTCTGTAGGCCTGGTAAGTTGTTATATAAACTCATATTAGAAGAAAGGTAAATGTGTTTTTATACCTATATTATTATAATTTAAATAAGTAATATTTTATAAATAAGTTCTTGCAAGACTAAACTAGCATTGCAAATTATAGGCTTCCACAATTGTTCTATTTAAACAACTATTTTGGATTGCTTTCCCTATATACCTATATATTTATTTTAATTTTTGATATTGCATATATATATATACATATGTATAGTGTGTGTGTGTGTGTGTGTGAGAGAGAGAGAGAGAGAGAGAGAGAGAGAGAGAGAAACAGAGACAGAGACAGAAAGAGGGATAGATAAAGACAGACAGACAGGAAGGAAGAGAGATGAGAAGCATCAATTCTTCATTGTGACACCTTAGTTGTTCATTGATTGCTTTCTCATATGTGCCTTGAACGGGAGGCTAAGCAGACCAAGTGACCCCTTGCTATCTGGTTGGAGAAAGGCTCCCCAGCTTGAGCCCAAGGTCACTGGCTGGAGCAAGGGGTCACTCAATCTCTGTCTCACACACACACACAACAAATAATTTATTTAAATCAAGAGAAAAATCCTCTCACTTTATTTTTTTAAACATCATTGCTTATTGAAAAAGGTCAATTTTGCTAAGCATCATCTGTCTATTTATTTCTGCATTATGCTATTTAGTTTTTTTCCCTTTATCTTCTATACTTTTGAAAATAAGATTTGGTTCTAAAAGCTTTATTAGATTCAAATTCTTTTGTTTCATTTTTTTTCTAAATATAGCCTCAGTAATTCATGTACATCATATTAAAAAAATCTATAATAGTTGGTTGTCTATTACAAGATCTAAGTGAGTTAGTTGATGACAAACTGTTCCCTTCATTGTAAAATTTCTCTTCAATCTCCCATCTTATTTTATCTATTGATAATTTTGCTTTAAATGTTTATTTTATCAATATTGAAAATTATGACTTTCAAATTCTTCTATTCCTTCCATGTTTATTAGTTGAATTTCTTTTTGTAAAACAAAGTTTCATCTGCTAACGGTATTTGATTGCCCTGAGATACAACATACCCAAGAAAAGCAGAATAATGATTTATTTTTATCTGTTATTGCTAATTTTTAAAATAAGAAGTTCATGTTTAAATTGTTATCATTTTATGTTTGTGTCATCCTTTTATCTTTTTAAAATATTATAAATGTCATGGAATACACACACACACACACACACAGTCTGTTTCAATCATTATTCTCAGTCAATATTTTTTATTTTAAATTGTCCTATTCGGGGCCAACTGGGAACTTTGATGTCTTTCTCTTCTAACGTGCTTCTCACTCTGGCAGTGTCATACCCTCTTGATACCAGTTGCCCTAGGATCACCACTCTTCTCTAGAGCACGGTCTTTCTTTTTAAGGAAACTATATTTAGGGCACACAGTTTGGGCCCTAATGGTTGATGTTAATTGCTATAGAAAGGTTATTTCTTCTTGTCCAAGGGAACAGACATAAGAAGTACATATTTTTAAAAAACAAAACATTATATTCATTTCAGTTTTAAAATTTCAGGGCTTTTACTTAAATTCCTTTGTTCTTATTCTGAAAAACTCTGTTCATAAACCCTTGTTAAAAGATAAACTGAGGCATATTAAACATTTTAAGTGTTTATTTCATCAAAAATTGATTAGAATTGGACAACACCAATCTAAAAGTGCTTAAAAGCCCTCTGCTAATTGGAGTCAGGGCAAAAACTTATCTAGAAAAAGTATGGAAGCAAAGAAAGAGAACTTTTTGATTGGCTATGGCTTAAAGTCTAGTTGGCTGTTTGAGAATGATTGTCCTTAGTGTTTTGTTCTTTAAAAATATCTAACTATGCATATATTAATATGTTATTATATGACTTGAAATATTTTCTCTATTTGATTGTATTTCCAACTACAAACAATGGTTTGCTTATTTTGTGTTAGTTTCCATTTTTAGTATTTTTTCTAATGGTTTTGCTTTATATTTTAACTACAGAAAAAATTTTCATGGTTGCAAAATTTAATTATATAATGAGATAAAATTAGAGATATCTCATTTGCATTGTTATCACTTCCACCTTGATTTTTATCATTTACAGCTGATCCTTATCCTAATACATATATCTATTGATGGGTTATCTCCAAACCTAGATGACACAACACTTCATCTATTTTTGATATGCATAAATAAAAAAAATAGTTTCACTTTTAAGCATAGTTAAGTTCATATCTTTATTTTCTATTGTTTTTATTATGTTTTATATTTGTTTTCTATTTAGGAAATTATTTTTCTTTTTCATGATTTTTAACATATATGATGTTTAGAGTAAACATTAAAGATAATGATTTATAAAATATTTTTATTAAAGATAATTATAGCAAAATAACAAAATCTCTGTTAAAAATGTCTTTTTCACAAAATTTGACAATTCTCTCTTGATTTTATCAGCATAATAACTACTAGAGTTTTCAAGATCACAATATTAATCAAATTGTAACATCAGGGAAGAATAACAAGTAAAGAAACTTGGTAGTCATTAGTTAAGAAAATCACAAAAGATAATTTTTTAAAAGCATATTGCCATTAATGGTAAGAACTAACAACTATTTGGGGATTATACTGTAGAAATAGCAACTACCCTCTGGTAAACAAGAAAAAAAATACTTAAGCTAAACTAACTTAATCAGTTCTAGCCGCAATGGATAAGAGAAATTTGTTAGGTCTAGAAAAGCATAAGACAAATATATGTAAAAATAATACAAATTTCAGGGAATTTGAAAATGCCTGAATAGGTATAATGATATATTCATTTTTTTAAATTGAATTTATTGGGGTGATCTTGGTTAATAAAATTATATAAGTTTTAGTACAATTCTATGAAACATCATCTGTATACAGTACTGTACTGTGTGTGTGTGTTCACCATCTAAAGTCAAGTCTTTTTCCATTGCCATTTATTTATTCCCCTTTTATTTTTCTCTACCTCCCCCAACCCCATTTCCCTCTGCTAATCACCATACTGTGTTGTCTATGTTTTTGAGTTTTTTTCTTTTGCTTAATCACTTCACCTTTGTCACTTCATCTTCCCAACCCCCCTCACTCTGAAAGCTGTCAGACTGTTTTCTGTATCTATGTATCTGTTTCTATTTTGTTTGTCAGTTTATTTTGTTCTCTAGATTCCACATAAAACTGAAAACATATGGTACTAGTTTTCTGACTGGTTTATTTCACTTAGCATTGTTTTAAAACTGTTTCCTAATCAGCATGCTTTCATCTTATTAGGAATCACTTTCTTTTGACAATAAACTCTTAGTTTCTTTTACATCAATTTTAATTTAACTTATATTTTCAAGTTAATTAAGACAGTCTGTGTAGAGATTAAGAATACCCAGCCTGACCAGGAGGTGGCACAGTGGATAAAGCATCGGCCTGGGATGCTGAGGACCCAGGTTTGAAACCCCAAGGTCACCAGTTTGAATGTAGGATCATAGACATAACCCTAAGGGACTTGAGCCCAAGGTTGCTCACTTGGCTGGAGCCCCCCAGGCAAGGCATGTATAAGAAAATAATTAATGAACAACTAAGGTCCTGCAACTATAAGCTGATGCTTCTCATCTCTCTCCCCTTCTGTCTGTCTGTCCCCCACTCATTCTTTCTCTATCTCTTCAAAAAAAAACCATATAATAATCCTATTTTATTTCCTGTCTGTAAGTCTGTTTCTTGATACTCAATGATTTCATCTATAAGATGAATAGAATATTAAATTTGATTGCATTTTAGAAAAAGATGAGAAAAAATATTTTATAAATTTTAACAGAAATGTTTATTTCATATTTTTACATACCTTGAACTAAGGTGTAGATAAACTGATGAAATTTCATTTGTATTTTTTTTCTTTATTGTTTAGATCAGTGGCTTTCAACTTCAGGTTAGTGGACAAGTGCCAGAAATGTCTTGCCTGTCAGCAGTAGAGTAAACCATCCTGATGGTATATGAAGATTATGGAGTATATAATCACTGGGTCCATAATTTTTATACACCATTGGGGTGATTAACTTTTTAGCAGACTGACAGAAAATTTCTGGCAGATGGACACTGGTCTGAGAACCCGTGGGTGAAACACATTGGTTTAAATACATTACACAAATGATGATGTTTTGATTTGAGGTCATATGACATATATACTGCCTAATATACTCAACATACACTTTATAGTCTACAAATATCAGTATGTATTATAGCATGTTAGGTTTTTGTGCTTGTTTTTTTTTGTTTTCAATGATGTTCTGTACTTTTCGGGGGGGGGGGGCAAAGCATCAAACTGTGGAATAGTTGATTCTTCAATTCAAGCTATATTATTCTAAGGACAAAACAAAAACAAACAAAAAGCAAAGAAAAATAACTAAATTTTCATTTATTTCTTCCTTATGGAATTCTATTTAAAGATATTATCCCTAAAGAAATATGCCCTTCTAATTTTAGAAATTCCATTGCTGGAAAAACTCTCTCTCTCTCTCTCTCTCTCTCTCTCTCTCTCTCTCGTGTGTGTGTGTGTGTGTGTGTGTGTGTGTGTGTGTGTGTGTGTGTTATCATTGTTACTAAACTGTATGTCCATGAAGATAGGCATTATATGTGTTATTTGGTATAACCAGTGGTGGTATTCAGCCGGTTTGCATCAGTTTGACAGAACTGATACTTAATTTTTTGTTGAGTTCAGAGAACCACTGTTAAAATGGCACTTATCAGGGTTCTCTCTAAGGTGGATGGCTGCCCAGGCAATGTGGAAATCACGAATTTACATTCCCTCCTCTTCTTTAACGTTCATCTGCACAACAGCATATACTAAGTGCCCACAGTAATGTTCATTCTGTTCAGAAGTGAAAAAAATTTGACGGAACTCTGCTTGTAATATTTATTCATTTTATAAAACTCATTATACTTTTGATGAAATACTACATTTTAATTCCCTCACGTTTCTTACTTTAGTAAACAAAGATATAACATAAAGAGAAAAAGTGCCAAACAACCAGTGGGTGACAAGCTGTCACTAGAAATATCTTAATTAAAAGTTTTATTGTTTCACTTCAGATATTGTTTAATAATTTTAATTAATATTTTTAAACTCTTTCTTATAATATAACCTAGTTTTGTGTACCTCTTTAATTATTCTTATTTAAGTATTGAATGCATAAATACTTTCGGCATATATATATATTGTACTTAAAACTGTCATTAGAGCAGAGAACTAGTTGTTATTTGAATTAAATTTATTTGAATCCCACCACTGGGTAAAGCTCTGTATTGACTTACAACAGGAAATATATTTTATTACTGATGGGAACTTAAAATGGAATAGCCACTTTGGGAGATACTTTGATGGTTTCTTACAAAACTAAAAATAATTTTATTGTATGTTTTCTTTCAAAACTAAAAGTTATCTTACCAAAATAATTGTGTCCCTTGATATTTACCCAAATAAGTTGAAAATGTAAGTCTTGCACATGGATATTTAAATAAGCTTTATTCATAATTATCAAATTTGGAAGTAACCTAGATGTCCTTCAGTATTTGCATAAGTTCAGACAATTGAATTTTATTAAGCATTATAAAAAATGATCGATCAAGCCATATAAACATGTGAGAAACTTTAAATGCATATTATTAAGTGAAACAAACCAATTGGAAAAGGCTACATGCTGTATGATTCCAAATATATGACATTATATAAAAAGCAAAACTGTGGAGACAATAAAAATATCAGTTGTGGCTAGGAAAAGGAGAAAGATGAATAAGAAAAACAGAGGATTTTAGGGCAGTGGAAATACCATAATTATATATACATTGTCTAAACCCATAAAGTGTATAATACCAATGTAAATCATGAACTTTGTGTGATTATGACGTGTCAACATAGGTTCATCCTTAGTAAAATATGTACCATTCTGGTGAGTGATGTCGATAATGAGAGCATGTGCGTGTGGAGGCAGAGGTATATGGGAAATCTTTGTACATTTCATTCAATTTTAGTGGTGGACCCAAAACTGCTCTAAAAAATAAACATTATTAATTAGAAAAACTTAAATACAAAAACTCCCACTAAAATTAGTATTTTGAATATTAAGCAAATGCAAAGTAATATTTATACAAATAGGAAAGACATAATATTTATACAAATAGTCATGATACAACAAATACCTTATACCAACCAAGTCATCCAAAATGTAGAATATTATTATTATTTTAATATCTGATATATTTCTTTTCTTCTTTCTTTTTCTTTTTTTTTTCTTTTTGAGAGAGAGTGACATCAAGTTGCTCCTGTATGTGCCCTGACCAGAAAAGCAAAACGGCAATCTTCGTGACGCTCCAACCAACAAAGCTATCTGGCCAGGGTTTTATTGACTGATTGATTTTTACAGAGACAAAAGGAGAAAGGGTGAGTGCAGTGGGGGAAGGGAAGCATTAATGTGATGTTCCACTCAGTCATATATACATTCATTGGTTGCTTCCTGTGTGAGCCCTGACCAACGATGGAACCTGCAACCTTGTTGTTTCAAGAGGACACTCTTAGCTCTTAATTGACTGAACTAACCAGCCAAGATTATATCTGGTGTTTTTCTTGCCTATATTATTCTATTCCTTTTTTCCTCAGGTTTTATCAGCCTATGATTTTATTGTAAACGTTTAATTTTAAATGTTTTTTAAATACTGATCTAATATTTTTTTCTTAGTGATGTTTAGTTTGCAAGTGACCAAAAATTTACTTTCACCTGACATAGAGAATATAAATAATGTTTCATCACTAGATAATCCTGTAATCCATGTATTGGTTACTGCAAACACCTGAAACATATTCTCATGCCTGTGACCAAAAAGCAGACTACAGGGTTTAAAATCCCCCACTGCACTTTCATCATTGGAATCAGGAAATAGTTCTTAAAAAAAAGAGAAAATTCTTCTACTGCTGGATATCCCAGGCTAGAGATTCAGGACTGAGGCTGTCACTTTCATTAAGATTTAACAGTTCTCCTTGTTTTATAATCTCCCACAAAGATGGGCTTTATTTTACCTATGTGGATAAGGAACGTGAGTTGAATCTTTTCAATACAGAGCTTTGTTCTGTAAGTTTTATTGGGTCAGTCTCTAGTAGCATCCTTTGTTAGAATCAATTCCCATTTCCAGGTGCTCTGGACACCCCTGTAACATGAAGACAGCACTGATCTTTCTTTTGAGTCTTCTCATTCTCTTATTCTTTCTATTACTGATCGCCCTGGAATATTATCCCATAAATTCTCTATGATGAAGTTGTTATTGGTTACAGCTCTCTCCTAGATGCAGCATAGAGACAAGGGGATTAACCTAAGCAATTTAATGTTATGAAAACTCAATTGTAAAAAGACTTTTTAAAATCCTTTAAGCCAATATGACTGACAATTCTTAGTTCATAGGTCTTAGTGTGATGGCACTGCAAATAAACACACCTGAGGTAGGAGTAGGAGCTATTTTCCCACATGAAAGTAAAAAAGTTATTACTTTCTTTTTTCTTGTCTACAGAACATTGTCTTGGAAATAAATAGAAATATATCCAAACCAGTGCAGCCTTGTAAAATGAGAAATGGTCTTATAGACAAGTGATTCAATGCTGTCTGCTTGTTAATTAGTTTGGGGAAATGGGATCTGTTGACATTGTTTTTAATGGCCTTTTAAAATGGTTTTGTGTTCACTGACATATTTAACTAAAGGTCTCTTTACTGACTTAGTGTCTCATTATCCCAAACTATTAATAACTATGTAATAAGCATACCTTGGGTCTAACACCCCTACACAATTTAAATAATGTTTAACAATTAAAATTATTCATCACCTTTTTAATATCACCTTTAAATTTTACTTGTAGACTTTGTTACATTCTTTAGCTGAATTATTGCAATACTCTATCTTCTTCAGTAAAATGTTAGAAGTAAATATTTCTAGAAGAACACAGAGTGGACAAAATACTATTGATCTCTCTGTTTCTGCACACACAAAGAGATATACACACACCCACATTGAGATTTCAAGATATATGTTCCATTCATTAAGAAAACTTTCAACAACTCAGTATTTTCTTTATAAAAATGCTTAAATAGAAAAGACTTTTTCTTTCCAATAATTAGTGGCTTCGGGCTTATTTTTTTGCCAATTATAATGCATTTTTGTTTCTCTGTTCTTAAAGTAATGAGCTAGTCAAGTTTATTCCCTTATTGTTTTATACTCTTTAAAAGTTACTCAGAAATATTTGCCAGTTATCCTTTCACTGTGAATCCTAAATTGGGTGAAGACAATGATCTTGTTTTCATATTTATATAACCTAGCTTCTGTTACTCTAATTTCAAAATAAATGCACTCACATCAAGGTTTTAATTACCAGTTACTGTCAGCTCTTTATGAAAGGATAAACTTACCTTATTCATCATCAAGAACTTGCAAATACCCAAGTTAAGTAAATCATATTTTAACTGTCAGCTGCTGGTTCAAGTAAAATTGATCTTTCATGAAAATACTGATGTTTAACTCACAACTCAATCATAGAGGTTTTTGGTTGTTTATTTTTGTGCCAAAACTGCTTCATGCAGTCTTGACATTTTTTCATAAAGAATATTCAAATAATATTTATTTAAGACCAGTAATTAATGAAATTAAATAAATGATAATAATTTTAAATTTTAATGCTTAATGAATTTTCACTCAGACCATTCTGAGTAATGCCCTGCCCCCGGAATGTCTTAGAAGTAAAGAATACAATGGCTACTGTAACTATTCCATTTCACTACTTTAATACCTGGTAAGCTGCCAGTCTTACCCACCACTGTGAATGCAACATCAGTGAAAATGTTCATAGTGTAAAACAAAAAATGTTATCTTAACTTACTATTATAAAAAAAATGTTTTGCCATTACACCCCCTAAAAGTACTCAATTGACAATTAGGGATTTGCAGACCACATGTTAAAAATAACTAGTCTAAGAAACTTGGCTCTATCTCTTGTTCTGCAGACAATATTGGATGTTGAGTAGTAGCTTTTGTCCCTGAAGTGTTCTTTTCTTTCCTTTCAAGTATCTCAACATAATGAAACAGAAGTTTATTCCTTGCTGTGTTCAAGTCTCATGTGATATGGGTGAAACTCCAGGGTAGTTTTGCTCTATTTGGCAGCAATTCTGGCAGTTTTATGTTTTATCTCCTCTCAACACATACTTTTAAGTTTACTAAGGCAAGGGGAAAAAGTACAAGAGGCAAATGGAAGTTAAAAGTCTTGACTCAGAAGTGACACACATTATTTCTAATTATTCATTGGCTGTTATAAATTGTATGACCCCCAGAGAACTTCAAAGTCATTGGGAATACGTTGTTTCCAGTTCCCAGACATCAGGGAGAATCAGATAAGAGCACTAAACAACTCTGTTACAATTCATTGTTAAATGTTTCGGAGTTCCAGTGAGTAGCAGGAACTTTCCTGGACATATTTGATAAGAAATAATAAGAGGCAGTAGTGACCTCACTCCAGAGAAATGGAGGCAGGTAAATAATAATATAAAGTTTGATAAATGCTTTCATAAAGTAGTACATGCATTGTACTGAGATGTGTACGAAGAACACAGACCCATTGCTCTGACGACCTGGAAAGGTTGTTAATCTTCACAAGAGTGATTTCTGTGCAGCCATGATGATTAAGTGGATTCTAGTAAAATAAAATTTAAAAAAATTGAGGAATTTATAAAGAAGACATATTCATAAAGTAATTTTAATTGAATCTGGAAAATAATGTGAAGAATTGCCTCAAGACAAAGAAGTACCATAATCAGGTCACTATCTTTAGGGAAGTCAAGAGAAAGTAAAAATGGCATAAATTAATTAATGTGGGGCCAAAATAAAGTCTCCATAATGCATCACTGGACATTGTAGTTTTTGGTGAAATGCCAATTTCCAGAATGTAATCAAATTATTTTTTTAGAATTATATATATTTTTGATATCTGCTATCGATGCTGAACATGAATTTGAATGTCAGATCCCTGCTTTACTTTGATCACTGATGGACGAAAGAGACTTGAAGTTTAAACTCTCAACAGAGGCTTTCTGCTGAAAGAGGAGATGTGTGCTGCTCTGTCAGGCAAACAACAGAGGGGGTTTTGTGTTAGGCCACATAAGCATAAAAATGGCAGATCCCCTCACTTTCAGCAGCTTCAAGTGTTCCTTCTCAACAAAGCACTCATCATTGGGCATACAATGAAGACGTCTAAATGTCAAAGGAAGAGATGGTTGGATGATTAGGGTTCCATTTCATCAAACAATAAACTAGTTTTCTTCACTCTTAATATAATCGTCCTTTTTTCTTAAATTTCATGACACTATCTCTACACTTTTAACAAAACAAAGAACAAGGCTTTCGATTGTAAGCACTATTTTTAGTCCTTGTCCAAACAGGAAAAAATAAGTTGATTAGCTAAATAAAATGGTATCAAAAATAAAGTTTGCTTTCCTATTCAAGGGGATTTTTTAAAAGAACACCATTATATTTATAAGAAATTTGTGTATATATTTTTAATATGAATTTGCCTGGTGTTATCAAAGTTTATTTCTCTGTGAATTTGAAAAATTTATTGAAATTTAGAATAAACAGCATAAAACTGCAATGGTTACAATATAATGTCATGATACCTGAATACTGTGAAAATAAGATTTATTTTTATGTGTATATATATTTATGTGTGTGTATGTTTGAGTGCTTAAAGGTTTTATATTGAAGAATTTCTATATTTCTGTGTTCTCTGGATGAATCATCTGTTAAAATATTGTGGAGACTAATGTTTTATTATTTCAGAAAAATAACAAATAACTTAAGTAATCTTTTAATTTATTTTTTTATTAACTCACAATCAACTTATTCTTTCTTTTTGTTTTGTTTTTTTCTTTTCCAATTGAGAGGAGGGGAGATAGACAGACTCCTACATCTGCCTCAGCTAGGATCCACCCAGCAAACCTTCTATGGGGCCAATGCTCTGCCCATCTAGGGCCATGCTCACAACCGAGATAGTTTTAGTGCCAGAGGTGGAGGCTCCACAGAGCCACCCAGGGCCATTGTGCTCAAACCAATCAATCCATGGGTGCAGGAGGAGAATAGAGACAGAGAGAGGAGAAGAAGAGCAGGAGAAACAGATGGTTGCTTCTCTTGTGTGTCCATGGGTGCGGGAGGAGAATAGAGACAGAGAGAGGAGAAGAAGAGCAGGAGAAGCAGATGGTTGCTTCTGTTGTGTGTCCTGATTGGAAATCGAACCCAAGACATTCACATGCCAGGTGAATGAATACTCTACCACTGAGCAAAGCAGCAAGGGCTCAATTCATTCTTTATTCTAATTTTTTTAGTCTTGAACTCTTATATATTAATCCAATAATTTATTTTCTATTGACAGCAAATAATGCTTTTTTTAAACTCCTGATGTTTCAAAATATGTCACTATGTCCAAGTAAAATTTTTAAGAGAAAATATGTACTTAACACTTGATTAATAGAGTAATTTCTTATGGAATGTACTCCTCTGTTATTATATCACTCCCATTGTTGTTTTCAGCAATTCCAACATTTGACAAAAATTCAGAATTTTGGAATCAGACAAACTTGTGTTCATATTCTGAATCCTATACTTACTAAAGTTCTAGAATTAGATAACTTACTTAATTCTTATATGTACTGTATGGCCAGTATTTGCGGCAGCTATCAAAGCTGCCTGGCCAACGCAGGTTCGCATTTGATTTGGGCAGACAGTAAGGAATCAACAGAGCCAAAAACTGGTGGTCTCTTTTCCTTTAATCCTAGCTTGCACCCTGCGGGCAAGAAAATACACATGGTGGGAAACACTTCTCTTTCCACTCAGGGCTCCCAAAGCCACTGACTCTTCCGAGTTTCCTAGAATGAAAGGCTCCGCCTCACCAGTCTTATTCACCTCTGTTCCCCATCTCCATCTCCTCCACAAACTGGCTTCTTCTTTCTCCATCCTGCCATTTTGGCTGCTTTCTCCTCTTCACTTGGCCTCTCGCTGCCCTGCTACAGCATGGGCTCCTCCTTTCTACAAGAACGTGGCCACTCTCCCCAAAATAGCCTCTTAGTTCCTCCTTTTAAAACCTTTTGTCATGAAAGCCCTCCCCCAACACACATTAGTATAACCAAACCTCCTCTCAAATAAGAAGGGCATTACTATTATCACCTGGGTGACGGGCAGCACCATCTTTAACAAAAAGTGTGAACAAAACCAGAAAATACAGATTTTATGACTCATTTGCCCAACATGTATGAAGTGGAAAAACAACTTCCTGGCTAAAAAAGATTACTTGATGAACTGCATACAAGATATTTCAAAAAGCACAGACATACATTAAGCATTCAGTAAATTACAGTTATTATTTTTCTATTAGCAAAATCTTTGATCTTTTAAAACAGGTGTACCCAGGATAATACAATGAGGATATAAAGATAGGTAAGGAAATTCTTTTGAAAATTAAAATTAAAATATATTTTCTTGAATGTTACTACCATGATTTTTAAGAATTTAAAAAAATGTTATGAAACTAATAATAATATTTAAAATAATATAAAGTGCATATTCATAGGGGAAAAGGATAAGAAGAAAATTAACAGTAGAAAGATACACAATAATTTTGTAAAGAAGATAAAAATGAGTGCTAAGTGCTTGCACAGAGCAATAATGAAACAATATTTTTGCATCCTTGGCCAGTTAGTACTGTCAATTAAAAGCATCGTCCCAAAACAACAAGGTTGAGGATTTCATCCCCCATCAAGGAACACACAAGAAGCAACCAAAGAATACACGACTGAGTGGAACAACAAATGTTTTCCTTCTCCCCCACCCACTGACTTCTCTGTTTCTCTAAAAACATCAATAAAAATTAATCCCTGGCTGGACAGCTCTGGAGCATTGTCCAGGACTGTGGAGGTTGCCAGTTTAATTCCCCGGTCAGGGCACATATAGGAGCAGCTCAATGTTCTTGTCTCTCTCAAAACAAACATTCAAACAATTTTCCAAAACCCCAAAATGTCTTGAACAACCGTGATACTAGAAATTGTAAAGATTGAGATGTATTTGAAGAAAATTATTTATGTGGATAAATTAAGCTTCTGAAGTACCTTCTTAATATTTCAGCTATTCACTCCTCCCAAATCCACAGGAGACCTGATACTCAATCTCTGGAACATGTAAACCTGAAAGAAGCTGGGTTATATACAAGTAATTCAGACGGTGAGGTTGATATGCTAAACTGAAGTCTGCTTCACAACAGCTAGAAACATAGCAGTTCTTCCCAAATTCCAGCCAGAATGTTGACAGTAAACTATACAACCAAAGATATGACTTTTTTTTCTAAAACCTTGGTATTTCTGAGATAATTAAATAAACCTGGACATTTGGAGATCCTGTTATAGAGAAATAATTTGTAACCTAATCTTTGTAGAGCACAGACCTCAAATACACAGTTAAAAATAATTTCTTAAATTATTTTAAAACATCAGAAAACTAAAGACTGCTAAACATTTAGTAAATGTTACCAAAGTAAAGACAGGTACTAAACATAAACCTAAAATCAACATATTAAGTTAACAGAGACTACATAAAGAGTACAGCTAAATGTAAACAAATAAAAATTCTCAGTGAGATAATAAACAATATTGAATTTGAATCATTCAGAACAGAATGAATCACACAGTAAAAGGGAAAATAAACAAGAAATTTAGTAGCTTAAAAATAAATATATATGTATTTATTTATTATTATAATTACCATTATTTATTATTACAGTGGTGTTGGTAGTATTGATTAAAAGTTCACACTAGGGACAAAGACTCAGAGTCATACAATGTCCAAATTGATAGAGGTTCCAGCGTACTCTAGGTGTACCATCTGAACACATGGTTGTTCATCAAGTGGTTGGAAAATAACATGACTGATAACTTTTTTCAACATTAATTAAATGTTCAGAAACAAAGGAAAAACACATCAGCTTGCCAAACCCATTGGACAGAACTAGTTACATGGTACCATTCATCTACAAAGAGAATAAGAAAGTAAAATCTTTCCATTGACTAGGATAGTAAACATTTAAAGTTCCTAACGTTGAATTTTAAATGTAAATATGATACTTAGCAACTAAGATATCAAAAAACAAGGCATATTGTAATTGTGACAAAAGACAAAAAATCAATTGTAAGACTAGAAAATAAAAATGTAGAGATCTCCCAGACTGCAATAAATAAATACATAAATAAATAAATAAATAAATAATACTAAAGACATTACTGTAACAGAAGATGAATAAGAAATTAGAAGTCTCAGAAAGAACAGCAAAAAGAGTAAATGAATTTATCAAAGAAATAGTACATGGAAATATTATCTTTGATTTGTACAGCCTCATTTTTATTAAAGAATGATGACTAGAAGTATACACTACAAGATATGCCATTGTAAAATGTTAGAACAGTTACTATCATAGAGGAAAAAATCATTTTCAAAATAACTGAAATGAAAATGAAATGTCATTATGCTTCTCAAATGTTACATTAGATTGTAGATGATAATTGATTAATTTCCTCAAATTTCTGAGAAGTAAATGATTTTGAAATTATAAACTATTATCAGACTCCTTTTAGAGGATAATAAAGACATAGAGAGATGACAAAGAAGTAAAAATTGTTCACCTATCCCTTTTCTTAGGAAACCATTAGAACTTGAACTTTAACAGAAGAGAAAATTAATTTTTTAGAGAGGGAGATGTATGACGTACAAAAAAAAAGAAAGAAAATTCCGTAGGGTGAAAAGGAAGTCTCACAGAGAGATTCTTTGTGCAGAGTAATATAAAACCAATCTGGCTGAAAATAGGCAATTATGCTGAAGAGGAAAGAACCCACCAGTCCAATAATCATAACACAAAAACAAAAACAAAAAAACAAGGAGCAAAAAATTTAGAGAAAAAAACAGAAAAATTGATATTGAGTATTTAAAACTCTTTGATCATTCAAGAAAAAACAAATATAGAAAATGTATGAAAGGATGGTATAAAATAATATAAACATAAAATATTTATTTTATGACAGTTATTATAAACAAGATATGGAGAAGTTAAGCCATATGGAGAATTTAAAATAGTGAAATAGTAAAACACTACAAAGAAGATAAATAGGTATGGTCAGTATAAGCGTATTATACAGACATGTAAAAACAAAATAACACAAATAGATTAAAGAGTTGAACTTAAATCTAAATTGTGAAAATATGGGTCAAGACACTGTTGTTCCATTATATAATTGTTTAAATTGTAGATAGATGGCTTGCCACAATTTTTATAAAAACAAGATTATTAAAAAGATAAAAAGTGTAGACTTAAAAGCTTTTTTCGCCTGACCTGTGGTGGCGCAGTGGATAAAGTGTTGACCTGGAATGCTGAGGTCACCGGTTCAAAACCCTGGGCTTGCCTGGTCAAGGCACATATGGGAGTTGATGCTTCCTGCTCCTCCCTCCCCCTTCTCTCTTTGTCTCTCTCTCACTCTCTCTCCTCTCTAAAAATTAATAAAATAAAAATTAAAAAAAAAAAATTAAAAAAAAATTCCCTTGAAAGCCAAGTTTGGTTACTCTCATTTAAAAAAAAAAAAAAAAAAAAAAAAAAAAAAAAAAAAAACAAAGCTTTTTTCTTTCACAATTGCCTTTCATGAGTCCCAAAAAATATAAACTTTTGTTTTTATATTTATGTGGTTAATTTAAATAAAATGGGGGTGAAAAAATTAAAATGCATTTTGAAGGTTATATTTCAAAAACAAAAATAAATTTTGTAATTGATTATGCTACATCTTAGGAAAATCGGTGGACCAGAAGAAAAATATTCAGACTAGTAATTGTGTTTTAAAAAGTGGATTACACTTAACTTTCTGCAGTTTTTTAAAAAGTGCATAGGAGAAACTGATAGAAAGAGGAGATAAGTGTTAATTGAAACAAATTTAACTTAGTAACTTAAATCTCTCTGGTCTTATTTTCTAAGCAATAGATTAATTCAGGGGTTGGCAAAATACAGCCACAGGTCAAATCTGTCTCCCATTTTTCATAAATTCAGTTTCAATGACACAAAGCCTCTTATTATGTATTGTTTATGGCTTCTTTCATGTCACACAGGACAAGTTGATTACTTCATACAGAAAATGGATGGCCCATTGAACATAAAGTATCTACTCTCCTATGTTTAACAGAAAAATTTGCTTATCCCTTACCTGCCTTATTGATGATTACTTTTGCTCTACTTTGTTTAGTTGGGTGAATTTTCAAATAAATATAAAATAAGTGTATCTTGAAAAATGAATTGCCATAATTATCCTAACATCTCAAAGAACACAATTTATTTCAATTTGTATATATATGATGACTGGAATGAATAGTTCTTACTAAATTCTCAAAATGTAAGTCATAGAGTGAGACTGTTTTGAGTAGAAGGTTTTAGATTGTGTTTTGTCTTTGCCTTGATCTCATTTCATCAGGAATCTTTATTATGTGCGGCTTAAGTGTCTGTTTGTAGCTGATAGCTTATTGGTTGCTTGCGTAACTGTACTAGCCAATTGGGTGAAGTTTCCACGGCTGATTGCAAATTGAGTGGGTCAAGGGGAAGGTGAACATTTGTTTGCATTGGCAATCATCTGCTTTTGAAACAATTTAAGGCTGAACGCAAATTGAGCATGTCAGGGGAAAGGTGAACATTTGTTTGCAT
Organism: Saccopteryx leptura; assembly: GCF_036850995.1. Lineage (NCBI taxonomy): Eukaryota > Metazoa > Chordata > Mammalia > Chiroptera > Emballonuridae > Saccopteryx > Saccopteryx leptura. Next base: position 64,312,380 of record NC_089506.1, on the reverse strand, counting down.
TGGCAATCATCTGTTTTACATAAAAACTACGTCGTAACGTAATTTCTTTTAAGAATGCCTCCTACCCTGGCCGGTTGGCTCAGTGGTAGAGCGTCGGTCTGGCGTGCAGAAGTCCCGGGTTCTATTCCCAGCCAGGGCACACAGGAGAAGCGCCCATCTGCTTCTCCACTCCTCCCCCTCTCCTTCCTCTCTGTCTCTCTCTTCCCCTCCTGCAGCCGAGGCTCCATTGGAGCAAAGATGGCCCGGGCACTGGGGATGGCTCCTTGGCCTCTGCCCCAGGCGCTAGAATGGCTCTGGTCACAACAGAGCAACACCCCGGAGGGGCAGAGCATTGCCCCCTGGTGGGCAGAGCATCGCCCCCTGGTGGGCAGAGCGTCGCCCCCTGGTGGGCGTGCCAGGTGGATCCTGATCTGGCACATGCAGGAGTCTGTCTTACTGTCACCGTTTCCAGCTTCAGAAAAATACTGAAGAGGAGAGAAAAGGAGCTAAAGCTGCACAAAAATGGCTTTCTCGACAAAAAGAAACCGCTGAGCAGAGAAAGACAAGGCTTGCTTCAGTCGTAGAGCAAATGCGTCTTTCTTGGCAAAATGAGACTGATGAGCAGAGAGAAACAAGGCTTGCGTCCTAAAAATTCTGATGTAGACAAACTAAATGATGATGTCTTAAATATCATAGAAGGGAACGACACGACATATTTAAGTGTTGATTCCGTTGTAGCTGATAATAAAGTGAGTGCCAACAACTTTCCAACGGAATTTTTAAATAGTCTGTCGCCTTCTGGCATGCCACCTCACAAATTGAGGTTAAAGTTTGGAGCAATTATTATGCTGTTAAGAAATCTTAACACCAGAAGGGGTCTTTGCAATGGTACAAGACTAGAGGTTCTCCAATTGAAAAATAATGTCATAATAGCTAAGTCTTTGACTGGCTCCTCTAAAGGTGAAATACATGTCATTCCAAGAATTGATTTGGCTCCATCTCAAACAGGGTTGCCATTTCAATTGAGATGTAGACAATTTCCTATAAAACTTGCCTTTGCTATGACCATCAATAAGTCTCAGGGCCAAACGCTTAAGCATGTTAGCATTTTTTTACCTGAGCCTGCATTTGGACATGGTCAACTTTATGTTGCCTGTTCAAGAGTTCGTGAAAGAACGGGCATAAAATTAAAAATAATTGATGGTCCTCTGCAAGGCAAGCTTAAAAATGATGGAAAGATCTACACAAGAAATGTTGTGTACAAAGAGATCTTTGACATGTGAATTAACATTTTATTATTTAAATCACCTTTATTTATTGAGCTAGCAGTGGCTCTTAAGAAATGTACCGCCAGTGGTTTCCTTCATTGCACTCTACTTTAAGCAATTAAGCAAGTAGAAGGGGAAAACCCCATGGGGCACTAAGCAAAGAGGCGTCCTCGCTGCCTTCCCTGGGTAATTCAGTTTGAATTAGCAGACACCTTTGCACAAATCATTTTAATTGCAATTTATAATATCTAGAACAGTGGTCATTTCGTATGACTGCCGGGCTTTCTAGTAAAATAATAAAGAGTTTAACTGTTTAATTAAAAAGAAATAAAATCAGCACTATTGTTTCAAAATGAATCTCTAAATGCTTTCAAATACATCAAAAGGTTGATAATATAAAGAGAAGAGAAAAAAAGATATAGTGACCATTTATTAACAAAGATTAAATTCTAATTATATATAGTTTTCTCTTTTTTTAATTTTAGTGAAAGGAGGGGAGGCAGAGACATTCTCCCACAGGCTTCCTGACAGGGATCTAGCTGGAAAGCCCATTAGGGGACAATATTTTGTCCCTTTGAGGTGTTGCTCTGTTGCTCAGCAACTGAGCTCTTCTTAGGGCCTGAGGGGAGGCCAGGGAGCCATCCTCAGTTCTGGGGACAAACTTGCTCCAATTGAGCCTTGGCTGCAATAATAGAAGAGAGAGAGAGAGGAGCAAGTGGGGGAGGGGTGGAGAAGCATATGAGTGCTTCTCCTGTGCACCCTGTTGGGGAATCAAACCCAGGGCATCCACACACCAAACCCACACTCTACCACTGAGCCAACCTGCCAGGGCCTTGTATATAACTTCTAGTAGAATTTTCTTGAAATTATTCTAGTTCTATACACTTAGAAGCCTGCATGTAAAATTATATATTGTAAATATAACTATGACCTTTAACTTCCTTATGTTGTACATTTGTTAGAAGTCAATTTATTTCAACTGTAAGTAACTATTTTGAAGTGTTCCTAAAAACTTATACCATCAAAAATTTGCCTACTCTGGTTTTAATAGCTAAATGGTTATGTTCAGGAAAAAAAAAAAATATATATATATATGCATATATACATATATATAATATAATTGATTTTAACTGGTTGACTGTAAACCTGGCTAGTCACTGTTCAATTTCTCAGTTGCAGATAAAACTATAAAACTAGCCCAACTGATTCACTGTGAATCAAGGAACAAAACTGAAAGGCTACTTATTCTCAGTAAAAATGATTAGCATTGCAATAATCAGCAATATCATTCTTCAAACTCTTTACGAACTTGACTTGGGAAGGGAGTACACACAATATGGTATACAGAGATGCACTGTAGAATTGGGAACCTGAAACCTATATAAATATCTCAATTAGAGTCACCCCAATAAATTTCTTTTTATTTTAAATAAACACTTAATTGATAAAGCATGGATAATGCATGTAAACATAAGAAATGGTATGTTAAACTTGTGTTTTTATTTTATTCCAGATAAACATATTATGAAAAATAAAAAATAGTTCAAAGTAGTAAAATATTTTACCTTGAATTTCTAATTCAATATGGTAGAAATAATCTATCCAAATAAATTAGAGATTAGTTGTTATACAAAAAAATCAAGGCCCTGCCCAGTTGGCTTAGTGGTAAAGCATTGGCCTGGCTCAGTGGTAAAGTATTGGCCTGGCATGTGTATGTCCCAGGTTTGATTCCCAGTCAGGGCACACAGGAGAAGTGACCATCCATTTTTCCACCTCTCACTTCTCTCTCTCTTTCTCTCTCTCTCTCTCTCTCTCTCTCTCTCTCTCTCTCTCTCTCGCTCTTACACTCTTACAGCTAGGGCTCAATTGGAGTGATTTGGCTCCAGGCACTAAGGATATCTCCATAGCTTCTTCCTCAGGCACTAAGAAAGCTCAGTTGCTGAGCAAGGAGCAACACCCCAGGTGGCATAGTTTCACCCCTCAGTGGGCTTGCCAGGTGGATCCTAGTCAGGACACATGTGAAAGTCTGTCTCTACGTCCCCTCTTCTCAGTGAATAATAATAAAAAAAATAGCCTGAGCAGATAGTGGTGCAGAGGACCCAGGTTCGAAACCCCAAGGTCATTAGCTTGAGCTTGGGCCTGCCTGGCTTGAGTGGGGCTCACCAGCTTGAGTGCAAGGTCACTGGCTTGAGCATGGGATCATAAACATAATCCTACAGTTGCTAGCTTAAGCCCAGGATCACTGGCTTGAGCCCAAGGTCGCTGGCTTGAGCAAAGGGTCACTTGCTTTACTGTAGTCCCCCGGTCAAGGCACATATGAGAAAACAATCAATGAATAACTAAGGAGACTAAAGAGCTGTAACGAAGAATTGATGTTTCTCATCTCTCTCCCTTTGTGTCTGTCTGTCCCTATCTGTCCTCTCTCTGTCTCTCTGTTTGTCTCTGCCACACACAAATAAAATCAGTTAATTATTTTCTAATATAATATAAAAAATTGCATGATGCTCAGGGTATTGATAATTAGTTTATTCGACCTTAATATAGACAATGCATTTAGCTTAACGTCTATAAATAAATTATTAGATTTTCTGAAAAACATACATTAAGAAGAAATGTGTTCTATTTTCATAAAAATTTCAACTTGTATGTATTTCCTAAAAAAGATACATATCCTTTCAAATTTAAATGTGATTAGTCCAATTTAAAAATAATGAAAAAGATGTGTTTATACAGAAAAAGTAATGGAAAAAAATACTGTCCTCTTATTTTTTGGAAATGTTACTGCACATTTAATGTATTTAATTTGCATTTTTAACTGTCTAGTTCTGTTTAATTGTGTGGTAATTTAAAAAATGTTATTGCACATTTAAAGTATTCTAAATGCTTAAAAGTATATGTGTATTATAATTATGATTATTTACAAAAATGCAAGTGCTGAATTATGAAATAAAAACAAATTATTCTTTATAAAAATTTCTAAGAATATTTCTATAAATGAAAAACTTTCATAGTTTTTGAAGAAAGCTGATCTTAAATTTATATATACTTAGGAATGTATTTATTACATTGTAAAAGAGGTGTATTTAACTTGTATTCTTTCTACTTCAATTCCTCATAGCATCATCTTATAAAATAAAGGAAGTTATTATGGTATTGATATTTATATTAAAGCTTACTTCCTTAATTTTCAGATTTGTATATGAAAAAAGTGATGATTAAATGCTGAGACTATAATAGTGTCACATTATCTCAGTCATCAGGAAGAAAAATATCCTTTCAGAAATATAATAAGATAGAATCTATTTCCTGCCTAGATTCATTTTTGGTGGAAATTATCCCACTGTATTTTTTCTATGTAAAACCTTGTGATGTAAAATTTTTCACTAAAAACCATAAGTCTGTAAAACAACCTTTTTTTTTTTTTTTTTTAAAGCCCCAGCATCTCTGGAAACATGAATATTTAAGAGGTATGGTTATTTATTTTAAATGACAAGATTCCATTTTTTAACTAAAATTTCAGTAATGGCAAACAATTACAAATAAGCAGAATATAAGTACTACATATAAATTAAACATGTGCAAAGCTTTGCAATAGCATGGATGGATCTGGAGAGCATTATGCCAAGTGAAATAAACTGGTCTGAGAAATACAAGTATCATATGATTTCACTTATACATGGAATCTAAGGAGCCAAATGAACTAACAAGAAAATAGAGACAGACTAATAGAACAGACTGACAGTTGTTGGGTGGAGGGAGGTAGAGGGTTTGAGAAAAATTAAAAAAAAAGAAAACCTCATTGACAGGGACAACGGTGTGAGATTTGCTAGGGAAAGAGGGGGTTTGGAAAGACAAAGATGAGTATAGGGGGATAAATGGTATGGAAAAAGACTTGACTTGGGGTGCTGACACACAATATGGTGTACAGAGATGTGTTGTAGAATTGTGCACTTGAAAGCTGTATAATTTTATTAACCAGTGTCACCCCAATAAATTCAATAAAGAGAAAAACAAAATGAAAAGACAACTTAATGGAATGAAAGAACATATTTGCCAAAGATTCATCTGAAAAGGGGTTAATATTTAAAATTTATGAAGAACTCAAACAGGCCCTGGCTGGTGGTTCAGTGGATAGAGCATTGGCCAGGCATATGGACATCCCAATTTCCGTAACCAGCCAGGGCACACAGAAGAAGTGACCATCTGCTTCTCTTCTCTTCCCTTTCTCCCTTCTCCCCTTCTTCCCCTTCTGTAGCCAGTGGCTCAATTGGTTTGAGTTTGGCCTCAGATGCTGAGGATGGTTCCTTTGAAGCACATAAGCTTCAGGTGCTAAAAAAAGCTCCGTACTCAAGCATTCACTCTAGCTGGTGTTGCTGGGTGAATCCCCGTCAGTCAGGGCACATGCAGGAATCTGCTGCACTCTTTCCACTCCTCTCATCTAAAAACAGAAATAAATGACTCAAATAACTCAATGCCAGAAAAATCAATCCAATTAAAAAATGGGCAACAGGATTTAATAGACTTATGAAAAAATGCTTGCCATCACTAATCAAAGAAATGCAAATTAAAACCACAATGAGATATCACCTTGTAACTATCAGAATGACTATCATCCATAAATCAACAGATGACCTGTTGGTGAGGATGCAGAGAAAAGGGAACACGTGCTGTTTTGGAAGGAATGTAGATTGATAACAGTCACAGTAGAAAACAGTATGGAGTTTCTCTAAAAATTAAAAAAAGAACAGCCCTATGATCCAGAGATTCAATATCTAAGAATATATCCAAAGAAACCTAAAACATTAATCTGAAATAATAAATATGTCCCTATATTCATTGCAGCATTATTTAAAGTAGTTAAGATTTGGAAGCAGCCCAAATGGCCACAGTAGATGATTGGATCAAAAAGCTGTGGTAAATTTACACAATAGAAATTGTAACTCAGCCATAAAAAAAGAAAATCTTACTTTTTGAGATAGCATGAATGGACCTAAACAGTATTATGTTAAATGAAATAAGCCAGTCAGAGAAAGAACAATCTGACAGCTATTGGATGTCAGGTGGGTTTGAGGGATGGGGTAAAACAGATGGAGAGATTAAGCAAAAAACAAAACAAAACTCATAGACACAGAAATCATTTTGGTGATTGGCAGAGGGAAGGGGGCTGGGGCAAGTAAAAGAAGTAAAGGAAGGATAAATAACAATGGAAGTCATTAGTCTTTGGATAGTGAACACAAATATGATTCAAAAATAACATATCATAAAATTGCACACTTAAAAAGTATATAATTTTATTAAATAATGTAATTTCAATAAGTTCAATATAAATATTTTTAAAAGAAGAAAAAATTAATACATTCAAAACTATTCTAACAAAATCTGATCCACTAACTATTCTCAAGCATAAAGGATCTATAATATATAAAACTTTGATATAATGGCTACTAATATCTGAATGTACGATGTCATAAATAATCTTAACATAAATAGTTTTAGTACCACTAATACATTGGTAGCTTTTATTAGGTTATATAATAATTCCATGAGGTTAGGGCCTTATTGAAGGCATGTCATACAGGGGTCTCCAAACTTTTTACACAGGGGGCCAGTTCACTGTCCCTCAGACCATTGGAGCGCTGCCAAATACAGTGGTTCTCTCACTGACTACCAATGAAAGAGGTGCCCCTTCCAGAAGTGCAGTGGGGGCTGGATAAATGGCCTCAGGGGGCCGCATTGCGGCCTGCGGGGCCGTAGTTCGGGGACGCTTGGAAGACATCATGCCCTGCCTGACCCTTTTTATGTGTATCATTTTAAATTCATTACAATAACCATTTGCCATCCTGCTGCACTAGCTGTTAGGCACTGATTTTGTTTACAATTCAAGCAGAGCACAATAAGAAAGTTATAATCATAATATATAAAGAAAACAAAATAAAACGTAGTCACTAGAACAGAATGCTTCTCAATCCAAAATGTATTTATTTTATAAGAACACAAATTTGAAATAATTGAATTTTCTGTGCAGAGGATATCATTGAACAAAATTAAGTTTTTGGTTAATATTTTTAACTATACACAAATCTAAAGCTTAAAGGAGGGAAAACAAATTTCAAATAGTGTTTGATTAGGTAAAACTAAATGTCAAGTTACAGATGTTCTTTGACATATAGCATAATCTAGTTTGCTTTTTGAAGAGTCTATCATGACTCCGTTTCCCATTTTGTGGTAAACTCACATTTTCTGTCTTTTAAAGTTTAGTGACAGCTTTTCTTCATTTATTTCTATTTGAACTCAATTTTAAAAGAGAATTGCAATTTTTCATTGGAAATTAGCAATTATATTATTAAAAAAATGGATCTTCTCAAGTTGTCATTACAAGTTACAGCCACATATTTTCAATTACATTCAGCAGTAATTTGATCTTACACATGAATGATTGTTCTTTTTTCATCTCTAAATTCTAAAATAAGAGCCTAAATTAAGTGCAAGTCAATAATAACCAAATTTTACTACCATCCACCAGACCAAGCTTCCATCAAAATTATCTGGGTGTTACCAATATTAATTTAAAAAAAATTTATTGAGTCTAAACAAATTTTAATTACTTTGAGTTACCACTGAAAACTGAATTATTATTTTAACCAGCTTCATCCCAATAAATTCAATTTAAAAAAACTCAAACAAAGAAGTATCTCAAGAAAAAAAATATCTTTAAGATAATAATTTACTTTGTTTATATTGATGAAAAATTCTAAGTGTAATTCATACAACTCAAAGCCAAACAGTCCAATTAAGAAATAGGCAGAATATCTGAACAGTGCTTCTCTGAGAAAGACAAATGATCAAAAGATACTCAACATCTCTAGCTATTAGGGAAATGCAAATCAAAATTACAATAAAATACTACCTTTTATCAGTTAGAATAGCTGTTATCAACAAGACAAACAGCAAGTGTTGGAGAAGTGGTGGAGAAAAAAGAATCTTCATTCACTGCTGGTGGGCTTGTAACTGGTACTGCCACTATGAAAAACATATGGGGTTTCCTCAAAAAATTAAGTAATGTCACTTCAATATATTTAATTTAAACAATGAATGTATTCATATTTTTTCAATTTAAAACATTACAAAATAATGAAATATAATTTACCTTAAATTATTATTAAAATTAATTAAAATTATAATTCTTGACAAACACATGCAGATTTAATAGTTTTCTAAAATAATGCATTTATGTTATAAGTAAGCATATAGAAATATTAAAATAATAACTATAGAACTTTACCTAATTATCATCCAATGCAATATGACTTGGTGGAATTCAATCATTGAATCCACGTTAATTTCAAACTGTCCCCAAAAATGTTTTTATTAAATTTCAAGACATCATCGTGCTAAAATTAGATAAATTACATATTATGTTAATTTTAAAGTCCCATTGCATGTCAAATGAGATCATACAATCCTTTGGGGATGACTGAATTTGCCCCAAAATAGTGAATCTAAAAGTTCACATCAGTTCAGAGTCAATTATCTATTCTATTCTAAGAATTATTTTTGAATAATATATAGTTCATTGTTAATTGTAAGAAATTGCTCTCAATTTTTGTCATAGTTGGCTTTTTATTGAAGAATAATATTCAGTTTAAAATCATAGCTATAATTTCTCATTTAATTATATTATTTTATTTTATTAAACATGACAAGTATAACATTTTCTTTAAAAATTATTTTAGTCTAAATTTAAATATTTATAAAAACAAGAAGATATATATGTATATATATGTATATTGTGAATATACATTTATTTTGTTTTATAGTCTAATTGCCTATGTGTGTGTTTTCTTTTTAATGACTATAAGCTTTAAATGCAGTCTTTCAAGTATGTTTAGTGTAATGACTAAATTTAAGTGTTTTTTCTGATATAGTTATTGTATGAACACTTGATAAAGCAATTAAGTGTTCATGCCCTCAGAAGAAAATGTATTGAAGACTGTTTTTGAATTGAACGATTCAACCTTCAAAAGACTGTATTTGCCTTTAATAAGGAAGATAACATACCACAACAGTGAAATTTCAAGAGAAACAGAAATTAAAAGCATCTAAATTATGATCCAGAGATTTTGGTGATTGGCAGAGGGAAGGGGGCTGGGGCAATATGACTCTGCTGAGTCATATTCCTTATTTTGTTACATTGGGAGAAACTAATGGAAAGAGGTTTCTTGATTAGCTACAGGTACAAAAAAAAGTTCTGTGGAAAACAGAAAGTTGTAAATTAATTTAAAATACAGAACTTTCAAACAATGAAATTTGTAATCAATGGCATCAGATTCTCTATTGGAAATAACTGAACTTCTTAGCACCGGAAGTATACAACAAGAGCTCTATGTAAAGGTAGAAAAAAGTTGAGGAGCGCATCCTTGCACCAGGCAGGTATTTGTAATAGGTAATTTCAAACACCCCTCAAACACAAAGTGCACTGTGTTGGGGTACAGTAGAGGAATCTCTACCATCAAAAAAAGTTGAGCTCAGAAAATTTAAAGTTCTCTTAGATGTCATAGACATTTCACACATTATATGTATTAAAGGAGAAAGAAAATGAAATGTTAGTCTACTGACATTTGGAAGAGTTTTGTATATGCCATGATAGATTCTACCAGTAGTCTTTGAAGATCTTGCTATTCTTTAACTAACTATGCTAATACTTTAATTGGTAGTGTCAAATGATGATATTCAGCCCTGGCTGGTTGCTCAGTAGTAGGGCATCGACCCGGTGTGTGGAAGTCCCGGGTTTGATTCCTGGCCAGGGCACATAGGAGAAGCACCCATCTGCTTCTCCACCCATCCCCCTCTCCTTCCTCTCTGTCTCTCTCTTCCCCTCCTGAAGCCAAGGCTCCACTGGAGCAAAGATTGGCCCTGGCGCTGAGGATGGCTCTGTGGCCTCCACCTCAGGTGCTAGAATGGCTCCCGCAGCAATGGATCAGCACCCCAGATGGGCAGAGCTATTGCCCCATGGTGGGCATGCCAGGTGGATCCTGATCGGGTACATGCTGGAGTCTGTCTGACTGCCTCCCTACTTCTAACTTCGGAAAAAATACAAAAAAATACAAAAAAAAAAAGGATGATATTCAGCCTTGTAAAGGTAGATGGTAACATTATAATTCACAGAGAATAAATGGGAATCCAGTTAAAGCTTCTGTATGAAGCTTATATGCATACCATATAAGCACATGTTTGTATGCATGTTTAACAATGGGCTCCCTAGAAGAAAAGAAAAAGTGATGTTGATTGAAAGTGAAGGGTGCTCTTATAACACTGTTATAACACTCATTAGTTGCTAGATGTTTTAACATTATTTGACAAAGAATAACATTTTAATTTATTTTCTTATTTGTAAAATAGAAAATATGAAATAAAAACAATAAATATGATAAAGTGACATGGAAGTCACACAGGATGCTTTAGAAAATGATAAGATTGGGAGTGGGGAATGATGATGGTAAACCAAAATATTGTGGAGGAGATAGACTTGGGCTGAACTTGAATCTTAGATATAAGGAGGCCTAAGAAAAGTCTTATAATAATATCTATTTGAGTATAGAGGTACATTGAAAATATCAGCTTCCTTAGGCTTTTTATACAAATATATCAGATTATAAATTAAACTAAAATGAGTTAATTTTTGTGCAATTCTATTGTAAAGAATACTATATGCCAAAGTTGAGTGCGATTTTTTTTCTATAAAAGTAGAAAGACATTCTCCTCTTGAGGGAGATCTTTCTGGTAATCCAAATCATATTCCCTTGGTGAACTAGCAATGTGTTTTTTTTTTCATTCTGGATTGATAATTACAGTTTGACCAGTCTTGTCAAGGCACTATCAACCATTGCTTGAAGCCATGTACAAACAGATTTACATATGGCACTGCATTAAAAAAAATAACACATATCACATGCACTGAGGAGCTACCTTAATTCTCTGCCACATGCACCCATTTTTAATTCAGAAAGAACAATTTCCAAGCACTGCATTCTTAGCAAGACTTCATATAGGTAATGCTGTCTTATTTCTAATTATTGAGTCCACAACACTGGCTGTTAAAGTTGAATGTGTCTAAAAACCACATTTATGGTCTCACATCACACTCAAGAATTCTAATTCAGGAGGTTTGGCCTGAGGCCACAGATTGTTCTAATTTAGTTTGCCTATAAAATGGATTTTTTTTGAGAAAAAAACCACTAGTGTATTCTAAATTAAGTACTTTAAAATTCATGTTTAATTTTCTCTAAAAAAATTATCTCAAAATGTCTGACTCTGGAATATATTCAGTAATTCAGCAATTAAAAGAGCAGGTGAAGAAATAGTTGTTGCACATAGACATAATGAGAAGGTTAAAGGAAAATAAAAATTCTTGAAGACAATTCAAGTGACATTTGTAAAATATGGCTTGCTTTATAAGTAAAGCTTTAAGCTCACATCACACTACCTCTCTGGAATTTACATGGTAAGTTCTATTCTCAAAATTGACTTTAAGAAACTGACAAAGAGGCCAAGAGCCTAAAGCAAAGTGTAGCTGCATGAATGCTGAAATAATAGATATAAGCATATTTGATCAGAAACTCTTTCAAAAACATTACTATAAAAGTCATTCTTACCTTTGCTCAGAGATTTGGAATATCAACTGCTTCAGGGTTCAATTAAAATTTGTGCATTGTTTCAGGGGCATTTTTTAGAATCTTTTTTTTCTCTCTCCGCCATTATTTATTAGACATCTCATGGACAAATGGACATCTCTGGTTTAATATAAGAAAAGGTAATAAAAAGGTCTCAACCATTCAAAAAAAGAGTCAAGTCAATTCAAGGAAAAATACTAGCTTTATTTAAAGATAACTTTCCAGTGATTTGTATAATAGGTAATTGTTTGTAAAGTATGATATTAATTGCATTTCTTCATTGTTATTGGAAGATTGAAGCTGGGGTGGCCAGTCCACTGGGGAAGGGGAAAGCCTATTGTCAGTCTATCTCTCCCTTGGCAACAACAGGCAGGTCAGTATAAAACCCTGACTAGGTCAGATCTGGAGAGAACTCCAGTGGACTACTTTTTCTCCTATGAGGCAGCTGACTGGCTAAGCCCCTTGTACTGGAATGGCAGGTGGCTGTGGGGAAGGGGAAAGTCTCCTTTCAGCTTCTTTTGGCAACTGGCAGGTGGGTATAAACCCCTGACTAGGTCAGACCTGGAGAGACCTTATCTCATATGAGATAACTGACAGGCTAAGCCCCTTCCATTATCTATGGGGGAGAGCCGAACTGAAAACACAAGGCTAGTATGTTCCAAAAGAAAAAATTGTTTAAAATGTTTGTGTGCAAGTATACTGGGATGCACCGAAAGCCATGTCAATGTTGGGGAGGGTTTGGAGCAGGCTTTTTATAATTTAGTCAGGGGTCTTGGAAAAAGCAGCTAATGTTGCTGCCTCTATAGGTACAAGGTGATATATATATATCTTTTTGTATGTGGATTGGAGTGATTCCAAATTGTTTATCTCCCTGCTCAATTTCTAAAGGAGTCCTGGGCTAGTTCAAAAGGTCCTGGGCCAGCAGGACCCACCCCGAGGCTTTAAGCAAGCCAGTTTTCCCTCCCCCATGGGTTTGCAGTGTCTCTGATCCTGTAGCTTGGCTTTTATAAATAACTACAATATTGTGATTTAAACTCCCTTAATAGTCAAGTCCCTTCCCAATACAAGCTTTCTCTAACATTTCTGCAAAGATAAACTTTTTGCTACATTTCAAAGTGAAGGCCAGGAAGCCATTAGGCAAGAGAATAGCAAGCCAATTATTTACAACCTCACAGTGGGGGCTCTGGTTTAAAGGCAGCCTGAACACAAACCTTACAATTCTCTCTTATTTTTGCATACTATTTAATTAACTTGAAGAGGGCTAATCAAATAGGTTGGTTTGGGTATGTTTTTAAATGATTCATATAAATGTCTACTTTGATCTTTCAAACACGTTTGTTTCAAGTCCTAGAGGCTCAAAACTTGTTTCATCACCCCATTTTAGTAATTAGGAATTCTGAGAAAGGTAGATATGAAAATAAAGACAAAGAAATCCTGGAGAGGGAAACAAATAACAAAAGAAAATATTATATATTTATATATTTATATCTATAGCTATATATCTAGCTTGAGCTATATCTATTTACATATCTTTTAATTTGTGTTTCTATGTGTATGAATACATAGATATGGGTGTAGATACATATATATATAACATATACATATATATACATATATATTATATGATGCAAAAACAGCTATATTTTTGGATTTGATTATAAACCTTTGTTTTTTTATTTATCCTCATAATTGCTTTATAAGAATTTTATAAAAGGGAATTTTTAGATTGATTCTAAATGAATTGAAATCAATACTCTATGAATTCATAAGGTATAGTGATTCATTTTATGTACATAATTTAAAGGGTGTGTGTACTATTTTATAGTATTAAATTAATTGAAACATAGACACTGGCTGGTTTGCTCAGTGGATAGAGCAATGACCCAGCATGTGGACATCCTGGTTTGATCCCCAGTCAGGGATACATAAGAAGCCACCATCTGCTTCTCTTCCTGTCCCTCTACCCCTTATCTCTCTCTCTCTTTCTCTCTCTCTCCCTCTCTCTCTCTCTCTTCCCCTCTCACAGCCAGTGACTTGATTGGTTCAAGTGTCATTCCTGGGTTTTGAGGATAGCTTGATTGGTCTGAGTGTTGGCCTCAGGAACTGAGGATAGCTCAGCTGATTTGAGCATTGACCACAGGCAAAGGTTGCCTAATGGATCCCAGTTGGGACACATGTGGGAGTTTGTCTCTCTATCCCCCCTCCTCTATCTTAAAAAAAAGTAATAATTTAAACATAAAATTTAAACACAAAGTATTAATGACAGTTTGCTAATAGTTATATAAATTTGTGCACCTTTTTTCATGTACAAATGTATCATATTTAATTATTAACATGTGTGTTAAACTTATATATCATAATGCTTCTAAGTCAGTGGTTCTCAAAATTTTTGAAGTTGGAGCACATTTAAAATCTTACAAATAATTGTAGGTGCACTATATACAAATTTCTGAGAAATATGTTATAATAATTAAGTCAAATATTAAAGAAAAAAATATAAAGTCTAAGTGTGCTTTTATACTAATTAAACAAAATAAATATGACAAAATTCAATTTATTCTGACATTAAAAAACATTTTTATGTTACATTTTTTGAGTTATGCTTTTTAGAATTCATAAAACAGAAGGGTTAAAAATTAAAAAAAGCCTTTTGCAACCTAGTGAGGCAAGTGAGGTGGGGGTTGGGCAGACTGTCAGTTTACAGCCAATTCCCCACACCTCTGTCCCCCCAAAATCTAAACTCCAAAAACCCTGTTGGTTTTTTGGTTCCCAACAGGCACATATTTCTCTGAATACCACAGTGCGCACCCGGAAATCTTCTAGGTCACACCAATGCGCCCTGGTGCACACTTTGAGAATCATCGTTCAAAGTTGTTTATTTGCCATGATACTGGTCAAACAATTTAAGTAGCATGAAGTAAACTAAACAAAGGTTAATCTTATTAAAGCTGATTTAAGGAAAAATTTGTTGGAGCTAGGGACAAAGCTTTAAGAATCATTCAAATGCATCTTTATTAATTTTATTGAATTTATTGGTGTGACACTGGTTTATAAAATAGACAGGTTTTAGGTACACAAAATTTTACAACACATCATCTGTGCACTGTATTAATGTATTCACCACACCAAGTCAAGTCTCCATCCATCACCATTTATCCCCACTATGCCCTCCTTCCCCTCCCCCTGTCAATCACTACACCATTGTACTGTCCATGAGATTTTTCTTTTTTTGTTTTATTTTATTTTCTCAATTCCATCATTTTCCTGGCACAAAGCCCTGACAGCTGTCAGGCTGCTCTCTATGAGTTTGTCTCTAATTTGCTTGTTAGTTTATTTTGTTCATTAAATTCCACATATGAGTGAAATTATGTGGCACTTGTCTTTCTCTGACTGGCTTATTTTATTTAGCATAATGCTCTCCAAGTCCTACACTATGCTGGTGGCCGTGGCCAGGCAGGTTCACATTGAATTCAGTTAGATAGTTAAGAAACTGTGGAGCAAAGGCATGGTGGGCCATTCTGATTATTAGAGTCCCAGAACAGTGGACAAGCAAGCAGGCGAAAAAAACCACTTCTTTTTCTCTCAGGACTCACAAGAATAGAAGGGCAGGGGGGGAAAAAAACCCTTCTCTGGCAAACAATAGCAAGCAATGGCCCCTCCCAATGACTGAAGATTACCCGCAATTTACATTCTGCTGCCCTGATGGCAAGAACCTGCAGGTTCTTACGAGACTATATACACACGGTGCTGCCCCATGCTCAGGCATGGATTATGCAAAGTACAAGGTGAGCAAGTCTAACACACTTGTTTGCCCAACACCATCCATGCTGTTGCAAAGAGTAAGATTTCCTTCTTTTTTTTACAGCCAAATAGTATTCTATTGCATAAATGCACCACAGCTTTTTTTTTTTTATCTAATAATGAACACTTGGGCTAACTATGTTTAAATATTGCTAATGCTCCTGAGGAATATGTTTAAATACTGTTAAATGTTTAAAATGCTGAATAACAATGCCATGAATCGATGATGTATTTTAGAATGGTACACCTGAAACCTATATAATTTTATTAACTAGTGTCATCCCAGTAAATTAATTTAAAAATGAAAAAAAGAGTCTAATTTTGACAATAATAATAGGATAAGACAAACACTCTAATGTGCAAATTAATTTAGAGATTCAATGTAATCTCAAGCAAAATACCATAATTTGGCAAGCACATTCTGAAGTTTAAATGAAAATGCAAAAGATCTAGAACAGTCAAAACAGTTTAATGTGGGTAGGAGAACAAATTTACCTAATTTTAACAGTTATTAAAACAATTTACCAATCATTATAAAACTACAGTAATCAAGAAAGTTTCATATTGGTGTAAAGATAGCTAAAGATCAGTGGATCAGAATAGGGAACCCAGAAATAGACACTTGTATATACAGCTGTCCCTCACCATATCACAGTTCACTTTTCGTGGTCTCACTGTATTGCAGATAATTAAATTGTATATATCTAATTTTATATCATGAATATTTTGGTATATAGTGAGATTTTGCAGTATATAGGTATTTTATGTATTTAATATTTAATTAATTTGAGGTAAAATAAGCATTTTCTAGAGTGTAGAAAGTGTTTAAGAGCATAGAAAGTGATTATGAGAGTGTGGAAAAAGTTTATAAGAGTGTGGGGAGGGTTTATAAAGCCTTAAAATATATAGAAATAATAAAAATAAATATGTTTGCTACTTTGCAGATTTTTGCCTATTGTGGGGGCTTCTGGAACTTAACCCTTGCCATAGATGAGGGACCACTGTATAGTTAAGTTTCCATGAAAGTATCAAAGAAATTTAATGTGGCAAAGGATAATCTTTTTAACAAATGGTGCTATAGTAGTTGGATATTCACATGCAAAAATAAAGTACCTTGGCACACATACTCTCCCTCCAGGGAGCTCACCTGTGTCTTTCCCTTCCCTCTTTTCTTTCCCCAGAGGCCTGCATTTCCTAAACTCTAAAGCAGTGGTTCTCAAAGTGTGTGCCAGGGCACACTGGTGCATCCTAGGAGATTTCCAGATGCGTCCTATGGTATTCCAGAGAAATATGTGCCTGTTGGGGACCAAAAAACCAACCGAGTTTTTGAAGTTTAGATTTTTATGGGACAGAAGTGTAGGAAATTGTCTGTAAGCTGAGAGTTTGCTCAACGCCCCACCTCACTTGCCTGATTAGGTTGCAAAAGGCTGTTAAGCTGTGATGCTAGATTGTTTACACTACCCCCCATGTTCCCTGGAAAGACTGGAGACAGGTTTCTTCTATCCTTGGTTTGGTGTAAAGTTAAGATGATATGTATGGTGGGAGTTTTCTGCACTTGGTAAAATTCTGGGGTTACCTTGGCAATGTGATCAGAGATCTATTGATTTGCTAATGGCCTCACCTTGCTGTATAAATAAAACAAGATGTAGTATTAGGTGTACTTTGTTCTTGCCAGCAACAATTACAGGGCCCTCCCAATCCCGTATTTTTTTAATTCTGCATATTTTCTTAATTTCGCACCATTCCCACTTGGGACCTCAAATTACTAGCTGAGCTGGTTCGTGGCATGTGCCCAGATATAAAAAATAAATATAGCTACTCTATTATATTATTTCATTATGGTAATATCGTTCTTTTTGTTAACACGTCATTATTATATTTATTATTAACACATCATTACATTATTTTTAGATAAGTACACCCAAATAAAATGGATAGATTTCTCAAAAAGAAGCATGTTATTGAAAAATCTGATTCTGGAGGTGAGCAAAAGTTAAGTGTAAATAAAATAGGACTTGAAGGCTGACAGGAAGAATTTAATTTATAGCATTTTCCATCACTTAACACTGAACAATATGATTGGATTAGAAACCCTTTCATGGAAGCTTCAAGTGATTTTGGTTTAACATTAACAGAAGAAGAAGTGGCAGCTATATCCACTGATCGTGGATTGATGATTAAACATAAGAAATTGTCTCTTGAAGCCTTTCGGATTTCTATAAAAGAAGACTATGTGGCAATATCCAAAAAAGCTTTGAACATTTTACTACAATTTTCAACATCCTATTTATGTGAATTAGGATTTTCTACCCTCAACACAATTAACATTAAAAAGAGAGGAATTCTTCAATGTATTGACAAGGAAATGAGAGTTTGTCTTTCAAATATATGTCCAAACATTGAATAAATCACTAGGACACATCAGGCTTATGTTTCTCATAAACCCAAGAATGAAAAACTTAACACATTTGTGCCAGGACCTGCGGAATTTATTAAATCTTATTAAGGGTGTATCTATATATATATAAAAAATAACCTTTTTGGTCATTTATTATTTTTTTTTACCACTCCTTTTTACAAATACTAAAAAGTATAACTCAAAAAATGTAACATAAAAATGTTTTTAATAGTCAGAATAAATTTAATTTTGTCGTATTTATTTTGTTTAATTACCATAAAAGCATGCTTGGATTTTACATTTTTTTCTTTAATATTTGACTTAATTATTATAACCTATTTCTCAGAATACATTGTATATAGTGCGCCTACCATTATTTGTAGGATTTTAAATGCGCCCTGATCACTTACAGCGGAATGGTGGAGTCTTGGTAGCATTGTGCCGGGTGAAATAAGCGAATCAGAAAAGAAACAGGAACTGCAGGATTCCATACATTGGTGGGACATAAAAGCGAGACTAAGAGGCATGGACAGGAGTGTGGTGGTTACGGGGGGTGGGGGGAGGGAAAGAGGGAGGGGGGGGAGGGGTACAGAGAGAACTGGATGGAGGGTGGCAGAGGACAATCTCTCTTTGGGTGATGGGTATGCAAGAGAACTAAATGACAAGATAACCTGGAAATGTTTTCTTTGAATGTATGTACCCTGATTTATTGATGTCACCCCATTAAAATAAAAATTTATTTATAAAAAAAAAAGTTTGAGAACCACTGCTCTAAGGGTTCCCATAATACTTGCAACCAGGGGAACAATGGTAGAGGCAAATCATTCTGGTTTAATTCCTTAAACCTGTCTCTCTAAGGCCTCCTTTTCTCTGACTTCCCAATGTAAGTTCATTTTCTTTCCTCATAAGGTTTCTAGAGAACCAAAGCAATCCAAACAAGCCTCTCTGGGTCTTTCCTTGTTTTTACTGTCCCCAGATTTAATAAACATATTCTCAAAAAATTACTAAGATAAGTAAAATGCTGAATGATTTTTTGTGTGTGTATGACAGAGACAGATAGAGATAATTTAATAAACATATTCTCAAAAAATTACTAAGATAAGTAAAATGCTGAATGATTTTTTTGTGTGTGTATGACAGAGACAGATAGAGATAGAGAGGGACAATTAGGGACAGGCAGACAGGAAGGGAGAGAGATGAGAAACATCAATTCTTTGTTGCAGCACCTTAGTTATTCACTGAATGCTTTCTCATATGTGTCTTGAGTGAGGGGCTATACAGCAGACTGAGTTACCACTTGCTTAAGACTGTGACTTTGGGCTCAAGCTGATGAGTCTTGCTCAAACCAGGTAAGTCTGCGCTCATGCTAGCGACCTTGGGGTTTCAAACCTTCATGTCCCAGTCCAACGTTCTATCCACTGCGCCACTGCCTGGTCAGGCACTATCAATTTTTTAATCAGTAATGAAGAAACATCAATAGATGGTCCAAACTCTCAATGTTACTTTAATTTGTTTATTATAGGTTCTTGCTAAGGAGCTACCAAGCCTCTTTGAATTGCACTACTGTTTTTCAGTGAAGCAGATCCTGATGAAATTCAATATTAACTCTTTTAGCTTAACATTTAAAAATACCACTTTTCTTTCCTTTTTCATTGCAATTTTAATATTTTTTCACAGTATCTTTTTTATTAGAAAATAGGTAAAATATTTTATATTTAGTTCCTGCATAGTTCAGGATTCCTCGAGACCACTGTTACTTCTGATAAAATCTGTAAGTTTATAAGTCCCCATGATACATTCTTTTTTAGAATAACTTGCAGAACTCTTCAAAACTGCTATACCTATGGGATGGTTTAATTCAGTGTAATGATCCTGGTTAAAATTAGCCAAGGGAACTGGTGCATAGGAATGGATTCAGGTATTGTACATCAGCTTGTAGAGCATGGAATCTCCGAGTGCAGTCATGCAAACAGTGCTTGCTTCTCTCTGCACTCATGTTGATAACAAGCATGGTTTATTGACAGCCAGGTGAAATTACCTAAACCTTGAGTCCAGTGTTTTTATTGGTGCTCTGTCATAAAGAAATGGTAGACCACCTGCACAACTGACCTTAGTCTTCAGCCATTCCAGAGATCAAAGTAATACAACTACACTACATGGTTAGCACAGAGCATTCAATTTGCCCAAGGCTCTAGTCTAAGGTAAACAAAACCAGCAGGCTGCAAATTCCTCTGCTTAGAGATCACCTCTCAAAAGCTGTGGAAAACAATTAGACCTCTCTTTGGCAAGATTAGTTCTTTACTACACTTAAAGTAAACTTACTTTAATGAATTGTATATTTGTATGCATAGCTGGAGAGCTATATGACAAAAAGAAAAGTACCTACAACTTTTTGTTAGAACCAGAGCATCATTATTTTCCCTAGCAGTGCTAGATAAGAAAATCAATAGAGAATTTCACTGCTGTAACATTAATTCTATTTCTTCCTCATGAGTTTATAAATAAAATGGATAACTATAATAATTAAAATAATAGAGCTAGTGCACATCAAATCTTATGTCTTATCATGTAAAGTGTTACTCTGGACTCTTAGCTTAAAAATAAAATGACATAAAAGATAAATGAGAAAATATAACTTTAATTTTAAAATTCGGCTGTAAGAATTAAGAGACTGGATGTCTTAACTTGGCTTTGTGAATAATTTTTTATGTAATTTGAGCAAATAACCTTTCTAAAACTCAATTTGCTCATCTATAATTAGTGAGGAGATTAAATTAAATTGATTTTAAATCCCATCACCTTCAAAATACTGCATTTACACTTTTCACGAAAGAACAGTAAGATCTCCATAAAAGACTTAAACAAACAAACAAAAGATAAAATAAAGTCATTAAAATCAGCATTTTTCACATACATATTTAAAGGGCCCAGAGAAATATAAAGAATTTAAAGCATTTTTAACTTCTCATCACTATTGTTGAACTGATTTTTATTTAAAACTCTTCCTGATATGTACCAGAGAAATTAAAACATGCATATTTAAAACAAATTTTAATAAAATTAAAAAAGATAATTCATAAACTTACTTCAAAAATCAGGTTCAAAATGTGGACTTTTGTATACAGTGCTTGAAGTGCTTGAAGTTTATGGATTCACCTTAAGTTTTAAATTATATATATGATTCCCAAATCCATTTATAACAAATGTGAACAAGTTAAAACAATGTAGTAATCACGTACTCATTCTTTTATTATTCAGGTTAACTTTTCCCCAGTTTTAATATTCTGCTGAGTTTTCAATCATAAGATGAATATTATTAAATTTAGACACATAATGTGTATTCATTCTCCATTCTTTATATATTGTATATATTTATGTTCTGTATACAGTAAGGTTTTCTTATTTTTTGTAACAACCTTGAAATGGCATATTTATCTTAGAAAGGATTTCTTAAGTAAAATATTTATTTCTGCTAAGAAAATGTTTTGTTTGGATATTTCCTAATAGCCCAATGTTAGTATCAGTAGCAAACATTTGTTCTTGCAGAAAATGTTTTCAAATGGACTATTACTTCAATGGTTTTGGCAACTGTGTAGTATGGCAGTAGATTTAGTGAACTGTCTTTCCATATGCTACTCCTGCTTCCCTGCAGTTTTTTTCCAAATTAGACAGAAACACTTTAAAGATCTCAGTGACTTCTTAAAAAAAAAAGGGTAAACATTTGTTCCACTAAGGTAAATCAAACATATACAACCATCCACGCTAAGTGAAATCTTACAAAGAGATATTTTACATTACTTGAATGATTTTAAGTTAGTGAACTATCTGTGACATTTTCTTTTTGAGTAAATATATAGTCTTTTTAAAAACAGTCTGTTTAAAAAATAAACAGAAAATTAGTTCTGTATATATCTAATATTAAAATTAGAAATAGAATTTGAAAGTTAAAAACTTCTTGCTGATGAAATATATAGTACTAGCTATAATCATAGGCGTCTTATAATCTAATATCAATAAGGATTTTCTTTTTTCTATAAGCAGCTATGAAGTTATCGGATAGTAACTCTCCATCTGAAAGAAATTGGCCATCTTTTCCTTGATCAATTAGTATGTCTAGCTGAGAATTTGAATATGACTTAACAAGATGGGTAACATCACAAGCCTTTCATTTATTTTGATTCATTCCCAAATATCCACCAAAGGCTTTTTTGCCCCAAGGACAAAACACTGGATTGCAAATGAAGCAAATCCTGACACATATAGGTATTTTCCAGGATTTTTTAAAGCACAAATCAGAGCTCCATGGCCTCCCACAGAATGGCCAACATTATATATCCATTGGGAGTCCAATGAAAAGTTCGCATGTATGAGTTGGGAAAGCTTCTCTATTTCATAAGAGTGCATTCTGTAGTTAGTTTTCCAAGGACCTTCAGTGGCATCCGCACAAAACCCAGTACCAGTACCACAGGCCCACCTCTCATCTTCTCCTTTAATATTGCAGCCACAGGACTGGCATCTGGAGCAATGACAACAAGGACACGTTCTGAGGCAGCCTGATGATAACCAGATTTTAATTTTTATTTTATTTATTCATTTTTTTTTTTTTAGAGAGGAGAGAGAGGGGGAGAGAGAGAGAGACAGAGAGGAGAGAGAGATAGGGGGGAGGAGCTGGAAGCATCAACTCCCATATGTGCCTTGACCAGGCAAGCCCAGGGTTTCGAACCAGCGACCTCAGCATTTCCAGGTCGACGCTTTATCCACTGCGCCACCACAGGTCAGGCGATAACCAGATTTTGATACAAAATTATGTTCTGTACAACTTAAACCAGAGAGCCAATATAGCTCAAGACATTTTTCAGTTTTCTGCCTTTGATGGTAAGTAGATAACAAATTTCATTTTGCCATTCAGTTCAACACTATCATGTTCAAATACTTCCTGGAGCCTTGGCTCGTTGACTCTGTGGTAGAGTATCGGCCAACTGTGTAGATATCACTGGTTTGATTCTCAGTCGGGGAACACAGGAGAAGTGACCATCGCCTTCTCCATCTTTCTTTCTCTCTCTCTCTCTTTGTCTCTGTCTCTCTCTCTCTCTCTCTCTCTCTTCCTCTCCCAAAGCCATGGCTCAATTGGTTCAAGCAGAGAACAAGGTTGGTTCATGGAGCCTCAGACTCAGGTACTAAAACTAGATGGGTTGTGAACACAGCCCAAGATGGGCAGAGTCTTAGCTCCAGACAAGCCTTACCGGGTGGGTCCCGGTTATGTGTGAGGGAGTCTGTCTCTCTATCTTCTCTCCTCTCATTTGAAAAAAATAAAAAATAAAAAAGTTTCTGCAATCCCCCAAAACACTTGATGCTAGAAATCTGTTTCAATGCCATTCTTGTTCTGTCCAATTTCTACTTGCTCCTTTTTTTTTCACCAAAGAATAGATGAACCTCCAGCCACAGAGGCAGTAACAAAACCCACATTCATAATTTTTAATAGATCATCTTTATCCAGCTGATCAAAATAGATAAAATATTTCTATTTACTAATATTATATTTTGAAGAAGAGTAAAGAAGTATAAAATGCCATACTTTGATGCAAATCCTTTTTGTAAAACAGTATTGGAAAATACAAATCCCTGGACTGTCTTATCTTATCTCTCTGAGCTGAGCTTTTAAATCTATGGTTAAATCAGCTCTGCCTCGGAGGATAAAAGCAGCAGTCCATCATAGCAGTTCCGCTCCCACATTCATGTGGGACCTCCTTTAGTCATGGACCTGGACTGCAAGTAAAAATTGACTAGTGAAGTTTTTTTCCCAAATAGATCCAAAATGAATTGAAATAGTGCTTTAAATAAAATTGATTAATAAAATGAATTCAATGACATCATTTTACATCCAATTGCCTTACTGCTCATTTGTGTGAAGAAAGTGTCTGAAGTTTGCATGTTTATACCTTGATCATTTCTCCAAATCCTAAACATGGTAAGAATTTACTTTTAATTCTATGTGGTTTCTTAATACTGATTTCCCAAAACCCCACTTCTTTTCTAAATGACCACAGAATTCAGTTGTGCTATTTTAATGATTGTATGTTTAAGAAGGATAAACCAGGTTATATAGTTGTCTAGAATATTGATGAAACTGTGCTTATATCTGCATTAGAAGAGAAAAGAAAGAAAGAATGCAGTCAAGACTCAAGCATTAAAGTATGCTGCACACATGGTAAATTTCTCCACAAAGTCATTTTTGCAGTGAAACACTCTGTAACACATACTGGCCAAAAGTCATTTACTTCATCTAATACTGCAACATTTCTTGCCAAAGATTACCTTTAAGTAAATCTTGACCACATTTACTAGGTCATTTGTCTACTCTACCATGTAAATATAATTGATATTGCTACAATGATGAGATCTACAATAGTACTGCACTTTCTTTTTATTCTCATCTTTCTTAACCAGCTTCTGTTCTGTAGAGTAGTGTACATGACAGTGATAGCAGACAGTAGTTTTGCAAAACTCATTACTTTACAACTTGCGTGACTTCAGAGATAAAATCTCCAAACAATCCTTGATCTTATTAAGGCATGGCCAATTGACTTCAATTATCCAAAGCCCTTAAAATTTTATTAACTTCATTCTTTGTATGAATAAATTCAAGGTTGTATATTTCTACTATATTTTTCTTCATTAGTTCTCTGTTCTATATGTCTAGGTTTAAAAATCTTGACCATTAAGCTGTTTATTTTTTCTTTCTCTATGAATTAACTTTTTTTTTGTCTATCAAGTCTTTTAAACATAAACATATAGTTTAAATGACAGTAAAAAATAATCTTTTAAGTTCTTGGTAATTCAAGGGGTATCTATTGTTTAGAACTTTCAAATAATTTTCTACTCTAAATATTTTTCCTAGTGCTTGAGTCATTCTGCTTCTGACTAAATTTTTTGAGATTTTGATTTACTAATCCATTATCTATAATCATAAATTATAGCTCTTGTGGCCCTTCCTATTTCTTCTAAAGCTTGAGTCATTCTGCTTGTGTATTCTAGTTTCCCAATTTTATAAATTTTATATACATATTATCTCAATACCTACCTCTCTATCCACAATAATAGAGTTACCTTGAAGGACTAACTATGTAGGCCTTCACTTTCATATCTATATATATCTTTAAAAAATATTTGGTAGACTTATCCTACCTCACAAAAAAAGCTTGCCCACTTACTCTTACTATGGAATTCATCTAATTTTAAGAGAAATCTTCTTTTTGGTTCTTGATTTCCAGGTTCTTCTGAGAAAATTGTTAAGTTTTATGTTTTAGAACTTTCTATTTATTTTTTTAACATTTCTATTGGCTACTGGTTTTGTTTTTTTTTTTAGCTAGTAGCAACTATAAATTCTTTTTATGGTCTTACCTTTAATAATGTTCAATTTGAACATTTTGTAAGATTTTTTTCTCCTCTCTCACTCTTTCTCTCTTTCCTTCTTCATTTCATCAAATATCTACTTGATTTCTAAAAGCTTTACTCTGTGAAATAAAATTTGCCTCTCTTTTTGCTCGGGCATTTTCTTAATTTATCATTCATCTATTATTCATCTTTTATCATTTATAAAACTAAGATAAGACTATTAAAACTATTACTTAAGTTACCAACTTATGCTCAGCAGAGTAATGCTATCTGGTGCTTTTTATGTCTGTACTTCTGGAAGAATAAGTCATTCTAGACATATGATTTCTAAAAATTTTTGTTGCCATATTTTTATCACACTGCACATTATGCAATCTATCTATATCTATCTATATTTATTATCTATTTATCTATCAATATACACATATTATAAAATATGGTTGTTTTTAATTATTATTTATCTCTGAGACTTACTTTGGCCTCCTCATGCCTTATAAGCATTAATCTCAAGGCCAAAATATCACCTAATGGTTTAGAAGATGGAATAATAACAGAAGATAAAGTATAAAAGTAATAAACCCACTAAATTTTAATTAGGTATACACAGAAAAACAGAACCAATAAGATAAATGTAACTACGTAGGAAGAGATTCATTATGGGAATTGGCTATATGATTATGGAGACTAAGGAGTTCCATATTATACTGCCTTCAAACTGGAAGACTTGGAAAAGTCAGTGTTGTAATTCAATTGGTGTCTGAATGTTTGAGAAACAGGGTATTTGATGTTTAAGAACAGGAGAAGATATTTCAGCTTAAGGAAGGAGAGAGAGTCAGACAGAGAGAGAGAGAGAGTGAGAAAGAGAGAGAGAGAGAGAGAAAGAGAATTTGCCCTTCTTCCACTGTTTTGCTCTGTTGGAGTTTTCAATGGATTGAATGATGCCCATCCACATTGGTGAAGGCAATATCTTCTTTGCTCATTCTACTGATTCAAATGCTGATCTCCATAAACCCACAGAAATCACTTCTTTCCAGTTATCTAGGCACCCCTTCATAAGCCCAGCCAAGTTATCACATAGAATTAATTATTACACCAAGAGATTTTATCAGCCAAGAAAAACTTTAAAAAACTAGCAAAGAACAAGTATCCAGAGTTTTTTACACAATTTACAACAAATACAGTGGGAAATAATTCACCAGTTTCTCTAAATAATACCAGATCACTTCCCTTCGTCTTCTCAATCCATACATCATTTTTTTTTCCTATTCTACCCCAGATACCCTAAAATTATTCACATCAATATCTTCTTAGAAAATTTTCTCTTTGTAAATACTTGGAAATGACTTTTCATACAGCTTCTGTAGTGTTACTTTATAAATTAAGAAATTCTTAATGTCATTTGTTAATAAAGTACATATATGTTACTTAAATTTACATTTTAAGTCTTAAATATGATTCCTCTCCTAAGAGTCACTTTTTACTCACTTATATGCTAACTTTAGTCTAGGACCAAAAGTACGAAGTATACCTGAATAACTATAGTCTATCTGTGACATCTGTTAGAAGTAATACGTAAATACTTAACCTTTGGGATTACTAATATGCAAATTGTATCTTCAGTCTTTTTCTTCTTGATTTAAAATATTAGGATAGCTATACCATATCTAGAGTAACTTTGAAATAATAAAAATACTATAACAGTTTTGGCCATTTTACCTCATGTTGGAAAATAAAATTTTCAAACAGAAAATGTAATTTTTGCTTACCTTCCCTTCACTTAAATATGTGTACTAAACAGATACGAAAGTAGTTTACATAAACTGAACATTATCAACCTGTTTTTTTTAGCAGTTTTATTTAATGTCTAGTTTTCAATATGTGATGGATCAGAGAAGATAGATAAACATTTCTATTAAGGCCTTCTTTGTGGAATATCTATTAAATGTATGCTGTATGAATCTATATCCATATACTCTGCCAAATATAGCACATTCTTGATTAAATCTGGGAGCAAAGGGAGCTCTGAAGACCTGCTTTAAAATCTGCTATCAGTGGTATAATGCCTGTGTGGTATGCAGAAACGTGTACCTCCTGAAATAAAAAAAATGTGTTCAACTTTTATTTAAATAGCCTATGTCATTTACTTAGATCCCAATATCTAATTTATAACAAATTGCTGCTTCCTTTCAATGTTTCCAAAATCTATCCATGTCTATTTTTTCTCCCTTGATAGCAAACTATACTAAACTACCCTTAATTCTCTTCAACACTACAAAAATAACTTTCTCATTGGTTTCCTTAATTCTACTCATTGTTGCCTACAAATCCAATCTTCATAAGTAACCAGTGTAATATTTGGAAAATGTAACCTATATCTTGTCATAATGTGGCTAAAGCCTCTCCAGTGACTCCCTATGGTTAAAGGCCTTTCCCGAATCTCACTTCTACTTCTATCTTCCTTGTTCACCACACCCAACCCAAGAAGCCTTCCCCCTGTGTTGATAACTCACCAGGTCTGTTTCACTGTTAGAACATCTTTTTTTTTTTTTTAATCAGTTCTCTTCTCTTCTTAAATTGTTCTTCCTGATTTCCATGTTTCAGCTGGGCCATAAATTTTGATAAATAATATTCATTTATATTGATAAATATAAGTAATATTTCTTTTCTACATCAGAAACTAGTAAATGTATGCTGAATGTTTTAATTTTTTTAGAATTCTTGAGCCTTAATTTACTTTTTATATTTTTATGGTTTATTTTAATTTCTTTATATTTATAGTTTAGTGTCTTAATTATTACTTCAATTATATATAATCTGCAATTCTAAGTCATTCTTTATAAAATTTGACTAATTAGAAAGATATTGACCAGTGGTAGTATTAAAGTGAGAAAATATAAAAATAATAAAAAAAATTTCATTAAAATGACCCTACAATATGTCTGTAAGGAAACATGTTATATATCACTTCTCCTGAGCTTAATCAAAGACCAGTTGTTAACGAAAGTGTGAACAAAACCTCCTAATTATAGAGAAAAAAGACAAACACACGAACTCTCAAAAACTAAAATAAAAACAGTCCTTATGAACACAAAATCAACCTGTAGGAAGAAGTCATAAGAAGGCTTTTAAATGAAAATGCTGATAAAAATTTCTCTCAAGGACACTATTATGAGAAGAATATTGCCAAACATCTCTGTCCCTGGGCCCAGCTCAAAGACTGCTCTTTTCACTGTCAACTGTATTTTCCTCATAGACAAACAATATTTATAATGATAGACGAGCAGATGAGAGTAGATGTAGATGGTTGATGCTAGAAAATAATTTTACTAAAGTACAATATGATTCAGGTTGAAAAAAATTATAAACAAGAAAGTATTCCTGGAAAAATACATTGCATAGTTGATTAAAATAATTACTATAGCTCAATTCAGTGTGCTCAACATTAGATATCTTAAGTGAGTAGAAATGCAAGGAGTCTCACGTGTGCACATTTACTGACTTGAGGATCATAGTCAAAGGCACTGAGGTTCTCATTTGATTCTCAATTTGATTAATCTCCAACTCTGCCAGTTTTCTTCAGCATTGATTAACCTGATAAAGAGTCCCTCAGCCAACTTCTCAGAAATGTGTTAGAAAAATAATTTTTTAATATAAGAAGTCTGAATCATGTGGTTTTTCAAAGCATTCATGCTTCAATTATTCCTATATTTTTTATTCATTACACATTTAGCACAAATGGGAAATATGAGTTATCCAAAGTTGCATCTTTATTCACTGATACTTGTTCTAATTTTATATATAAAAGAATACTGTCTTAGTACATTTAGATTATAACTGAATACCAAATGTGTGGCTCATAAATAAAAGAAATTTATATTTTACATTCTAAAGGTTCAGAAAACTAAGATAAAGGTGCTGGTAGATTTGGTGTCTGACCAGAGCAACTTTCTGATTCAGGGGCTGATGTTTTCTTGCTGTGTATCACTGGTGGGAACTGATAAGAAGCTCTCTGGGGTCTCCTTCACAAGTGTATCACTCTCATTTATGAGGGCTCCACCTCACGACCCAATCAACTCTGAAAGGCCTCACCTCCTAATACCATCATATTGAATGTTAGGATTTCAACATATAAACATAAGGAGAACATAATCAGCCTACGGTATGTATGCTATCTATATGTGTATTGTTTTATAAAAGAACATTGGACACAACATTAAAATAATGCATTGTCAAAACATGATATTGATTTTAGTAGTAATGATGCAAAGTTTTTAAAATAACTTTAATACACTTTTAAAAATATTATTTGTTTAAGTGAAAGAAGAAAACCATCCTCACTCTTGGTCCTACATGAAATATCAATAATTTATTTGTATAATGTATGTTATTCTCGTTAAGCTTACTTCTATTATGTGACTCTAAGAAAAGCTCAATATGACTTAGCATATTTTGTAATGAATTTATATTGATTTTGGATCTGCATTTTACTTTATTTGAGAACAGTAAAACTCCCAAAGTCCATTGTTTTGGTGCAACATTATAAAATGATTGTGTGATGGAACATACCTTATACTGTTACATTTCTGCCCAACTGGAACTGTGTTTTAATATAGTTTTATTTTTTGATTAATGTTCTGTCAAAGTGAAAGTCACATTGTTTGTAATTTTTGTGTTTGATAACATAAATCATATTCATACTAAATGTTAACTTTCAGAAAAATGTCTATTTGTTATGCCCAGTTAAGTGAGGAACATTAAGGTGTTTAACTGTTTAACTGTAACATAAATCTTTTCTCTATTCAGTACAAAAACCACCTTGAAATAAAGTTGTGATGATAGTCATAGTTGATGATAGTGATTTGCTTGTCTGGTGATATAGATGTCTTTGTTTCAAGAACAGAATTTATCAATACAAATATTGTCTGAAAGTTGTCTTGTTTTCTGTAATTTGTTGTTAGAATTTTTTCAATGTTAACCTAAAACACTCTGTATTTATTCCAATGTAAGATTATATATATTTTATTTTTTTATATTTAATTTTTTTGTATATTAAAAGACAATTATACTTTCTAATAGGAGTGTGTTATATACTATTTTTAAGGAAAGAGAGGAAGTCAATAGCTATAAAATTATCACACTGATGACTAAAAGATAATTTATAGTGGACCCTTTAATAACACAGGTTTAAACTGCAGCATTCACTTATACACAGATTTATTTTTTCAGTACTGTAAATATATTTTCTTTCTTAAGAGTTTCATAATAACATTTTCTTTTCTTTAGCTTACTGTATTATAAGAATATAATATACAAAATATGTGTTAAATCAACTGTTTATGTTATCAGTAAGTCCTCCAGTCAACAGTAGGTGATTAGTAGTCGAGTTTTGGGGAAGTCAAAAGTTATATTTTAACTTTTCAGATTTTTGACTGAATGGGGGATTAACACTGGTAACCTCCTCCATTGTTTATGGGTCAATTCTATTTTATTTTATATTATTTTAATTTTATTTCTGGAAAACATTTAGCTCTTTTTTCTAACATTTATACATGAAAATTTTTGTTAATTTAGAAAATTTCTTGGTAAAATTTGACTTGAACTGCAAAGTTGAGATGGTCAGAAAACCTGGCCTTTGCATGATTTTCCTTTAATATCTTTCTATCACTTTTGGGTAAATGCAAAACCCATAATGTCCTAGCCTTTACTAAATCTAGCTATCCTCATTAAGCAGTTCTGTTTTTCAATAACTTATTATTCATAAACCACAGCTTGCTTGAAACTTTTCACTCTTTCCTACTTCTAGATGTTCACATGACCTGTTTGTGTTGATTAACCCCCAACCTTGCCAATTCACTAAATCTAAATTATCCTTATTTTTAATTTAGCTTCCTTTATTAGAACCTATACTTTAAATAATTTCACCTATAAGGTAAAATAAATGTCTATTAAGTGTGTATTTTCAAAATGCTTGTGCTTTTCTTACCCATAATTTATAGCAAACAATTTGAAAAAGTTAAAGGGTATTTTTTAAATGTTAATCTTCCAGTGGCAGACAGCATTCTAAATTTCTAAGATTCTAAGACAACTCAAGATTTCCCATTCTGATCTCTCAATTAGGTCAGATAATACGACGCAGGAGACACTTATTATATGGGTGGGTCATACTTAATTGAGTGTTATAGAAGGAGAGAATTTTCTCCAACTGGTGGCAGAAAGAGAAATTAGAGAACATTAGAATGTGAGAATGGTTTAAAGTGAGAGTTTATTTACTGCTGAATTTGTGGAGGATAGTGTAAAACATTAGATGTCTGCCTCTAGAAGCCAAGAGCAACCAACACATGCAAGCAAATAGTGTATAGTTCTGTATCTGCAAGAATTATTCTATGCTTCTTTCATTTTGTCTCTCCTCCACCTTTGAGGGTGCAAGAGGAAAAAGGAAGGAGGGCCCATATTCCTTTTTTGCTATGGTAGCAGTAAAACTTCAAATTGGCTTGTGTTTCTAGTCGTCTAACCTAGTGGCAGTATTTAAGAAAAAAAACCCTCAGAATATTTTGATGAAATAAAAAATAATAACTGGCTTGGCTATAAAACCTATGTTAATAGAATGAGTTATTACCAGAGGACAGTAATACATCTACCTTCTTATTTTTTGTGTACTTGAGAAGAGCCATGATATATGAACTCGCAGATTAACTGCAGAACTCCACTGATGGCACTCCCTGGATTTGTGCAACACACAACTTGTACAATTGCATATAAATACAGAAAGCATATATCTCTGTTGAAATTTTAGGAAAAGCGTCAATGTACTCTTCCTGCATTTCTTTCTACAAATGGCAATGTCCTTGACCCCCTTCCCTTGACAATAAAAATTGAAATACTTATCACTATGAATGTTGTAATACTGGAATCTACTGTTTTTGAAAAAGTATCAATGAAAGCCACATCCACAAATGATCATCTGAGTGCATGGTCACTATAAAACTGAAGTAAATTAGGGTAGACAAAATATGATTTCTGGCCCTGGCTAAGTAGCTCAGATGCGTAGAGTGTCTACCCAACAACATGAGGTTGAAAATTTGATCACTGCTTAGGGCACGTATATGAATCAACCAATAATGACACCAATAAGTGGAAAAATAAATTGATGTCTCCCTCTGTATCTTTTCCTTCTTCTTTCTATATAAATCAATTAAGTAAAAAACATAGCCCTGGACTGTTAGCTCAGTGGTAGAGCATCAGTCTGGGGTATCAATATCCGAGGTTTGATTCCTGGTCAGGGCAAAGAAGAGAAGCACCCATCTACTTCTCCACTCGTCCCCTTCTCACTACTCTCTCTCTTCTCCTCCCTTCCTGCAGCCATGGCTCTATTGAAGTGAGTTGGCCCTGGGCACTAAAAAATGGCTCTGGTTGCAACGGAGCAAGGGCTCTAGATGGCTGAGCATTGCCCACTAGTGGGCTTGCCAGGTGGATCCTGGTCAAGGCACATGTGGAAGTATGTCTCTGATTCTCTTCCTCTCACTAAATAAAAAGGAAAAAAAGAAAAGAAAAAAACATGATTTCTGTACCTACAGTCATTTCAGTCTTTACCATTTTTCTTCTCCATTGCCTCTGCTCTTTTGATATCATCATAAAAGATTCTATAACAAGCTATATTTTTGAAAATTATTCTCCAATATAAATCTGATAAATTTATTTATCTAAAAGTTTACAGAAGATTTATAATTATGGCTCTGGCAGGTTAGCTCAGTTGGTTAAGAACATTGCTGAAAATGACAAGTTTGAAGGTTTGATCCCAGTCAGGGCACATACAGGAAGCATCCAATCAATGCACAACTGAGTGGTGCAACAAATGAATGCTTCCCTTCCCCCTTCCATTTCTCCTTTCCTCCCTTTGTCTCTATAAAAATAAATCAATAGATTGAAAAAACAAAATTAATCCCTGGCTGGTTGGTTGGAATTTTGTTCAAAAGCAGAGAAAATATTGGTTCCATCTCAGTCTGGGCTCATACAGGAATAGCTTGATGTTTCTGTTGCCCTGCTTCTCTACTCCCCCCCCCCAAAAAAAAAAAAAAAAGATTTATAATTTAATGTGCTACTTTTTTAGGGCAAAGAATTAGGACTGGGAAACAAAAAGAAACATATTTATAATAAAAAGTATTTGGTCCTGACCAGTTAGCTCAGTCAGTTAAGAGCCTCATCTATAAACAACAAGGTTACAGGTTCTATTCCCAAGGTCAGGGCACAAATGGGAAGCAGCCAATGAATGCACGACTGAGTGGAACAACAAATTCTTCCCTTCCCCCTCCCCTTTCTTTCCCTTCCTTTCTCTCTCTTCCTAAAAAATCAATAAAAATTAAGACCTGGCTAGATAGCTCAATTGGTTGGAGCATTGTCCCAGAGTGCAAAGGTTGCTGGTTCGATTCCCAGTTAGGGCATGTACAAAGTAGCTAAATGTTTCTGTCACTCTCTCTGTCTTTCTCTCTCTCTCCAAAAAAATAAATAAATAAAATAAATAAATAAATAAATAAATAAATAAAACATATTTGGATTACACCTAAAGTGATGTAGTAATCCAATAATTGATTTTAAATCAATGATATTGGACAAATATTGTACTTAAAATTTAAAAATACATTGAGAATAAGGAATTTATTATGTAAAGGATATTATAAACTTATTGGGAAGTAATATTACTTAATTTAGAATTTCACAACTTAAAAAATGCATTTTTTTTCTGAGCATATGATATAATTTGAGTGTATCATTTCCTTTAGAATATTGTGGCCTTGGCTGGTTGGCTCAGCAGATAGTATTGGCCTGGTATGTGTACATCCCTGGTTCAATCCCTGGTCAGAGCACACATGAGAAGTGACCATCGGCTTCTCTTCACCTCTTTCTCTGTTTCTCCTTCTTTCAGTCAGTGACTTGATTAGTTTGAGCATAAACATCAGTCTCTGAGGATAGCTTGGTTGATTCAACCACCAGATGGGGGTTGCCAGGTAGATCCTGGTCTGAGAGTATGCAGTTGTCTGTCTTTCTATCTCCCCTCTTCTCACTTAAAAAAGAAAAAAATATAATACTGTGTAAATCCAGTATGATATAAATCATTATAGCATCAAAATATAATAATTTTAAAGGGAAATTTATTTAGTCAAAATTAAATTTCTCATTTACATTTCTGGAAAATTTTGTTTCCACATCAATAATTTGAAAAAGATATACTATTTTAATAAAATAAAAGTGAACACATGAAGATTGAGTTCTATTAAGATAATTGTCTTGATTTCTATAGGTTTCTAATCAAAATATAACTGCAAAAGTTATTTTAATACTGCCAATTGCACTTTCTAACCATGTGACCTAGAAGAAGTGACTGAAAATATAAAGAGGTCTCTCAATGTCTAACCTTTAGGTTTTCAAGAGATATGAGTTTTTATTAACATAATTGTAATTATCAGGACAAGATATACCAATTTAAACTATATGTAATGTGAAATTGGGTTTCAAATTAATTCTTCTAAGCCTTTCATAAATTCTTTTATGTTAGAAAACATTTATTATTTAAGCTTCTATTTATTGAGCAGCATGAAATTTTTATCACACCACAGGTAATTTCTGAAATAAAAAATATTTTTGTTAATATATACATAATTTGCCTGACCTGACCTGTGGTGGCACAGTGGATAAAGCATCAAACTGGAATGCTGAGGTTGCCAGTTCAAAACCCTGCACTTGCCTGGTCAAGGCACATATGGGAGTTGATGCTTCCTGCTCCTCACCCATTTCTCTCTCTCTCTCAAATGAATAAGTAAAATAAACATTTAAAAATATACTTACATAATTTAATTGTATATATTATTATTAAACTCTTTTCTAAGTAGGGAGTGTGAATTACAAAAATTTGATTATTTTTGAAAATATTAAGTATGGAAAAGGTGAAAATTGTATCTCAAATTTTTTAGAACTGCCATACTTGAGAGAAAAATTGATTTAATTAATATAAACATTAGCATTTATTTTGCTTAAGCCAAGAAATAAATACAATGGACTGGATGTGTCAGTTATACCTTTTTAGGGCATCCTTATATTTTCTTGCATAATTATATAATTTCCTGAGTGTTAGTGAAGAAAAACTTAATATTCATCTCCATTGAGATATGTGCAATTTGGTTAAAAGTCTAAGAATAATAACTTTAAAAGTAGATTTTGAAGTTATATTTCTCTCTAGACTGCTAGCAATTTTAAAGAAAACCATACATCCTAAAAATAAAGAAATGTTCTCTGAAGGCTTAATTTATAGAAAAAATGTAATGTATTATATTGGGATGACCCCAGGGGGCTAATAGAAAGACTAGCTAGCACTTGCAGAAAGAAATAGTACACAAAGTCCTTCTTGATTTTTCTTTACATTTTCCAATCATTTCATATAAACTTATTTAGTGGTAAATAAATGTATAGCTGTGAACTTATGCATCTAATTTGGGACATTGGAGAGGAGATAATAATATTGCGATATTCTGAAAACATCTTTAATCTTCATAAACAAGGTAAGCTCTTTTTTGAACATATGAAATAAAAATACATATAAAGCTATTTGAATGAAACATAAATTTTATATCAATGATGATGCATTATGCCTCATCTTCAAATTGTTAATCATAATCCAATGTTTCCTATATATCCTTTTTAATATTGTTTTGCTGTCCATCAATACTGAGAGAAACAATAAGAGTATAGTCACTGCTAAATTTGGATACTGACTTAAACAGAATGAGAACTATTCTGAGTCAGTATATGTGGGTTTCAGTGCTTCTTATGCAATATTCTAGCAATGTGACCTGAGGATGTGACTGAAATTGAGATATAAAATACTAATTTAAATATTTAAGTAAATCTTACCTTTTCTACGACATGGATGGACCTAAGGGATACTATATTAAGTGAAATAAGCCAGTCAGAGAAAGGCAAATACCACTTATATGTACTATCTAATAAACAAAATAGGAACACACTCATAGATACAAAAAAAGCTCTCAAAAAGGAAGGGATTTGGGGGGCTTGGTGAAATAAGTGAAGGAATTTAGCAAAAAAAAAAAAAAAAACAGACAGCAAACTCATGAACACAGACAGCAGTATGATGATTAGAGCAAGTGTTGGGGGAGGTGGAAGAGAGTAAAGGGAATAAATAGTGACTGAGGGAGACTAGACTTTGGAATGGAACATACAGATCATGTATCATAGAAATGTATACTTGAAACAAAAAAAATTATTGACCAATGTAATTCAAATAAATTAAATAAATTAAAAAAATTAAAATATAAAAACAAACATAAAAAGAAAAAGATTGCAACCAACAGATTTTATTAAAATATAAGATTTTCCAAGGCAAGTTGCTTTTTATATTTATATCTTTTATATTTTAAAATATTAGACCTCATTTTCCTTATATTTAGAGCCAAAGGATTTACAAAGTTTACAGAATTCTACAAGAACTTGTCATCCTTGAACTAATTTTATATGCACTCAGCTTATCAAACTCAAGTATAATGGTATATTCATTAGTCTGAAAAAGTAACAGGAAATAACCAATTTGGGGAATTTGCACTATATGTAGGTGCCCCCCTGACTAACTTCTATTACCTCCTTCATTTTCATTTCTCAAAAAAAATTTCCAAGAGACTCACCATACTAGTTTAACTTACAATACACAACTCGAACCCTTCCAGCATACTCTTAACTTCTTACCATGGTTTACTGGAAATTTTAGTTGAAGTAGAATTATCAAAGAAGCAAAATAATAAAATATATGCATATATAACTTACTAAAGTTTTTATGTGTCATATATACTGTGCTAGGCACTTTATTAACTACAGTCCTCTCAATTATTTCTGAATGAGTCGTATCACTACATCTATTTTGAGTATGTAGCTCAGAGATAATGCCATCCTGATTTTATTCTATAAAATAACCCAGATTATATGAAACATTTTTGGAGTAAACTATTCAAAATTCAACTAATCTAGGTTTAAGGATTAAGAATCTTAATTACTCATTGACATTTGTTAAAATCTGAATTATCAGAAGATTTAGCAAATATGTCTCATTTTCTTGATGAAAAGCATTCCAATATTTGACGTTTGTGAAATGCCATAAGAAATAAAAAATTATTCTAAATGAGACCACATGTTTCTAATCATTAAAACCTTGTTATAAACCCTTTTCAGCAGCAACAACAATTAAAAAAGCTATATACTTGAAAAATCTGAATTATGAGAATAATGTTACTGGATAGCATTGTTTTATTTTCCTCTGTCTGGCTAAATAACATCACTCAAATTTCTTATTGCATAGTTAAGTACTTTTATATATCATCAAAAAGATGTCTAGAAATCTCTCATTTAAGGAAGTAAGTTAGATGGATATTGGGGGTTTCTGATTAAATTGAATTAACAAGGCTCATGGTAAAACTAGCTACTATAAGTGTAAAATGTGCCAATCAGAAGGTTCAAGAACCTGACAAGTTCAGTCAAGCAAAGAATATTTGCCAATAGTCACTGAAAATCATTTCTGGCTAGTTCATAAGTTAACCTATTTTTGAAAGAAGATTATTGATGTAGTTATTTCTTCTTTAATTTGTCCCTAAAAGCATTTCTTACTACAAGAAATCACAGCCCAGGTTCGAGCAAGAACACTTAGAATATTAATTGATGCATATTTTTTGGTCTTGTATTCTACAGACAATTCTACAGTATTTTACTCTGTAATTAGAATTACTTCTGAAATTTTAAGGATCAATTTGTGTGGGATTTCAATTTAAGGATAATAATAGACCTGCATACTGTGTCTAGAATATTTAACTCTCCATATCAGAATAGTATATTCAGCAACTTTTACTAAAATTATTGCTTTCTAAAACTTTAAACCCCCCATATAAGAAGCATTTCATGAATTATAACATATATATGTTTCAAAAATTACAAGTTTAGATTATCCAACAAATGGTTGTGTGTGTGTGTGTGTGTGTGTATGTGTGTGTATGTGTGTGTGTGACAGAGAGAGAGACAGAGAGAGGAACAGATAGGGACAGACAGAAAGCAAGATGAGAAGCATGAACTCTTTGTTGTGGCCACTTAGTTGTTCATTGATTGCTTTCTCATATGTGCTCTAACAGGGGAGAAGTAAAAACAGAGTGAGTGACTGACTCCTTGCTCAATCCAGCAATTTTGGGTTCAAGCCAGCGAACAAGGGTCATGTCCATGATCTCACACTCAAGCCAGTGACCCCATGCTCAAGCTAGTGAGTCTGTGCTCAAGCTGGGGACCTCAGGGTTTCAAACTTGGGTTCTCTGCATCCAAGTCTGATGTGCCACTGTCTGGTCAGGCTCAACTAATGGTTTTAGTTAAGAAAGGACAAATTTTAGATAAAATTTCCAAAAAATAAATAAGATTTAATAGCTTATTTTAAAATTTTATTGATATTTCTAAGAATTTTCAAGGGAAAAATTAGTTAAAAGTCAAGTTTTAGCAAATCAAAAGGTAAATCCAATGATCTGTAATCATTTACTATCTGTACCTTAGTTCTCATATGCAAAACAAAATTGGTGAGAATAATTTTCTTATGGATACTTGAAAAGGTTTTTTTTGGTCTAAATAAAACTATCTTTACTTTCTCACCAGTAAGGAATGAAGGTCTCCAATTTTCCACATCCTTGTCAACATTTGTTATCATCTATCATTTTTTTCATAGTCATTCTAGTATGTGTAATATGGTATATCATTGTAGTATTAATTTGCACTTCCAGAAAGAAAATATTGTTGACAAAAGTTTCATGGGGTAATTAATTATTAGTATACAGTAAAAAATCCTTTTGAGAATAATTTATTTTGGAGGCTTACCAGATCATTTTATTGAGTGCCTTATGAAGACTATTTTAAACAGACTATTTTTGAATGAATCCTCATGCCATAATTATTTTGAGAATGGGTTTAAAAGTAAAATTTCAAGTCTTTATTTGACATTTCTTCTGTGATCTGAATTCCATGCATAACAATTCGTTATAAAATATTCTAATTTATTCAGTGCATATTGCTTGAGACCTAAGTGGAACAGAGGTATATCCAGGTAAATTTGCTAGTAAGGCTTCATATTAATAAAATAATTTAACTTTTTTCTTAACTAGATTATTAAATAATATGATTTTATTTAATGGGAAACAAAATAATTTATATGCATTGACTTCAATAATCAGTCTTAAAACAATAATTACTCAATTTTTGTCAAAGTATTAATTGAGACTTTTACATCTAGAAATATGGTGAGAGAGATACTTTCAAAAATCTTTCCATTGTACCAAATGGAAAATGGATGTTACAATAAACATAATTTTATATTCATTGCAAATCTTGGAAGAATATAAGTAAAATTTTATATGTTCTTCTAGCCCCAAATAAAAGTAAGTATTAAGAAGCCGAAAGAGTAGAATAGTAAGCAAACATGGACTCAATAACAGTGTTGCACTTTGGGCCCATATATGTGGGTTGACAAAAACCTTGATCCCACAGAAAGCTTGCATTCTCAATTAGTGCAAAGATAGACTGAAACAAAATTTAATTTGCCAAGAAAAAAATCCTATTAAAAAATGTGCCTGCTTTTATCCTGATCTCAACAAAAAATTATTAATAAGCTCATAATAATATCAGTAACAAAATAAACCCACCCTTTAAATATCTTAAAATTTGAATTTCTGTTACATGTATGGCTGGGAAATTTGCATATTGAATATAGTTTAATACTGTTTTGACACCCAAAAGAAGCAAACAGAAATTTGTCTAGAAAAAACTTCCTTGATTAAGGCTTAAGAATTTCCTCAGCTAATATTCAGCCAAATATTACTTATAAGTTAAAAAATACTCTGACAGAATGGCTATAATCAATAACTCAACAAACAACAAGTATTGGTTGGGGTATGGAGAAAAGGAAACCCTCCTGCACTGTCAGGGGGAACAGAGATGGGTGCAGACACTGTGGAAAGTAATATAGAGTTACCTCAATAAAATAAAAAATGGAATTGTCTTAATACCCACTGATTCCCCTTCTGAGAATATATACAAAGAAATCTGAAGCACTAATTTGAAAGAATATGTTAATTTCTCTATTTATTGCAGCATTAATTTCAATAGCCAAGATTTGGAAGCAGTCTAAGTCCCCTTCAGTAAATGAGTGGATAAAAAAGCTGTGGTACATTTACACAATAGACTACTACTAGACCATAAAAAAGAAAAAAAATCTTACCTTTTTAGACAGCATGGATGGACCTAGAAGATATTATTCTAAATGAAATAAGCTAGTCAGAGAAAGACAAGTACTGGGGGTCCTAGGGTTATGACAATCTTGACATATAATGTTTTGAGTTTACGATGCTACTATATAAAAACTTTAAAAAAATTGAGACATGAGTGTTTTGGCTTATGCCGTTAATGTCATACTTAGGGACAATGTGGGTAAAATAGTTTTGTTGAGTGCAGCAGAAGAATATGCAGTAATGCAGTATATGAATGAGGGAGCTGGCATCCCTCAGTATTCTTTCCTAAACCATTTGGACTGTTATAAGCACAAATATTTTGTATATGTTGCTTTGGCGACCTTTTTATGACTCATAAATGAAAGTCAGAGTCTTCAGAGTGCTTCAAAGAAGAGAAAAGCTATCAGGATGGAAGTGAAATTAGACATTATAAAGAGATCAGAAAAAAGAGAATCGGCGATGAACATTGACCATGTCCTAAGCCTTAGCTGCTCTCATGTAGCAACAGTTATCAAGGATAAAGACCATATCCTAGAGCATGTAAAGGGATCAGCCCCTATGAAATTGATTGTGATGCTTAACATCAAAGTGGAAAGATTGAGATGGAAAGATTGTTGTTTTTGTGTGGTTGGAAGACCAGTACCAGTGGCATATAACAGTCAGTCTAATGTTGATTCAGAACAAGGCTAAAACAGTTGTCATTTTTTCTGTTACTACAGTACACTGTACAGTACAGTATATTTATGTCATTTTTTCTGTGGTTTAGTTATATTTTTATGTTCTAGATTGTGATTTACAACTGTGTTAGGATAGTAAGTGACTTAGGCTAAGGTGTGTTTCGTCTTACACCAAAATTCTGGATACATCACTGCCACAGGAATGGAACTGTGTCATAATCCAAGGAATCCTTGTATGGTATGATTTTACTTATATGGTATATGTGGAAACTAATGAAAAAAATAAACTAATAAATAAAATAGAAACAGACATAGATATGGAGAACATATTGAAAGTTGTCAGAGGAGATAGTGGTTGGGATGCTGGGAGAAAGATATAATAGGATAAACAAAGGAGAAAAAACTCACAGATACAAGTAACAGTATGGTGATATCAAAAGAAAAATAGGGTGGGGAGAGGTAGAAGAATAAATTGAGGGTAAACAATGATGGAATGAGACTTGACCTGGAATTGTGAACACACCATAAAATATATAGGCGATGGATTAGAAAATTGTACACCTGAAACCTATATAATTTGATTAACCAGTGTCACTCTAAATATATTCAATAAAAGTAATAATCACAAGTTACAAGATCAAGAGACAACAGAAATAAAAAAATGTTTTAGCTCCCATGGTTTTTGTATATTGGAATTATGAATCAGAGAATAGAAAATAAATGTTGACTCTATTTCAAGAAATGTATAAAATGGACTAAAATTGACACTAAAAAAGAAACCATAAAAAATCTATATATAAAAAGAACCAAATATAACTTTTATTTAGATTATAAAGGTGGATAACTCTCTTTTCCCCATTTTTCTCCAATAGGCTGGCTGTTCTAAATTCCATCTTGTCTTATATTTATTAGTTTCTTGTTCTTTGCTTTATTTGTAGCCCTGGAGAGCAATTAAAGATTCCCTAGTTTTTGGAATGTTTAACAGCATATGTATATAAAATTAGATTTTTTGAGCTTTTTAAAGCATCTGGTTGACACAAGAAAAGACGTTTTAAGAATATCATATCTACCATATTCCTAGAAATGAAAGCCTCAAGTAGTATTTTGACAGACAATAAGTGATTTTATAATCTCTTTGAATGAATTACACATTCTTTTAGTTTTTTTTAACACTTATAAAAATAAATTTTATTTTTAATACAGTGAAATTGCTAACAATTTTAATTGATTTTTATACTGTTTACTATATACTTGTGGATTTCTAGAAATTCCCACACAGATTCTGTGTCACTGTGAAAAATAATTTTATTCCATTCTATTTATGCTTATGTCTTTTCTTTCTTGTCTCTTATTTAACTGTTTTATTGTAATGTAACCACTTTAGAGATCTGTGTCTGTAAGATACAGTCTATTAAATTCAAATTCAGCAACACAGCAATTCCATTTCTAGTATAGACTCAAGGGAATGTATAAATAATGTCTACCAAAATCATGTACTGAAATAGTACATAATTTGTCAGAATACCAGTGTCACTGAGTAAAGATTCTGTTAGCAGTCTATGAGGGGGTCAGAACAGAAACTTGTGTAATATGCTAACAATGTTCCAAAATCTAATTAAAAGCATGTCCAGTGAACTAAATATACTTACTACCCTAGTCAAATTTTCCAATGACATAAAATCTAATGCATTAAATTTGAGATTTACTCATCTGCTGGAAAATATGGTTGTTCATGATCAAAAAACTTTTTGAATGAATAATAGTTAGATGAACATTTTTGTTTTTATATACTGAACTTTAAAAGTTTCAAGTTATTACAATCTACAGTATCAAACAATTTAAATAACCAAGATATCCTTAAAAGAAGATGCATAATATGAATTAATATATATTCTTAGTGAAATGTATTGTACTGGACCTAAATATGTGAATACAAAATATAAAAATTTAAAATAGTAAATATGTTTATGCTACTTAATTTTTTTTCAGATTCAATGAAGTCAAAACTAAATTCAAAAGAGATATTTTTATAAAATTTGACAAACATTTTAAAATTAATAAAAAAACACAGATAAAATAAGCATGATATACCTGAAAAAGAAAAGCTTTGTGCAAAACATTGCCCTACTGTGTACATGAACACGGAAGCAAAGTAATTATGACAGTGTGAAAGTTGTCTCAGAGGCAGACCTTGCAACTGACATATACATATAAAAGTTTGGTATATAAAATGTTTGATGTCCTACAAGGGAACATCAGTGAGAAACAGATTGCCAAGTTAAAAAGTTGCGTTCT
The DNA here is from genome assembly GCF_036850995.1 of Saccopteryx leptura. Taxonomy (NCBI): domain Eukaryota; kingdom Metazoa; phylum Chordata; class Mammalia; order Chiroptera; family Emballonuridae; genus Saccopteryx; species Saccopteryx leptura. The sequence continues at coordinate 64,268,592 of NC_089506.1, read as the reverse complement.
GATAATTTGCCTATATGAAGAAAATTGCTTTTCATTTTATCATATTTAAAAGGCTCAAATAGCAAGAACAAAGCATTAACCTTTAAAAAAAATATAAGACAATGAATTACTTAACTTGGCAAGTATAATGTTTTAACAAGCCAATAATAACAACCAATACCTTAAAAAGAAAGCATACTAAGCACTGGCTGGATAGCTAGGTGGCTGAGCATCTTCCTGAAGCACAGAGTTATCGTTTGATCCATGGTTAGGGTACCTACAGGAAGAGATAGTTGTTTGTGTCTCTCTCTTTATTAAAATCAATGAATAATTTTTTTAAAGACAGTGTTAATATTTAAAAAAATAAAAAGCATGATAAATTTAGCTATTTTAAAATTAAGGTTTTTTTGGGTTTTTTTTGTCAAAGAAAATAACACCTGGGACAACATATATAAAATAAATATAATGAAGAAATTATTATATTCAACTCTGTGTGAATTAGGAAAATGAAAAATAAGTGGGGAAAATAGATAACTTTAACATTAAAAAATTTAATACATTCAAAGTTGTAATTCTTTGTTTCAACACAACTTCAGCGGTCTTGGTCTGTGACAGCAGTGTGCGTGTGTGTGTATTTGTGTATGTCTGCACTTTTGAGCAAGTGGAAAAATGGATAAACATGGGCAGAGATTTTGTTTCATACAATGATTCAGAAGAAAATCTTCATCCTAGTTTTCCTAGTTCTGCTCAGGTTAACCACAATTTTCAGAAGAAAACATTTGAATGAGATTATGCAGCTATCCTCCAAATAGTACACATCATGAAATGGAAACTTAGCTTGCCTTAGGGGAAAAAATTACATTTTGGAAAACAAGTAGTAGATCCTCCAGTAATAAATAACTCAAATAATTGATAAAGGGAAAATTACCCATAATACTAATAGTTGAAAAATTACATAAAAACATTTCAAAGACATGCAAAAATACTGTGAATAAATTCTGGAAAGAAGTGCAACATCATCAATAATTAAGAATACACAAAACCAAACCAAAAGTAAGAACTGTTTTATACATTGTGGTCAGAAATGAAAAAGAATACTAATAACAGTTGAGGATATGCTTCTGGTTGGATAATAAATGATACTATAAATTGATTCAGAAAGAGAAAACTTTGTCAGTGACTTATTAAAAAAAATGATTTACTCATGCTATGGTCCAGTAATTCCACCTGTTAACATAATATCTCATTTTTTTCCATATGCTCAACCAGAACAAATATTCTAAAATATCCATATAACAGCATATGTTAAAGTGAGCACCAAGAATGTTTGAAATGTGTATTAAAAAAGAAAGAATAAATAAATTATGGTACATTCATATAATGAATTTCTACTTAGTAGTTAAATAAATAAACTACTGCTACAAAAAAACAAAACATTAATAAATCCAGAAACAAAATTGAATTAAAAAGTTATGTTACAGAAAATTGTTTATTATAGGATACTATTTACTAGAAGTTGAAATTATAAATCATATTGTTAATTATATTATATATAAACACATACACAATAAACCATATAACATAACATACATTAGGGTCATACATTTAAACAATTATATCAATATAATATGCATTTATATTTTAAATAAAAACCAATAAATTTTGAACGAGAAGTAAGAATACTGGTTACCTACAGTGGAGAGAAGGGTTTTATCTAAAAGAAGAATGTCTGTATCCTGATCATATTCTTTTCTTTCATTCTTCTTAAACTAAATGGTGGATATAAGGACATACATTTTATAAAAAATAGTATATATGCATGCAATATATTTTTTCTATAATGATATCTCTTATTTAAATTAATCTTAAACTCAATACTTAAATTTTTTTATATGCAGAGAAGACACAATCCACTCTCTTTGATTTTCCAAAATATATCTCTAAGACGTGAAGTTAGATCACGGAGTTATAGGAAAGGAACTGTATTAGGACCTGATATTTCGCATTATATTTTTTTCACTCTTTTGTTGATTTTTAAATATATTTATGGAAATCCTAAATTCTATTTGGAGATATATAACCTTACAGATTTATTGATACCTATTTTTATCACTGTGGTCTATTCTTTGTTATTTCATAATTTATGTATTTAAATGTATATATGTATATATATACTTCTCTATACTAGAAAATACAAGGATGTTTATAGAAACTTTATACATGTGGATACTCTAAAAATATACCCATGATACAATATTCTAATTATCTTATAAAATTAAGCATTTTGATTTTATATTTCAAAAAGTATTTTAATAAAATGCACTAATGGAATTAATTAAGCAACACTATTAAAACTGATGAACATAATTTTCAACATGTAAAAATCAATAACATTGTTCATGTTTAATGAAGTTCCTGCTAAAAGTACTTCCTTGTTTACAATTAGGCAGTCAGTAATTGAATTAGTGTGAAACAAAAATAGAAAGGAAGGAAAAAGTTGGAATCAGGAAAGTAATTAACAGAAACTGATAGAGTGTCATTGACTTAATAAAACATGACTGTTTCTTTGATTTTAAAAGAAAAAATACAGAGTGATTCACTATTGAAAATTGTATTTAAAAATATAGCATTCTGTCAGTTTAAAATCCATAATCTAAATTTTATAATTTTGAATAAGATGTATAATCATAATGCCTAGTATTATAATTTGATTCTTATCTTAATAGTAGAAAGAATCTGTCTCACAATTTTATATCCAACAATACTTTTCATAGTCACAAATGTATCACCAATAAAATACATATTTACAATTTGTAATTAAACTTGGAATTAACTTTCCTACATTAATAGGTTAAGCATGTAGACATCTCACATGGCTATCTATTTATTTTAAGCTAATAAAACATCTCTCCTTAGATCTTTGGATCCTGTTGACCTTAAAATTATTATTATTGGGCTTTGGCCAGTTAGCTCAGTCCATTAAAGAGCTTCATCCCAAAACAAAAAGTTTGAGGGTTAGATCCCTGTTCAGAGCACTCACAAGAGGCAACCAAAGAATGCACAATTGAGTGGAAAAACAACAACAAAAAATGAATGCTTCTTTCTTTTTCACTTCCCCTCTCTCCCTTTCTTTGTCTTCCTAAAAATCAATAAAAATTAAGCCTTGGCCAGAGAGTTCTGTTGGTTGGAGCATCACCCTGGAGCACAGAGGTTGTTGATTGTATTCCCCAATCAGGGCACATACAGGAGTAACTTGATGTTCTTGTCTCTCTCTCTTTCTTCCTCTTTCTTAAAAAGAATATTATTATTAAAATCAACCTCATAAAAACAGGAGAGATACCTCTTAAACTGCATCTTTTTAATGAAATTGTAGTTTTGAACATAGCAGAATAAAAAAATTTCTATTATAAGAGAATGACAGAAGAGTAATCTTGATATTTGAAATCTCTGGGCAAGATTGAGCAGTTAGAATGGTAAGTAGATAGCAATGAACAGCAAAAACAAAGTTCTACTTCACAATATGTCTACAACTAGCCATTTGGGAAGCAAATTAATTCATCCTTAGGGACAAATCCATTTCTGTGTTTTCCTCTAGTTGATTATACTTAAGGAATTTTTTCTCCTTTTTAAGATAGAAAATGTCATGGAATTAAAATTTTCATTTAATATTATTTTATCTACCTGGTTTGGGACATAAGCAAGAAGCAGATATTTATTGTCAGAGCTAGGGGAGGCTGCAAGGCTCTAAAAGAAACTGTGTTAAATTCTGTGTTTCATTCTATATCAAGACATATTTTATATTGGCATAGTGTCATCAATACCAAATCATCTGAGAGTTCTTTCCAGAATCCCTATGGTACAGGAACAGTTAAAAGGGTCAAGAAATTTATACAGGCCTCAGTAATGAGACAATAGCTTTTGAAAAGTTGATGAGCTAATAAAGGTCAAAGGATGGAACAAAAACTCAAGGAAGTAAAAAACTTTAAAAAGAGAAGAAATACTAGGACACAGATTCAAACACCACAATAAAACAGATTTTGGGAGGTGTGCCCTTGTGCTAAAGTGCAGGTCAAACCAGGTTATGTGGCAATCAATCTCAAGAATAGAATAAGAACCTGCACATATGTATTCAAAAAACCCAGAACTTGACAATTTACTTCAATGATAAAATTTGAAAAGGAACGTTTGTTATTTGCACATTATGACCTTACTCATTTGAGGAATCTAATGAACAATGTGAACTGAGGAACAAATAGAGGCAGAGGTGGATCAAAGGGACCAAAGAGAAAGCGGACTAAGTAGATGAGAGGATGGGATCAGAGAAGAGAAAGAGATTTGTGAAATTATATATATAAAATATAGCATTATATAGAGCAGGAAAGCAAATCTTGTAAGGAAGGGTGCAGGCGTGGGGGGAGAGGGGAAAGGAGGATTTTGAGTGGAACACGGGGGTGAGGGAGATATATTTGTTGGAACATTTGAATCTATGTAAACACAATAAATTAAATCAATAAAAATTGAAAAATGAAGTAGTACGTAGAAGTGCATTTCATAGATATTTATAATGACATGTTGATGACTTTTCTATGCTTTCAGATTCATTAACTCGGACTTTGTAGTGTATTAATGGGGGAATACAGCATTTAATATCTACTAATACCTCTTAGTATACATGCATATTCTAGAAACACTTTCTGTATTAAAATTTTCTTGATAATATTCTATTTTTTTTCTTTTAGGTCAACTAGAGTTAGAATATCATATATCTTACTTCACAAAGAAAGCAGATGATACTTGAAGTGATTTCTTTCAAAGACAATTCCCTATTTTATTAACTCTCATTCACTTCTTAATTCATTATTAGTGAGCATTTTTACTTCTTATTCCAATGAAAATACCTAAAAAGATATTTTTTAAAATTGCCATTACCTGACCAGATGTTAGTGCAGTAGATAGAGCTTTGGACTGGGACACAAATGACCTAGGTTTGAAATCCTGAGAATGCTGGCTTGAGTGCATGCTCATCTGGCTTGAGCTTGGGATCACCAGCTTGAGCATAGGGTCGCTAGGTGAGCATGGAATCATAGATATGACCCCTTGGTTGTTGGCTTGAGTCCAAGGTCGCTGGCTTGAAACAAGAGGTTATTAGCTCTGCTGTAACTTTCAGGTCAAGGCACATATGAGAAAGCAATCAATGAACAACTAAGGAGCTACAACAAAGAACTGATGCTTCTTATCTCATCCCCTTCCTGTCTGTCTGTACCTATCTGTCCCTATCTCTGTATCTGTTACAAAAAAAAAATTGCCAAAGCCTCAAAGACTTACTTACTTCACTGTGGTCAATCTCTATCTTCCCATTGCTTCTGAGACAACAAACTTTACCTTTTGACCTTCATACTTTAGTATACATTTTTATACTTTCCTGTTATAAAAGTCCCCTTTCTTCTCATTGTGTTCATTTTTTCCATGAGATTCCACTATTTAATTCTACATCTACATGTGGTAAAATTTTTTTAAATTAAATTTGTTTGGGTGATACTGGATAACACCATTATACAGGTTTCAAGTACCCAGTTTTACAACACATCTCTGTACACAGTATTGTATGTTGACCCTCTCAATTCAAGCCTTCATCCATCACCATTTATTTCCCCTATACCAGTGTTTCCCAACCTTTATTGTGCCATGCCCCACCTTAACCTTTCTAAAATTTTTATGTCCCCCCCTATGTAACATACATAATTTTTAACATTAAAAAATTGATTTGTTCACTTAATAAACATAAATGATAGGTTCTAGGAAGAAATCACTATGAAATTGTTAACAAAACACAGTAAGTAAAATTTCAAAACATATAATGAAAAACAGAAATTTAAATTCCAAATAATTTTAATATGGATTTTTCTATATTAATTTATTATTTTAATTTAGTGTGGTCCTTGCGCTTGATGCTTGCTGCACAGAGATTTTATATTAGGTTCCAATTTGGTTAGCTTTAGTCTCAAGTCTCCACGTTGTGTTATATCCAGCCGATTTCTTTTTTTTACCAGTAAATCATTAACAGCACTAAATCCACATTCAGCTAAAAATGAAGATGGAAACAGTAGCAATAGTTTTCTTGCACATTTGGTTGAATTTGGTTATTTGATTTCTGTTTCCTCACAAAGCCATGCCATCACTCCTTTGATATTAAATAAAGCTTTAACTGACTCATCATTTTGCAATTCTGCGAGTTCTTCTTGATACTGCATATTTGATATATCAGACAAATCCACTAACATTGGCTGCATCATCCATGTTGGGAAATCAATTTGTTTTAAATCAGAAAATCTTTCTTTTAAATCAGCCGATAGAGTATTCAAATGATTGACAATAACAAGTAAAGCGGTGTCAGTTACTTCACATTTTTGGAGCCAATGAAACTGTTTAAAGTTTTTGTTGTTAATATGTTTCTGACAGAACTCAATATTAGTAATAAAACCAAATATCTTTGCTTTTGCATCGACAAGAGTTTTATTTGTTCCTTGATTTTGCTTATTTAATATATTTAGTTTTTCAAAGATATCGGCTAAATAACTCACAAATGATTTACCATCTATTGTTAACAGATACTTCATTTCAGGTTTGTCACTTAAAAAAATCACTAAGAGTATCAAACAGTTCCATAAATCTTTTCAAACAGTTTCCTTTAGATAGCCATCTTACTTCAGTATGAAGTAAAAGTCTCACATGGTCTTCATTTTGTTCTTCACAAAATAGCTTGAAAAGACGCTCACATTTGGCACTAGCTTTAATAGCATTAACACACTTTATTACTGTATGTAATATTTCATTCAGAACAGGCGAGATGTTTTTAGCTACCAAGTTTTCCCTATTAATAACACAATGCACAAGAATCATTTCTGGATTCGCATCTTTCATCAATTTTAAGCAGCCATTTTTCTTGCCCATCATATTGGGAGCACCATCTGCAGCACAAGATGTTATATTTTTCATTGGTATATCATTGACATCTAAGTAGTTTTTTAGCTTATTATATATATCTTTGGAGGTAGTGGTGCTTTCTAATCTTTTACAGAACAACATTTCTTCAGCAAAATGTCCTTTATCAATATATCTTACATAAGTTATCAATACTGCCTTATTGTCTCTCAAAGTTGATTCATCCATTTGCAAGGAGAATTTTCTTGTTTTCAGCTTTTCAATAAGTTGTTTTTCAAAATCCTCACTCATTTCGTCTATTCTTTTGCTAACAGTATTGTCACTGAGTGGCATAGCTTTTACATCTTTGTCATCTTTTTCAAGAACCGTTTTAAGAAATGCTGATATTGACGGTTTTATTAAATTCTTTCCTATAGTGTGATTTTCTCCAGGTTTAGTGATGAATAAAGAAATTTGATAACTAGACTCAAGAACACGATTATTAGTTGAAGTATGAGCAGTAAATAGAGATTTTAATGTTCTTTTTTCAAAAATTTTCTTTAAAGTTTTAAAGTAACTCAAATCTGAATTAATATGAGCACTATGTTTCGCCTTTAAATGCGCCTCAAGACGACCTCGTTTCATTGATTCGTTGGTCAAGCATTGCTGGCATAAAAGACAAAAAGGAATCCGCTCATCGTGAACAGCGGGTATGAACCCAAATTTTAAATATTCCTCCGAATATTGACGAGTTTTTTTCTTGCTTGCACCACTCATTTTACTATGGGCTATAAGAAATAAAAATAAGATCAATTAAAAACTAATATTAAAATATGTGTTAAAATATATTCAATGTGACATAGAGTAAATGTATACTAAAAATTCATATTTATTTAAATGTATATAACACATTTACTACACTACCACTGCAAATCATATTTTTCCACTTGACAAAATTTTCTGGAAAGTTATGCTTCTAAAATTAAAATTGTCGTGCATGCACTATTATAGCCCCAATAATATTTATAAAATATTAGTGCTTTCTAGCCCCGATGCAAGAAGTACTTAATAAAGAGTTTAATATTGATAAAAATAAAATCAAATATTTACCAATTATATCTATACAATATATATATATGTATATTTATTAAATCAACGAGCTTTTACAACAGTTTTGACTGACACTTATTTCAAATTAACACCAACTGAATGATGTGAGACACTACAGAAGTTGCGATGGGCCAATTAGGTGAGAATAACTGCATTGTTTAGTGAGTTTTTAAAATGTCCGGGGTTCCCCGCGGCAGATGGCACGCTCTGCGGTGAACCCAGGACAAAGTTTACTTGCCGACACCAATCACCCAGTTGATATTTTGGTCTCGTCAAACGAAATTATACTTAATAATTATTTACTGCAATTATTTAAGAATTGCATTTTTTGTTAAATTTGGCACCAATATCTAGCATTGCATGTAAATGGCCCGGGGCAAAAGAGTTAAAGTCCTGTCGAGTCCATTTTCAAATTGCCCCCTTAACTATCGAATTGCCCCCCTGTGGGGCGTGGGCCCCACGTTGGGAAAAACCGCCCTATACCCTTCTCCACCTTACCCTCTGCCCTGGCAATTACTCCAGTATTGTCCTTATGCTTGAGTTTTTCCTTTTTGACCTTTTTTGTTCAGTCCTTCCACTCGCCTCACCCAGTACCCACACCTGACAGCTGTTAGCCTGCTCTTTATGTATAAGTCTGTCTCTTTTGCTTCTTATTTCATTGGGTTTATTAGATTCCATGTATGATTGAAATCACATGGTATTTGTTTTCTCTAAATGGGTTATTTCACTTAGCACAGGGGTAGTCAACCTTTTTATACCTACTGCCCATTTTTGTATCTCTGTTAGTAGTAAAATTTTCTAACCACTTACCGGTTCAACAGTAATGGTGATTTATAAAGTAGGGAAATAACTTTACTTTATAAAATTTATAAAGCAGAGTTATAGCAAGTTAAAGCATATAATAATAATTACTTACCAAGTACTTTATGTAGGATTTTTGCTAAGTTTTGCAGAATAAATCTTTAAGAAAACAACTTACTATAGTTAAATCTATCTTTTTTTTTTTTTATACTTTGGTTGCTCTGCTACCACCCAGCATAAAAGCTGGAACTCCCACTAGTGGGTGGTAGGGACCAGGTTGACTACACTGACTTAGCATAATGATCTCCAGGTTCATCATGCTGTCACAAAATGTAAGATTTTCTTCTTTGTATGATTGCATAGTATTCCATCATGTAAATGAGCCACAACATTTTTATCCACTCATTTGCTGATAGGCACTTGGGCTGTTTCCAGATCTTGACTATTGTAAATAACACTGCAATGAACATAAGAGTGCATATATTCTTTAAAAGTAGTGTTTTGGGATTCTTAAGAAATATTTCCAGTAGTGGGAACACTTGGTCAAAAGGCATTTTTGAGGTAATCACACATTGCTTTCCACAGTGGATGCACCAATTTACACTCCCAACAATAGTGCATGAGGATTCCTTTTTCTTGATGCCCTTCCCAACATTTGTTAGTGGATTTATTGATGATAGTCATTCTGACAGGTGTGAGATGATACCTCATTGTAGTTTTAATTTGCATTCTTTGATGATCAGAGATGTTGAGTTTCTTTTCATATGCCTATTGGCCATCTGTATGTACTCTTTAGAAAAGTGTCTATTCATGTCCTTTGACCAGTTTTTAATTGTATTGTTTGTTCTTTTGGTGTTGAGTTTAATAAGTTCTTTATAATTATTGGTTACTGGTCCCTTATCAGATGTATATGTCATATGTATCAGTGCATATGTCTTCCCGTTCAGTGTTTTGTCTTTTCATTCTGTTGATGGTTTCCTTTGCTATGTATAAACAATTTAGTTTAAAGTAGTCCCATATGTTTATTTATTTTTCTCTTGTTTCCCTTGCTTGAGAATACACTTACTGCCCCCAAACATAAATTTTTCCTAAGAGAAATGCCAGAGAGTTTACTGCCTATGTTTTCTAGGATTTTTATGGTTTCTACTTTAATATTTGAGTATTTAGCCTATTTTGAGTTTATTCTTATATATGGTGTAAGAAGGTGATTTAGTTTTATGTTTTTTTGCAAATATGTCCAATTTTCCAAACACTATTTTTTGAATACACTGTCTTTACCCCATTGCAAATTCTTACATCCTTTGTCAAATATGAATTGACCTCTGTGATGAATTTCTAATCCATTTTTCCAAACTTCTTCCTCCATGCATATGTATGTATATATACATGATGGCTCCTAAACAACTCTTCCAATAACCTTTCTTTTCCATCCCCATCATTCTCTCATTAATTTAGTACTGATATTACTAATTATGATAACTGACAATGATAATGATGGTTATAACCATTCACAATTTTGAATTAACCTTTTTATAATATACTATGACTCTTTGTACCTGCTTTTATTTAAAATCTTGTTTCTTTTATTAAAATTCACTTGCCTTCTTCCTCTTCTGAAACAGTCTACTTCCCATTAAACATTCAAAATCAAGTTAAATGTAATTTTTCCCCTTAGAGATATTAAGAAAAATTAATATAGTTTGTTTAATTTTTTTTGTTGAACAATGAAAATTTTGGACCATAACGTGGCATTGTCCTCCCTGTTCTCCCAGAATTTACAATCTAATAATTTTCTGCTATTTTGTAGTACCTAATATATACCAGCTATTTTTTTAAAGATTTTATTTATTATAAAGAGGAGAGAGAGAGAGAGAGAAGGGGGGGAGGAGCAGGAAGCATCAACTCCCATATGTGCCTTGACCAGGCAAGCCCAGGGTTTTGAACTGGAAACCTCAGCATTTCCAGGTTGCCGCTTTATCCACTGCACCACCACAGGTCAGGCTATACCAGCTATTTTGACAAATTCTTTAAATATATCACTTAACCTTCCATATAACTTTATTAAAGAGGTATAATGATTAATGACTATTATGCCTTTTTTACAGATTAAAAAAACGGAGACATATAAACAGTAAGCAATAAGCTATGAACTATAACTGAATTCTTCAAACTATTCAATAAAATCATTACAAAAACAGTTAATTACCAGATGTGATTCAAGTTTTAAGATGAGAATGTTTAGAGATAGCATTTACAAAAGACTCAGAAAATCTTGCATGTTCATATTTATAACAAATGGTATGTGAGAGAATATGAGGGAATTCTTGATTGTCACATGATTCAATTAAGTAATCTTCATTGAATATCAACCATTGGAGCTTTTTTACACAAAGAAGTTCATAGCCTATTGAGGAAGAAATACATATGGAAAAAGAAGAACACATAAGTTAATTGCAATATATTGATAATAATGGTCATACTACCTCTCCTAATCATGTATGCTGGAAACAAATAAAGTGAATAATAAATGCTCACTAAACAGTCAAAAAATCTTTTTTTTTCTTTTTGTATTTTTCCAAGTGAAAAGCGGAATAGAGGCAGACAGACACACTCCACACATGTGCCCGAATGGTATCCACCTGGTATACCCACCAGGGGTTGAAGCTCAGCTCCTCTGGGACATTGCTCTACTGCAGGAGTCCCCAAACTATGGCCCACGGGCCACATGCAGTCCCCTGAGGCCATTTATCCGGCCCCCGCCACACTTCCAGAAGGGGCACCTCTTTCATTGGTGGTCAGTGAGAGGAGCATAGCTCCCATTGAAATACTGGTCAGTTTGTTGATTTAAATTTATTTGTTCTTTATTTTAAATATTGTATTTGTTCCTGTTTTGTTTTTTTACTTTGAAATAAGATATGTGCAGTGTGCATAGGGATTTGTTCATAGTTTTTTTTATAGTCCGGCCCTCCAATGGTCTGAGGGACAGTGAACTGGCCCCCTGTGTAAAAAGTTTGGGGACCCCTGCTACTGCAAACAAAGCCATGCTAACGCCTGAAGGGGCAGCCATGGAGCCATCCTCAGCACCCAGGCCAATTTTGCTCTTATGGAGCCTTGGCTGCGAGAAGGGAAGAGAGAGATAGAAAAAAGAGGGGTAAGGGTGGAGAAGTAGATGGCCATTTTTGTGTGCTCTGGCTGGGAATCAAACTGGGACTTCCCCAGGCAGACGCTCTACCACTGAGCCAACCGGCAAGGGCTAAGGAAGTATTCTTTAGGACAAGTGTCTTTAGATACTAGTCTTGAAGGTAAATGAGGATTGCACAAAACAGTTAAAAATATCACACAATGAAGAAAACATGGAAATATGAAAATGAAAACAGTATGTTCAGAAATAGCAAGTAAACACATATACTTAGGATAGAATGTGAATGCCAGCACTGTGTTATGAAACACAATGAAAGTCCTTGTATGCTAGAATAAGAAATTTGAATTTCATTCTGAAAGCACAAGGTGGTTTCTTGACATCATGTCAAAAAATGGTATGTTTTTCAAATGTACTTAAATATATTTCCTGACCAACCTGGAGCTCCCAAAGAGAGAAATCATCTTGAGGCTGAAGATCCTCCTAGAAAAACTGATGAGACCCTATGTATTGCTAGCATTTCAGGCAGCAAATACAATTCATTAAATTTTGCCTCAAGGGTTGTTGAAATTGTGTCTAAAGATGTTAAGAGACACAGCATGCTAAAACAAATGATGGATTCAGTTTTATTCAATGTGATTCCCATTTTTAAAATGTCAAAATACCATTAAATTCAATGAGAAAAATATAATTGTACTAAATTAATAACAATATTAATAGTAAGAAGACACTGATTATAGGTCCAGGTAATTCTACCTTATTCTCCCTGTGTAAATTTAGAACAATTCCCTTAACCTCTGAAAGCTATCTATAACATGGGTGAAAAAAAATTTTTTTGGACTTACCTTAGATTGTTTTTAACTATTCAATAGAATACATAGATAAAGAGCTGACTACAGTGTTTGACACAAAGCATTATTTTATTCATTAAAGTAAAAATAAGTATATTTAGTACTGTAGTAACTAGTAATATTAAGTTACTCTGTCACTAGATGTAATAGATTATATTAAGTTGATGCTTATAATTGCTTTTCCCTTGGGGGAAGAAAAATGATTGAGCTGGGGAGATGTGCTGGAACTGGAAAATTAGAGTCTGCATAGAAAAGTGCTGTCCTTATGCTTGGGAAGAAAGCACGAAGAAAAACGATTATCTGTGGTCAATACGTGACCATGTCATTTAGAGTACTGAAAAGACAACATCTCCTGTGATAATTTCTTATGAAATACTTTTCTTTTTAAAGTTAAACACTTTTTGATTAGCTTTATATGGTCTATGTTGTTAATAGCCTGCAAACTCTAATTTCAGAACCATAGAAAGAATATACCTGAAAAGAACAACTTAATTACTTTCAGTTCACGTACATGCATAAACTGATTGTAATTTTTTCTGCATTGTAGTCTAAAGCTATGTCTTATAGTCCATAATATAATTAAAACTAAAAATTACTTGATTGGACAAAATCTAAATGCCTCATATTCAGCAACTGCTATAAAATAAGAACATAATTTTGCAATGACATTACATAAAAGTGTGAAGTATTGTACTATTGATATGAGCTTTTCTCCATCCCTCATGTAAGAAATTCTTTACTTTCTTTTAATGTCATTAACTCAATCTTTTTTTTTTGTTTGTTTGTTTTGTTTTTGTTTTTAGAGAGAAAGGGAAAAAGAGAGACAGGAACATCGAGCTGCTCCTGTATGTGCCCTGACTGAGGAGTCAAACTGGCAACCTCCACACTCCCAGACTGTGTTTCAACCAAGTTATCCAATCAAGGTTTAATTTTTTCTGAGTTTGAAAGAGACAGAGAGAGAGAGAGAGAGAGAGAGAGAGAGAGAGGAGAGGGAAGGGAAGCATTTGTTGTTTCACTCAGTTGTGCATTTTTTAGTTGTCTCCTATGTGTGCCCTGATCGGGGATTGAACCTGTACCCTTGTTGTTTCGGGATGAAGCTCCTACCCAACTGAGCTAACTGGCCTGGCCAAATTCAATTATTTTCGAATTTTTCTTTAGACTCAGTTTTATCTGTTACACATTAGTCTCAAATACAATCTATTCAATAGGATACATTTTCCACATAAAATTTTGCTTGGAGCTACTTGTGGGGGTGAAAGATCATGAGTTACTGAGTAAACTATGTATTCTCTGAAAGTGAGTTTAGTAAGTAATGTTATATCTTAGAAACACTAAAATATGAGTTTCAGTTATGCACAGCTAAATTAAAACAGTGTTATTGGAATGGAGCTTTCTCCGTTAACTACAGGCATAGATAGGTGAGAAGTTAATGTGAGGCATTTAGTCCTTCACCGTCCTTTTCTACTCTATTTACCAGTTATGCCCCATTTTCTATCTGCAGAGTGTTACAGGCATGATTACCTACATTTTTGTGGTTGGCTGATTCCCTGCACTATACATGAGGTGTCTGTTGGGGAGAGCTTTCTCTCCATCACTGCCCAAAACTGTGGTTTGCAATGCTTCCTCTGATTGCACACTTGTATACACAGATTACAATCATCAACAATATTTCTCTTTACACTCTGTTCAAAATGAGAGATGGCATAACTGTTTTTCTATCAAAAAAGAAGGGGAAAGAAAGGAGAGAGAATGCAGAAATATAACTATGTGTAATTTGAAAAAGATCCTCTGGAGATTCTCATACACTGAGTAGCAAGTTAGCTCTTTATAAAAATTACCCTTTACTATTTTTAACATAACAACCATCAATATTTGAACTTCCAAAATATTTACTCTGTAGGGAAACTTTTTGAGAGAAAAGAAAATAACTAATGTAACTAATGTGAAATGTTTAGGAGTACAAGCAGAATGGAGTTAAATAAATTGTAAAAATAAACTGGCCTCAAAAGGAGAATACGAGAAAAAAAACTTTGACTACCTCCCACCCTTCTTTCATTTTTAAATTATTGAGACTACCCTTTCTAAAATCACACAGTTCCTGAAGGACAGACTCATGGGGCTTGACAGAAGCTTAAGAAATAATCTCTGTAACACCGGACCCTTAGGCAACCCCTGTCTAACCCATCTGGGATGGTTCATTTTCTTTGTTTCCCGGTGGTTCCTCAGCAAGCAGACAGCGGAACCTACGCCTGCACTTTCACAGCCTGACTGCCTAGAAAATTCTCAGTTTCTCAACAGAAATCTGTTGTGTATTAACAGAATTTTAACCCATTTTCTTAAAAAAAATTTAACCTGTAAAAAAACATATACAAATTTACATAAATACACATGCACTGAGTTGTTTAGTATAAATTATTTAAAAAATACTTATAATTTCTGAAAGGTAATTGATTATTCAGATCATTAGTACATTTTTAGATATTTGGATAGTAAAATTTGAGAATTTTATTTACAATTCCAATTTCCAAATGCGATAGCCTGTCTCTAAATATTTTATGGCCTTATTTTAATTATTTACTCTTGGAATAGCGCAGTTTTTGTATATGTGCTTAATACACTTTGGTGGACTTTATTTAGCATTTTATTAGAAATTAAATATTTTATTTAATATTGTTAAGAAATTAGCTATATAAAATAATATTTTTGTTTTACATATACACTATTCTTTCACAAAGTTCCATGAAATCAGTTGGCATTCATTGGTCTTTCTACTAACTTATTGAACCAACATAATACCTTTTTTTTGTGACATAGAAATAGTCATTCTCAGCACGGTTATTTCTCTGGAGAAAATGCAGTTGGCAATGAAGAAATTCAGTGTTGAGCTGTTCCCTTTGCTTTGGCAATCTAGGTACTTTACTTTTAATCTGCAAAAAAGCTTTGAATTGTCCATCTGGCAGTTTATCTTCTATGTTAAGAAGAGAGAATTAATAGCTTAAAATATATCTTTTGTTTTCCACTCTGCTGTTTATTTTCCATTTTTAGACATCAGCCACTGCTGTGATGATCATGTATAGCTAGAACTAAAGGCAATTGTTAGAACAGCAGGTTTGTTTAGACAAATTGATCCAAGAGATGACAATAGAATTGAATAAACTTGGCAAATAACTACCCCGAATTTACCAGTCCTCAAAAGGTTACAGGTCTTTTCCTTTTACAAAGCAAAAAAACCCCAGTAAAATAAAAAGCATCCACATTTGCAAACTAATAAATCAGTATAAATTATTTGATGGATGGATTACTAGGAAAATGTCAAAATAGTTTGATTATAGAATTTATTTAAAAATTATTTTGAAATTGATAATCTGTTACAATAAAATAAAATTCTTTTCTAAATGCAACTTTACTATGTATATACACTGCTTAAAAATTAAGGGATATTTCAAAATGAATATGAAGCGATAAAAAAGCATTTAATTTTTTTTTATTAAAGAAGAACATCAGAAAAGCATACAAGTCAAAGAAAGTTGTTCATATCGCTGAGCCAACTGGCCAGAGCTTCCTAATTTTTGTGAGCAATATATATATTTGAAAACAAATTCACATTATGTACACACACACACACACACACACACACACACACACCCATGATGAATACTAGGTGATTATCTTGTCTTGTTATAACATCATTGAAATAAAAATATTCAGTTTCAATGTGATAAGTTTAGGTTAAAAATGTGGTTAAATTTTCTCATAAAACTTGTTAAAACAATATGGTTTCTGAAAAACTGTTAAATTGCCTTTGAAGATATTTTAAAATTTCTGGTGCATGTAATTTCACAGGTATTCTTCTATTCTAGAAAATGTCTCTTACTTTTATTTCTTAGTTTCCTAAAACTGAACATTTACCCTAAGTTTTTAACTTTCTCAATACCATACATAGATACGTGCCTTCATCATTATTATAACACTTATATATTGGTACTACATATTCAGAATATAATATAATACAATTAGTACTATGTGAATTTGTCTTCATCTACTTATCAGGAAGATGGACTAGTACACATAAAAGGGACCTGAAAGATCATTTAAGCTAGTGTTTCTCAATGTGTGTTCCATGAGCCATCTATACTGAATGACATGGTATGCTTGTTGAAAAAAACCTACATAGGCATGACTAATTAGCAACTTTAAAGATAGATCTTAAAAATCTAGATTTTTGGAAATAAGTACTCCAATTGAATTATTCTCTTGTTAAATTGAATAATCATTTAAGAATCACTGACATATTATTGAAATTCTAAATGTTGCATACAGTAGGTTCTGAGGAAACAAAGACAAATAATGCATACAAATAAAAATACAACTCTTCACTGTATTATATAAACAAATGCAGTGATAGATATATGAATACAAAAATATAAATATAATAGAAATGTTTCTAACAAAATTTGTATTGAGTATGGAGGCACCATAAAATACATCAAAGGAAAGCTTTCTGGGAGAATTAATGCCAACTCAAAGCAGGAGCATCACAGGAGTCTCATGAAAGTGAAAAGGACATAAAAGCCCACAGGGTGTGTGAGAGAAATTTAAGACAATGTTATATTCTTGAATCATAAAATTTGGGAAATAAGTTACAAAGATTGAGAATAAAATCAAGTGGGCAAAAATCAAGAGGAGAAAATCCCTCTTATATTTTCTGACCTTAGTTTTCTTTCTTTTTTAGTCAAATGAGAGCCAGGGAGGTAAAGAGGTAGAATCCCAAATGCACCTCAACCGGGATCCACCCAGCAAGCCGCCTACTAGGCTATGCTCTGCCTGTCTGGGTTATTGCTTTGTTGCTCTGCAACTGAGCTGCTTAGCTTCTGAGAAGAGACCATGGGGCCATCCTCAGTGCCAGGTGCCAGCCTGCTCATTTAAGCCACAGCTGTGGGAGGGGAAGACAGAGTGGGAAAAGATGGAGAGGCAGATGGGCACTTCTTCTGCGTGCCCTGACTGGAATTGAACCATGACTTCCACACACAGGGCTGATGCTCTACCACTGAACCAACTGGCCAGGGTTGGCCAGGGCATTGAACTTCCTTTGCAATAGCTTATCTCAGTTTACATAAACTTGAATCAGGCAACACCAAAGCAAAGTTAGAGCTCCATCAACAAGAGCAAGGGGTGAGGTTTTATATAGAGAACAAGAACACATATGAAATCACACGCACCAGTTCATATAAAGAATACATGAAAGCAAAGCAAAAAGAAAATTATAAGCTATAACTTAAAGCAGTTACCTTATTTGAGAAAGGCTGGTGACTGTTTTTAAACTTTCATTTTTTCAGATTAGAGTGCGTTGACTCCGGCTTAGGTTTTGGTTTGCCTGCCTAGACTAACAAGCACACCCGACCATCCCCAGGTTAATGGCCTCTTATTTAATTACTTACTTACAGACTATAGATTTGAAAATTTCTTAAGGTATATTTGTAATAGTTCAAATGAGAAGTGATGAAATGACAATTTAAAAATATAGAAATTAAAGGGTAAAATTGAACATCATAAAGCCATAAAACACCTGAATTTTATGATAACCAGAAAATAGAAGGAGAAATGGAATATATATCACATTTTTTCTTCTCCTTGCTTCTTTTGTTCAGAAATAGATTAACATTTTCAATTCCTTTTACAATTTTAGTTCTCAGGTTGAAAGATCATACCTTTAAATGGCCTATATAGCAAAAATGAGCTCAATGTAATAGTGAACCTTTTTATATTTTAACTTTGCTTTTCTCAGCATTACTTGCATGTGAAAAGGAACACAAGGCATTGAAAATTTAATCAAGTCAATTAGAAGAAGGTTTATATAATAATTATAATACTGTGTTAGTATCACAAAGGTGACAACTGCCATTTTTATATCTCATTTCTTAGATAATAACAAATGGTACTACATAATTCACGTTTTCTATAGGAGAGGAAAAATTAATCCATGTGCTTTCCCTTTCACTGACACATATATTAGCAAATTGTGAGTTAAAAAAATCATTGCTTTTCTTTTCTTTGGATGCCATTTTTCACCAGTCAGCCCAGACAGTTTAGAAATATTCAATATTTAAAATTACTAAAATCTCTTAGGTAGTCTAGATAGTGACTCTAGAAAGAATAAACAAGACAAGGACTTTCCATGGAGCACTTCAGGAATGAAGCACAGATATCTAGAGGGCTTGCTTGAACTCTCCCACTTTATACTCTCTCTGTCCAACTCCTAAAACCATAACCAAATTAATAGAGCAAGACACCCTCACAGAGACTCTACACTATTGTTTTTAAAACAAATCATTATAAATGTATTTTATTATTAACATGTCACTTCCAACAATGCATATATTTATATAACAATTATAAAGAAATGATCTGACCTCAAAAAATTATGCCAACATTATTTTTCCTCTCTCAGGAATAATGTAAATGGAATTTTAAAAGAATTATTAAGCAATCAAAATGTGAAACTTCTGGTCTCAGAGTTCTCTTTATTTCTTCCAGGATAACCAAATGCCTTCACAGTTCATGTTTTACAAAATAAAATTTAAAGTTATGACCACCCTTGTTGGAGTTAATGCTCTATCAGTCATTTTGGGAATTATGTCTTAAAACAATCT
This sequence comes from Saccopteryx leptura, assembly GCF_036850995.1. Classification (NCBI taxonomy): domain Eukaryota; kingdom Metazoa; phylum Chordata; class Mammalia; order Chiroptera; family Emballonuridae; genus Saccopteryx; species Saccopteryx leptura. The sequence continues at coordinate 64,249,141 of NC_089506.1, read as the reverse complement.
GACAATGAGAACATTCCCATTAGCTGAGTATCTACTGAATTAAAGAGAACAACAACTATGAAGTTCTCAAGAAAATTGTTTTATCAGCTTATTTCAAAACATTACAGTTTTGTGAATATGGGACATTCAATTACCGGTCATTACAGCAGATATTTTGAATTGTGAAGTTTCATATAACATATGTATTTTCTAAATAAATATACATTTTAAACAGAATTAAGTAACAATAAAGGTGTTAAAACCATAGCCTGCTTATTGACATATTTATGATATTTAAAATATCATACAATATCAAAAATATATTAATTATTGAAGAAATTTAAATCTATAATTTTTTTACCTTTAATTTTATATACTCTAGGAAATAATATAAGAGTGAAGATAGACCTATACTTCCTGTACTCAAAACTTTCACCCCAGCTGGATGGAGCAGCAATGGAGAGGCAGTTCTCAGAACCCTCTTCAAGAAATACTACTAGTCAAGCAACGGTAAGGAGTGTAGCTGTCATTCTCAGTCTATCTGTTAGTGTCAGCAGCATCCATTCCAGATTTTATTCAGAAGCCACATTTTTTCCTGCTCTTTCCAGTCATGCCCTATTCAATGAGTGTGCACTATTAACCAATAGTAGGCAGAGGAAAATGTTCCCACAATAGAAATTGATGGGTAACTAAAATTTAGCAAAATAATGAGATGTTATGTTAAAATGGTTATAATTTACTTCAAAATACTGCAGAATTGTGATCTAAACCTCATTTGTAAAAGCTATGCAGTATCTCAAGCAACACTAAGAGTAATCAATTGTCCTAATTCAGAACCAACACTTCAGGATGTTCAGCTAAAAATATTTCATAAATCCAAGCAGAAATATAGCATAAGTCTAAGCACCCTAGAAGCAATTCTGCAAGCTCTTTATATATCTGTATCTTAATCAACACATAATGTTTTATTATTTAGCATATAAAATGAAAATAAGTGACTTAATTGGTAAAATTGGAGACTTGTTATTTTAGTAAGTGAATGGGCTTATTTTTGATAAAATTAAAACTATAAAAAATAGAATGTATAATAAACTTTTTACACAGGGGGCCAGTTCACTGTACCTCAGACCCTTGGAGGGTCGCCACATACAGTGCTCCTCTCACTGACCACCAACGAAAGAGGTGCCCCTTCTGGAAGTGCGGCATGGGGCGGTAAATGGCCTCAGGGGGCCGCATGCAGTCTGCGTGCTGTAGTTTGGGGATGCCTGGTAGAGACACTACTTGATGTTATTTATGTATATGGCATTAAAATCTAGAGAGGCCCACACCCTGTTTCTTAAGAGATAGTTTCAAAGTCATAATTCTTAATAAGCTTTTACTGACCTCTTTGTTTAGAAATATTTTTGAAAGCTTCTATCTGTGGATGAGCTATTGCCTCTGTATTACAGCCATTACTGCCAAATATGGATTTTTTTTTACAAAATGTGATGAGAATCTCTAAAGAACAAAGAGTTTGCACTTCATATCATTGTGGATTAGATTCAATGACTGTTTTGTGCTTTGTGCTAAAGATATCTCATTAATATTTTCTGAATATGTGGAAGAATTTGTGTATTAACTTAATTAGGCATACCCATGAGAAATTAAAAAATTGCCCTGATCTCAAAAAAATGGCCTGAATGTTTGTAGCCTCCCAAACTCATATGTAGAAATACTAATCTTCAATATGATAGTAATAGAAGGTGATAGACTTTGTAATAGTGATTATATAAAAAGTAATAGACTTTTCATAGGTGATTAAAACTTGAAAATGGAGTCCTCATGAATGAGAATAGTACTTCACAAAAGAGACACCAGCAAATTTTCTCACCCTTCCTGCCATGTGAAAACACAATGAGAAAATATCCATCAGCTACCCTGAAAAAGAGTTCTCATCAGACCCTGATCATGCTGGTACCCTGCTCTAAGAATTTCAGCTTCCAGAACTGTGAGAAATACATTTCTATTATTTACAAGGCACCCAATCAATGGTAGTTTGTTATAGCAGCCCAAATAGTCTAAGAGAGTATTTAGCAATTCAAAACGAAACCTCACTTTCTTAAACCCTCTCCAAAATAACTTCATATAAATCCAAATCCTGTGACAAGTCTTTTCTAACACCTTACTGAGACATCCCTGGGTACAAATGATGTGTCTCTTCCCCTTCCTGAACTCATAATCAACACAAGTTGTTCAACTACAAGTCTGTTCTGAATCTCTTTTCTGGAGAGCATTGACACCAGATAAATTATTTTATTTCTAATTCCAATTATTTTTACTTATATCCCTTGTTCCATGGTAGAGACCATTGTATAACCATTTAGTTATATGCACTGCTCAAAAACATTAGAGGTTCAGGGAATGTGCAGATACTCCAGTACTTTCAGTCTTTTGTGTAGCACATTTTCACCAATGAAAGAAAAGTTAGTTTTGCATCTCATTTGCATAATTGAACAACTTTGTTTGCTTTTCTGATGTTCTTGTTTAATAAGAAAAATCAAATGTTTCTTTTTATGACGGCTTTATATTTATTTTGAAATATCCTCTAATTTTTGTGAGCAGCATATAACACTAAGCTGTTAGCCGATAAAATTTAAAGTGATGTTCTCTAACAAGAATGTGCAAGCTTCTAATTTTCAACTAATCAATAATTAGTCATCAGTATTCCTTAGGAACATCCTGTATTAACAATTTAGGTTGGTAGTATTACAACACTATAATGCCAAACGACTTTTCTTTCTTGCCATGTTGCCCCTCATTCTTTTACTCGGCAGTCTTAGTCACAGAAGAGGTTTAGAATGATCTCAGAATCCTCCATTTGTTGAGTGTATTTGAGTTCAGATGATCTAATAAATACTCTTTTTATTAACTTACAATTTATTTATTTATTTATTTATTTATTTATTTATTTATTTATTTATATAGAGAGCAGGAACACTGAGCTGCTCCTATATGTGCCATCTGGGGAATCAAACCAAAAACCTCTACACTCCAGGACAACCAACCGAGTTATCCATCTAACGCTTAGTTCTTAATGTTTCAGGATGACACTCTTAAACAACTGAGCCAACCAGCCAGGGCCTATTTTGATGATTATTCAATCCTTTGAGAGCATTCCAAAGAACAAAACAAAACAAAACCATAAGTAAAAGCTCCACCAAGAACACAATAAAACCAAATTTAAACTGTGACAACAAAAGCAAAAAAAAGTGGAAAGGACAGAGATTAACGGTAGCAAAAGATGATGTTGTGCAGAAACACTCACAAGATAGGGTACTACAATGAACATGGTAGGTACCCTTTTTATTACTTAATGGTAACCACCCTTGAGAAAACCACCACAAAAGCACATGAATTAAAAAAGGTAGCAAAAGAGGAAAGAAGTATGGAATACAAACAAACAAAAACAAATGATAGAAAAACAAAAGAGAAGAATCAAACAAGATACAAAACTAACAGAAAGCAATTTATAAAATGGCAATAGGGAATCCAAAAGTGTCAATAATTACACTAAACATAAATGGATTAAACTCACCAATAAAAAGACACAGAGTAGCAGAATGGATTAAAAAAAAATCCAACTGTACGCTGCCTACAAGAAACACATCTAAGCAACAAGGATAAAAACAAATTCAAAGTGAAAGGCTGGAAAACAATACACCAAGCAAACAACACCCAAAAAAAAGCAGGTGTAGCAATACTCATATCTAATAATGCTGACTACAAGACAGGAAAAGTACTCAGAGACAAAAATGGTCATTTCATAATGATTAAGGGGATGCTGAATCAAGAAGACATAACAATCCTTAATATATATGCACCAAACCAAGGAGCACAAAAATATATGACAGCTACTTGTTGACCTTAAAACAAAAACTGAAAAAAATACAATCATACTTCAAGACCTCAATACACCACTGACGGCTCTAGATCGGTCATCCAAACAGAAAATCAATAAAGATATATTGGCCTTAAACAAAACACTAGAGCACCTGGATATGATAGACATCTACAGGACACTTCATCCCAAAGTGACAGAGTATACATTTTTCTCTAGTGTACATGGTACACTCTCAAGAATTGACCATATGTTGGGCCATAAAAATAACATCAGCAAATTCAGAAAAATTGAAATTGTACCAAGCATATTTTCTGATCATAAAGCCTTGAAACTAGAATTCAACTGCAAAAAAGAGGGGAAAAAATCCCACAAAAATGTGGAAACTAAACAACATACTTTTAAAAAATGAATGGGTCAAAGAAGAAATAAGCGCAGAGATATATACAGACAAATGAAAATGACAATACGACACGTCAGAATCTCTGGGATGCAACAAAAGCTGTGGTAAGAGGGAAGTTCATATCACTTCAGGCCTATATGAACAAACAAGAGAGAGCCCAAGTGAATCACTTAACTTCACACCTTAAGGAAGTGGAAAAAGAAGAACAAAAACAACCCAAAACCAGCCGAAGAAAGAAGGTAATAAAAATCAGAGCAGAAATAAATGAAATAGAGAACAGAAAAACTATAGAAAAAATTAATAGAACAAGGAGCTGGTTCTTTGAAAAGATCAACAAAATTGACAAACCCTTGGCAAGACTTACCAAGGAAAAAAGAGAAAGAACTCATATAAACAAGATCCAAAATGAAAGAGGAGAAATCACCATAGACATTGTAGATATACAAATAATTATTGTAGAATACTATGAAAAACTTTATGCCACTAAATTCAACAACCTAGAAGAAATGGATAAATTCCTAGAATAATACAACCTTCCTAGACTGAGTCAAGAAGAAGCAGAAAGCCTAAACAGACTTATTAGTAGAGAAGAAATAGAAAAAACCATTAAAAAACTCCCCAAAAATAAAAGTCCAGGCCCTGATGGCTATACTAGTGAATTTTATCAAACATTCAAAGAAAACTTGGTTCCTATTCTACTGAAAGTCTTCAAAAAATTGAAGAAGAAGCAATACTTCCAAACACATTTTATGAGGCCAACATAACCCTCATACCGAAACCTGGCAAGGACAGCACAAAAAAAGGAAACTACAGACCAATATCTCTAATGAATACAGATGCTAAAATACTAAACAAAATTCTGGCAAATCGAATACAAAAACATATTAAAAAAAATACATCATGATCAAGTGGGATTCATCCCAGAATCTCAAGGATGGTTCAACACATGTAAGACAGTTAATGTAATACACCACATAAACAAAACAAAGAACAAAAACCACATAATCTTATCAATAGATGCAGAAAAGGCATTCAATAAAATACAACACAACTTAATGTTTAAGACATTCAACAAAATGGGTATAGAAGGAAAATATCTCAACATGATAAAGGCCATATATGATAAACCATCAGCCAACATCATATTAAATGGCATAAAACTGAGGACTTTCCACCTTAAATCAGGAACAAGACAGGGTTGTCCACTCTCTCCACTCTTATTTAACGTGGTGCTAGAAGTTCTGGCCAGAGCAATCAGACAAGACAAAGAAATAAAAGGCATCCATATCGGAAAAGAAGAAGTAAAGGTATCACTTTTTGCAGATGATAAGATCCTATACATAGAAAATACCAAAGAATCCACAAAAAGATTACTAGAAACAATAAACCAATACAGTAAGGTCACAGAATACAAAATTAACATACAAAAGTCCATAGCCTTTCTATATGCCAACAATGAAATATTAGAAAATGATCTCAAAAAAATAATCCCTTCATGATTGCAACAACAACAACAAAAATACCTAGAAATAAACATAACAAAGAATGTAAAGGACCTATATAACAAAAACTACAAAGCATTGTTAAGGGAAATCGAAAAAGTTATAATGAGATGGAAGAATATTCCTTGTTCGTGGATAGGAAGAATAAATATAATCAAAATGGCCATATTACCCAAAGCAATATATAAATTTAATGCAATTCCCATCAAAATTTCTATGACATTCTTTAAAGAAATGAAACAAAAAATCATCAGATTTATATGGAACTATAAAAAACCCCGAATAGCCAAAGCAATCCTAAGGAAAAAGAATGAAGCTGGGGGCATTACAATACCTGACTTCAAACTATATTATAGAGCCATGACAATCAAATCAGCATGGTATTGGCAGAAAAATAGACACTCAGACCAACGGAACAGAATAGAAAGTCCAGAAATAAAACCACATATATATGGTCAAATAATTTTTGATAAAGGGGCCAACAACACACAATGGAGAAAAGAAAGCCTCTTCAACAAATGGTGCTGGGAAAACTGGAAAGCCACATACAAAAGAATGAAACTCGACTACAGCTTGTCCCCTTGTACGAAAATTAATTCAAAATGGATCAAAGACTTAAATTTAAGACCTGAAACAATAAAGTACATAGAAGAAGACATAGGTACTAAACTCAAGGACCTGGGTTTTAAAGAGCATTTTATGAATTTAACTCCAAAGGCAAGAGAAGTGAAGGCAAAGATAAATGAATGGGACTACATCACACTAAAAAGTTTTTACTCAGCAAGAGAAACTGACAACAAAATAAACAGACAGCCAACTAAATGGGAAATGATATTTTCAAACAACAGCTCAGATAAGGGCCTAATATCCAAAATTTACAAAGAACTTATAAAACTCAACAACAAACAATCCAATAAAAAAATGGGAAGAGGACATGAACAGACACTTCTCCCAGGAAAAATACAAATGGTCAAGAGTTATATGAAGAGATGCTCATCTTCATTAGTTATTAGAGAAATGCAAATCAAAACTACAATGCGATACCACCTCACACCTGTTTGGTTAGCTATTATCAACAAGACAGGTAATAGCAAATGCTGGAGAGGCTGTGGAGAAAAAGGAACCCTCATTCACTGTTGGTGGGACTGTAAAGTAGTGCAACCATTATGGAAGAAAGTATGGTGGTTCCTCAAAAAACTGAAAATAGAACTACCTTATGACCCAGCAATCCCTCTACTGGGTATATACCCCCAAAACTCAGAAACATTGATATGTAAAGACACATGTAGCCCCATGTTCATTTGCAGCATTGTTCATAGTGGCCAAGACATGGAAACAACTGAAAAACCCTTCAATAGAAGACTGGATAAAGATGTGGCACATATACACTATGGAATACTACTCAGCCATAAGAAATAATGACATCGGATCATTTACAACAAAATGGTGGGATCTTGATAACATTATACGGAGTGAAATTAGTAAATCAGAAAAAACCAAAAACTACATGATTCCATACATTAGTGGGACATAAAAATGAGACTAAGAGACATGGACAAGAGTGTGGTGGTTACTGGGGGTGGGGGGGAGGGGGGGCATGGGAGGGAAGGAGGAGAGGGGGAGGGGAGAGGGAGGGGCACAAAGAAAACTAGATAGAAGGTGACGGAGGATAATCTGACTTTGGGTGATGGGTATGCAAGATAATTGAATAACAAGATAATCTGGACATGTTTTCTTTGAATATATGTACCCTGATTTATTGATGTCACCCATTAACTTTAATTAAAAATTTATATAAAAAAAAGAACATTATGTTCTTTTCTTTCCAATAATGTCAACTTCCAAATACTGTGTTTGCATTTGTGCACAATTGAAGTGATATAAAGCAGAACTTTGTATCTTAACACTTTCTGGAATTCAGTTCATTTTAATATTTTTAATATTATATTTCATAACATTATATACAGATGAATTTCTACTATTATATTACTAGCAATTTAAACACATCCAAATCCTTGGCATACCTTTTGTTTTTTATAGTAAAAAATATTGTAATTTAACTTTTTTTTTTTTTTTTTGAGAGGCAGGGAGAGCATGATAGAAAGACAGGAACATCAAACCGGCAACCTCTGCAGTCAGGACAATGCTCCAACCAACTGAGCAATCCATATATTTGTTTTTCATAAGGGATATGAATTACTTGTAATTGAGTTATTAAATGTGTTTAGTTTGAAAGAATATCTGTCTCATCTTGCTGCAAGGACAAGCCATGAATGAAAGCTTCATTGAAACCAAACTCTCAGGTTGCCAGCTCATTGCAAATGTGATCATGAGTAAGTCCAGTAGACGTCTCATAGTACAGAGAGATGTTGCTCAGCTGAGCACAGTTCAGGTTGCCGAAGCAATTAACACTCTTGAAAAAATGACTTTACCATCTTCACCACTGTATTCAATATTACTAGAATGCAGTAAAATTTTTGAAAAAAATAAATTACGAAATGAATAATCTGGCCCTGGCCAGTTGGCTCAGTGTTAGAGCATCGGCTCGGTGTGGAGATGTCCCAGGTTTGATTCCCAGTCAGGGCACAAAGAAGAAGCAACCATCTGCTTTTCACTGCTCCTCCTCTCCTTTCTTTCTCTCTCTCTCTCTTCTTCTGCAGCCAAGGCTTGATTGGTTCAAGTGAATTGGCCTTGGGTGCTGAGGATGGCTCATTGGCTTCCGCCTCAGGCCTTAAAAAAATGCCTCCATTGCTGAGCAATAAAGCAATGACCCCAGATGGGCAGAGCATCTCCCTGAGTGGGTTTGCTGGATGGATCGGGTTGGGGCACATGTGGGGAATCTGTCTTTCTGCCTCCCCTATTCTCATTAAATTAAAAAGAAGAAAGAAAGAAATTAGTATTCTGGCAAAAAAAAAAAAAGATAGTTTTGGGCTTAATGAAGTCAGAGAACATAATCAAGGAAAGAAACCTACCAGGAAATGTAAGCAGTTCTCTAATATGGAAAAGGAAGCAGCCATGAAATACAAATAAACAGAATCGAGAATATAGCCGTCTCTTTATGACATGTCACAAAAAATGTTATTTCTCATAATGTAAAATATGATGTAATTTATGTGTGCTTTCTTAGCAAAGCCATTGATGATCACTGTCACAAGTGTTAATAGTAACTCTTCCTAGCACTTTTAAGACACAGGTCAAATGTCACCCGCACCAGAAAGCTTGTCCTGGCCTTCCAAGTCAGTGGGTCAGTGGCAGGTCCCTGCTTCCCGGAGCTCCCACAGTCATTGTTTCAGCGTGTTTTCCATTTGAGCACCTATCACTATGTATTCCACCTGTCCGTTTATACACTAGTCTCTTACAATCAAGTGGAAGCTCACTGAGGGAATATTTCTATATTCTAAAGCACATAATAGAAGCTAAATAATTTTTGTGAAGAGGGAGAGTGCAGCCAAAAAATCTGTGCTGCAGTGTTTACCTTTTTGGGGGAGTCGGGGGATGACACATGATGAGGCCTTGAGTGAATCACTAATCTCTCTGAATGCTAAAACAAAACTAAACTAAACTAAGAAACCCCAAACTCATCCTATTGACTTCCCTAATGAGGAAGTGAAGATGAACATATTTCAAAACTCTTCAATATTCTAGAAAAGCTATGCACAGTTATCATAGTGGTAATTAGGCTTGTCTCCAGTCTCATCTCTCCAAGATCTCTTTTCTTTCAATCTCTATTCTAAGTTTTACAAGAAGGCAATTTCTAACTTTTTTTCTCTGTAAGTCTATAGACTAAACTGATTTATGCTAGTGCTCAGGCTTCCATTAGCAGGAACAACTGAAGTTAATTTCACTCTTCTTAGGGACACGTTTTCTCATTAGAATGAAAATGGAATTATATACTTCCCTAAGATTAAACTAAGATGTTTGGTAAGCAGAAAACTAAGACTCTTAATTCACTTGTATATTTTTAAAAATAAGTAAATGTGTTTTGGGTAAAAAAAAATCTGATTCAATTCAAATAAAAAGATGCATTATATTTATACAATTTCTCTTTTATAATTATAGAATGTTTTACTTTCATTCATATGCATAGCCATTCCCCAACATTTAGTCCAGTTTTTCATTCAGGATATTTTTACTAAGTTCCCAAATGTGTTGGATGTTCTACTAAGCCCTGAGCATAGATCAATGCAAGACAAAGTCCTATCCTAAAGAAGGTTAAAAAAATGCAGATAAAATGTATTAAAACCTAAGAGAGTTATTTGTACAATGAAGAAAACTACCTAAGTCAGATAAGATAACATTTAGAAAGTGATGATGTTGTGAGTAGTAGGACACATTTTATTTAGCAGTCAAGAAAGATTTCTCTGAGGAGGTGACATTTATTGAGAGATCAGAATTAGTGAACAACAATTATAGATTTGATCAAAATAAATTCTGACAGGAAAAAAAATTTTAATCACAATGATATAGAAAAATTGTGGTATGGCGGAAGAGTATCCAAAAGAAAGAAGTATATGGAATAACCTGGGGCATTTGTTAAAACATTTAAATATAAATACAATCAAGTATAGCTATTAAATTTCTGGTGATTAGCTCTATTTTGTTATGATATCTATGTAGTATATACACACATACATGTTATTTCAATGTTGTGATTTTAGATCGTGCTAATGTTGTTTAAAGCCACTTTAAAGAACATTATGTTGGGAGTAAATATTAATAAGTCTTTCCTCATTCTTCTTCTAACATCTATCTAGATTTGAAAATGATTGATAAAGAGTAAAGCAGAGATAAGAACAACAATTTAATTATTCCAAAACTTGAGCTGGAGAGTATAACATAGCTATAAACAAGTGAGTTTGTTAATATGACACCCATTAATTAAGCATGTATATCCATCTAGTCATTGGCAAAGGAGATAAACCCACAGTAGCTGCTACGGTAGAGCTGAGGGCAGGGCAGAGGCAGGGCAAGGTATACATGTTCTCTACTGATTTACCTATAACCAAAATTAAGGCCTAGAAGAGTTTTCTTTCCAGCAGAATAATACTCACATCCAATTTTCTTCCATAAAAGAACAAAATGCTCTAGAAAGAAAACAGGATGAGTGAGATAAAGTGAACATAACTTTACATCTCAGTTATCTAAGGGCAGACCCAGTTTACATTGGCTATACCAGCTAAAGTGCTAATAGTGTCCACTTCCACTATCTATACTGTCATGCTAACTCTGGGAACAAATGTCCCTCCTTACATATTAATATATTTTTTGTTTGTTTTTAGAAAGATTATTTATTCCTTTTTTTCTCATGTGAATGAGGAAACACTTAAAACAATTAGAAAATTGTGTATTTTTAATACACACTTGACTCATGCAGGGGAATGATTTCAGTGCCAATTTATTTATTTATTTTTATTTATTTATTTATTATTATTATTTTTTGTATTTTTCTGAAGCTGGAAACAGGGAGAGACAGTAAGACAGACTCCCGCATGTGCCCGACCGGGATCCACCCGGCACGCCCACTAGGGGCGACGCTCTGCCCACCAGGGGGCGACGCTCTGCCCCTCTGGGGGGTCGCTCTGCCGTGACCAGAGCCACTCTAGCACCTGGGGCAGAGGCCAAGGAGCCATCCCCAGCGCCCGGGCCATCTTTGCTCCAATGGAGCCTTGGCTGCGGGAGGGGAAGAGAGAGACAGAGAGGAAGGAGGGGGTGGGGGTGGAGAAGCAAATGGGCGCTTCTCCTATGTGCCCTGGCCGGGAATCGAACCCGTGTCCCCCGCATGCAGGCCGACGTTCTACCGCTGAGCCAACCGGCCAGGGCCTTCAGTGCCAATTTAAAATGTAAGTAATGTGATCCTTTTAAAACATTTTCATTATTATAATAATATTGACCAATTAAAATTATAGAGTAAAAACACTGATGCAGACAGAAATTTGCAAAAAACTAAACAGTACTGACAGTCCCATTACTCACTGTTATTTAACTCAGTGGTTTCCAATCTTGTTTGCATTTATCTCTACCTGTTCAGGTGTACTACCCAAGAGCAGAAACTTCTCATCAGGAAGGCCAGCCCATTGTAATAGCATCTCAATTCCCTTTCCTTTCTCCTTCTCTTGAGCCAAGTTTCTTTAGAATCTCTCTTCCCATTTAGTGGACTAAACTAGAAAGAACATCTATGTGAGCTGATGACTAACCTCCACTATAAATTTCAAATCATATATTTGCACTGGACATCTTCCCAGGGTCTCCTACCCCATCCTTAAAAATTTTAGATACTATTCAAATACCATATAGTACAAACACTGAGTTGTGTATGGAGCCCAGGATATCAAGAGCAAAACAAAAGATTTCTGCTGTGACATCCATTTGATTCCATAGTAACAGAATTTGAACACTCAGAATATTGTGAAAGACAGAAATGAGCTTACCTCATTGTGTTGGCCTGTATTATAGCAAACAGACAAAAACAAAACAATATAATAACAGTAAGCATCAAGTTTACAAGCTTGCAATTGCCCTTCATGCAAACATTATATATTTACTTTTATCTATAGTCATTAGCTGCTTTACCACAGGGATACTTAGAGATAGAGACTTTCTTCAAAAGAAGCAATTTTCTGAGCCCTCAAAATATTGCTGAACTGAAGTGATGAGTAGAAAAAAGAATTGCTTCCAATCTGTTTTGAAGTACAACAAATTTATGCCTGTAGTAAGCATAATCACAGTAATAACTATTAGCTAACTGTTTTACTTGGAACAATTCATTTAATTTAACCAACACTGTGAATAATGAGTCATTAATTTTTTCCTGGTTTCACACAGAAAACTTAGCACAAATATTTATGCAGTTTTCCCAAATCCAGCCATACATTCAAATCTCAAGCAGTGGACTCTCAGATCAGTATTCTTAGGTAATAAATTATGTTAGTGCCTAAAACATTAGTACTTTTTTTTGCAAGACAGGTATATTCAGTTGTCATTAATTATTTCATAATTACTTTTTAAAAAACAATTGGCATCAAATATCAATGAAATAGTCTTGTCTTTAAGGTAATGAAATACTGAAACACTTTCCAGATTACATTTACTGTCTCTCAGCCTTCAAACAATTCCATACCTTGTGACTAATTCTGTATCAAAAGTATATAGTTAATCTCTTCATGCTAAGTAATAATTTGTCTTCATTTTAATGTTTTGGTCCTAAGCATTCTGGACTGAAATTCTTTTCCAGTTCTAAGTGTTCAGTGCTTCCTATATAAAAGCATTGCAGGCATTCTCTGTGCCAATCACTCTGTATGCTGCTCTGCTTCTTGAAATATAATATATATTATATGCCAACCTGTGATAAATTCTTATGTGTAAAGGCCATATTGTACATATTTGTGGCTTTGTAATTTAATGAGGTAGTGTTAAAGTAACCATAGAAAATAACTAAACAATAAGCAAAAAAATGGGTATGACTAGACCTGTATTAACAAAAACATACAAGTAAGTCAAGATTTGGTCAATTAGTCAATGTTTGTTAACATCTCTATACATTTCATGCCTTAAATATCATTGATATTCATGGATTTTTATTAAAATATCCTGGTCATTTTATATTTCCAAAACTAATCCACTTTTTTCTGAGAACTATGTAAGTCTCCTCTCTGTCCTTACATATTAATACCTTCCCTGACCTATGTTAATGAGTATTTTTAATATAATAAATCACCATAGACCAACACTTTTAGTTATTTTTGCATATGTGTGATTAGTTTCCTATTTTCAATTGTGGTTATTTAGCATGATATCCCCTATAGTACTGAACATAATGAATAATTCATGTGAAGAACTTAAGACACATATAAACACATATATTACATTTAAGTAAATTATTTTTTTAATATATCTACCATGGTGCAGATCTGGGAATTTTGTACGGGAAGTTACACATTGATGTTGCATCTATACAATGCCAAAACATCTAGGTTAAAAGTAAAACATTCTGTCAACCATGACATTGTTTCCAAGTATCTACATGCTTGGGATCTGGAAAGGAAAATGTTTAGATGATGGATGTTACTTTTCATTTTCCATCTGGCTGTTTTGGCTTCATGTGAACAGAGCCTCTGACAGTCAACATTGATGACAAAACAATTTCAGGTTTTAGATTTGGTTTTAAGCCCACCCACATGGAAGTAAACAGATTAGTTTGATGAAGAGAAACTGTTGAATGTCTAATCATATCTATGCTTTCAGCCAAGAAAAATCACTGAGGAATGATGATCTGCATTTACATCTCCCCAGACTGTAATTCTACTCTGTTTCATAGATGAGAGTTTGCCTGGAACAATCCCTAGGTCAATTACCCAGAAATATCAGGAATCTCCACTCCAGTATGACTCATGCCATACTGGGGCCCAACATCCAGTTGGGAAGAGGAAATCATTCTTTGCACTAACTGGCTGGAAATCTCAGCATTATTTTTATTTAAATAAAGGATTTAGCATTTAATTGAGAGGCTTGTGGTAATAATAAGAAGATATGTCTTTTGGTTCATTTAAAAAAGGCTTTGAAGACTGCTTTGTGTAAAATCTGATAGAGATAACAAGTAAAATATTAAGAATACTATACATTAATTATAAAACCAATCCACCTAAAATCTCTATGAAACTATAAATAAAAATTTGGATTGGCTTCAGAGAGACTCTGTAATGCAGAGAATTACTAGAATATACATCTTGGTAAACAGTCAATTCTACATAATTTTTAAGAGTTATAAATACCCCTGAAACACACACACTCACATACAAGTGGGTAAAAAGTACCTTATTGGAATTATTTGTAGATACACACAAAAAAACTTTATTCGCACACATAGATCCAAATACCACAATTGGGATATTATAAAAAATAAAAAATTTAATCTTTTCTGTTAACATTTGTTTATAATCTATCAAATTAAAGAAATGTATTTGACAGAATACTAGCCTTAAAACTGTATTTATATCTAAACAGTAACTTAACAGTAAAATACTTTAAAATTAATGATTCATATTTTTATGATATTGAAAATATGCTGGTTTCATCCCTGGTGATAGAAATACAATATTCAGCTAATTTTAGCTTTCCTAAAAGTCTATTTCTTTTCATACCTTCAGGGAGTCATAAACAATAAGTGCTTATCTTGATTTATGTAGCCAAGTTTGCTATCTTATTGAATAATAGATGTGGTTGACTTGACATTATAACATTGCTAATAACATCTTACAGTTTAAATATGTTTAAATGAAATTAATAAATAGTAATAAATTGTTCATTCTTTTTTTTTTTTTTTTAAGTGAGAGGAAGGGAAATAGTGAAATAGACCTCTGCATGAGCTTTGACTGGGAATCACCTGGCAACCCCTGTCTTGGGCTAATTCTGTAATCAACCAAGCTATTTTTAGTACCCAGGACTGATGTGCTTGAACCAACCCAGCTATCCTCAGCTGGATGCCTGGAGTCGACGCTGGAACCAACAAGCCACTGGCTGTGGGAGGAAAAGAGGGAGAAAATGTGGAGAAGCATATAGCTGTTTTCCTTCTCTGTCCTGACTGAAAATTGAACCCAGATATCCATCCATACATCAGGCCAGTTCTCTATCCACTGAGCTAACCGGCAAAAGCCTGAGTTATTTCTTCTTATGTATTCAGTTTAGACTATGAAAATACTAGTGAATGTTATCTGAAAAAGTTCTGAAAGTTTATTTATAATATTATTTACAATGTGTTACTTCATATAGATAAATAATGATGATAATAGATAGCTAGATATGAAGTTATGCTATGTATAAATAATAAAGTTACTAAAAACCATACTTACAACTATTTTAAAATTTGGGGTTGGCTCTAAACTCTATCAAATTCAGAACAATATTAAACCACTTGGTTTATAAGATAACTTACAAGTCTAAATTTTTATTATTTTTAATATATTAAACACTGCAACTGTAAACATTTACCATATTTTTTAGTTCGATTCCCAGTCAGGTCATGGCATTCAGTTCAATTCCCAGTCAGGTCACACAAGAGAAGAGACTGCTTCTTTTCCGCTCTCTATCCCCTTCCGTTCCCCTCCAAGACCCTCCTCCACCCCTGCCCCCAGCTTGTGGATCTGATTGGTTTGAGCATCAGCCTGGGCACTGAGAATAGCTCAGCTGGTGTGAACACATCAACCTCGGGTGCTTCAAAGGGATTGGTTGATTTGAGCATCAGCCTCAGACAAGGGTTGCCACGTGAGTCCCGATTGGAATGCATTCAGAAGTCTGTCTCAGTATCACCCTCCCTTTCACTTAAAAAAAACAAAACAAAACAAAACAAAAGGATTTAAGATAAGACCACATATTAAACCTGCAGTTTAGAGACATTCAAGGACCTTAATTCTTATAGGTTTCTTGTGTCTTTCTGTTTTTCATGTTTATATTTGACTAGTTGCTCTTATAAGCTACAAACTCTAGGCATCACTTCCTCACATATCAATACCCAGAGTTAATAAAGGTTATACAGGATTAGACAATAGCAAGATACTTCTATTAAACAGTGATATAGAAAACAAAATTGCCTTATCCATTACCTTATTATCTCTATCTCAGAGGCAATGTACCATGAAAGATGATTATGGAATCATGAGATACTTGAAACTCCTAGTAGATGACTTGAAAAAAATTGAGTCTCTCTACAGTTAATTTCCTTTGTATAAATAAATAAATACCTACTTATCAATGTTCTCCTGAGCACTAAATATGTTAAATACTGCAGTGTTCTCCTGAGCACTAAATATGTTAAATACTACTGTACAAAGTAGTCCAGACTTATAATAGGCAATTTATCTTTAATAAAATTTTTTAAACTAATAAATTTTAACTTAAATTTTATTTATTTGCTTTAATAAAATCAAGTTATAATAAAAGTCATTTTAGATAAGCCCAGCCTCTATATATACGGGAATTTCACTGACTTCCATAATTGATAACCCACAGAAAAGCATTTTTTTCAGGATTAGTTTTCAGTCCTCTCAAAGCTTGACCTCATTTCAGTGAACATCAGTTATAGAAACCCAATAGATAATCTATCTGGTCTTCCTCAGTGATGCTATTCTTTTCAGTGATGCTACTTTGTTTGAATACCCAGGCCTACAGACTGACTATGCTTCTTTAATTTTTCTCTTTTCCCCTAAGGTTTCACAAAGCTGAAATTGCATTTTTTCAGTTTCCATAGAGATAAGACAAGTTCTTTCTGGAAGTTTCCATATTATTTCTCTTCTTCACCTATCTGAATGTCCACATTTTTCTCTTTTTATTTTTATCTCAAATAATCATTGAATTTTTCCATTTTGTTCTTTCTACAGAATTCTTTCTATAGTAGCTTCCTGCCAAAGTCTTTCGATATTCAACAGTTTCCATAATATGACTTTAAATGGCACTCTGGTTTTATTGTTCATTTTCCCTCACTTTTATGGATGCACTTTTCCCTAAACTATTTGTAAAACATTATTCTTAAAATCAATCAAGAAAGCTAGACATGTCTTCATGAGTCAGGAATAGGTAGGGCCGACAAGAGTGGCCCTCTAGAATGGTTAATCTTTATAGAACACACCCTTTGTCTAGAATTTCCTACCTAATCACCCCAGGCCAACTTCAGGGCCTACTGGTGTTGCTTTCCTACATCCATCTTTTTATTTATTTATTGTTTGTTTATTTATTTTAAATTAAGTGAGAAGCAGAGAGGTAAGGAGGCAGAGAAACAGCCGCCAGCATGTGTTCCTACTCGTATCCACCCAGGAAGCCCCTTATAGGGCAATGCTCTACCCTTCTGAGGCCACCGCTCAGTTGTTTAGAAACCCAACTATTTCAGTGCCTGGGGCAAGGCCATGGAGCCATCTTCAGTGCCTTGGGCCAACTTACTTGAACCATGAGAGCCATAGCTGTGGGAGGGGAAGAGAAAGAGAGAGAGAGAGAGAGAGAGAGAGAGAGAGAGAAAGGAGAGAGGGAGAGGTGGAAAAGCAGATGATTGCTTCTCTTGTGTGCCCTGACTGGGAATCAAGCCTGGGACATCCACACACCAGGCTGACAGTCTACTGTTGAGCTAACTGGCCAGGGCTTACAATTATCTTCTTGAAGTCAGATAATATCTCTGTTGAGTGAAATTCTAATGCTAAGTATTGGTCAAAGGGAACTCTTTGCAGAAATATCAAACTCTTCACATTATATAGAGCTAATATTTAAAAAGGAGAATAATCACTTACACTTAAAAGACACTTCTTTTCACTGATAGAAAGAGCCATGATGAGGTGGGTTTAAGAAGGACAATGAGTCTCAGGCCAGAGGCTAGGAGCTTTGGAGTGGCTTTTTCCAGGCCACACATTTCAGGCATAAAATATCAATTCTCAGAACTCTAAATTTGAATCTAATGTCCCATGTCATTAAACTATCTATTTGTTAACATAATAGACTAGAACGGGTTTTTTTTTTTAAGTATTTTGTTATCTTAGTTTATAACTCTTAAATATAAAGTAGTAATATGTGGATGTGTCTTTGTATAATTCCTTGGGCTTGAGCAGTGGACAAATTCTTATCTACATATAAGGATTTGTAAATCAAAATGTCCTGGAGAACACCTTCCATTCTGAAAGAAAATAAAACTTTGTAATAAATAAATAAATAATGTAATAAATAAATGTTAAAGTTTTTGAAAAGCTGCCACAGCGCTGACCTCTATCAGTGAAGTAGGTAGATATGAAGAGATTAAAGAAATTTCTAATAAGACTAAAGCAGAATTTAAAATAGCAATATTTACAATCATGGAAAGATCTGAGAATAGCAAATCAAATGTAAAATTATTTTTTACAAATGTACTAACATTTTGATTTATTTATTATTTATTACATCTAATATTCTTTACTTCATATTTTTGAGATTGATAGCTTTGGATTCCAAACAACTCTTTATCCTCATTGTACATTACAAATATTACTTTATAAATATGCTTGAAATATCTTAAAGTTAATCTTACATGTAAGTTTCAGTGAGAAACAGCCTCTCTAAAGAGCAAGGAGATTTCCTGTTTGCTTAAGGTATTTATTTATTTATTTATTTATTTATTTATTTATTTATTTATTTATAATCTTTTTACAGAGACAGAGAGACAGTCAGAGTGAAGGACAGACAGGGACAGGCAGACAGGAATGGAGAGATGAGAAGCATCAATCATCAGCCTTTCACTGTGCATTGTGACACCTTACCTGTTCATTGATTGCTCTCTCACATGTGCCTTGACCATGGGCCCTCAGCAGACCAAGCAACCCCTTGCTTGAGCCAGTGACCTTGAGTCCACGCTGGTGAATTTTTGCTCAAATCAGATGAGCCCACGCTCAAGCTGGCGACCTCGGGGTCTCGAACCTGGGTCCTCCGCATCCCAGTCTGATGCTCTATCTACTGCGCCACCGCCTGGTCAAGCTGTTTGCTTAAGTTTAATGCAGAGTTTGTCTAACTGCTCTGCAAAAGTGTTTGGTTTAGTTTCATTTTATATATTCTTTATCAAATTAGTCTGGAATATGAGTACTTTAATAACAAAATGTAGTGCTAAGCTTTAAAACGTTATAGTTCTAGAATTATGCTTATGCATAATCAATCTAAAATGATAAGTACTTTCTGGAAATGAATTTTATAACTGGTAATCTTTAAATCTGTCTAACAATTAGCATGCAATTTACATTTCTCCTAAAAAAATTCCTCTTGGACCTTCTGTGCTCTTTCTAATGAATGAAATATATAAAAAGTAACTGTGAAACAGTGTCTGAAATTAAATCCCACCAATATATTCAAGTAAAACAAATGAGTTAAGTGTGTGAATTGGAGATTGTGTGAGTTAGAGAAAACACACCTTTGTTAAAAGTGGGATCCACTATTCAATTCTAAATGAGTTTGTCTTTTGAAAATGCAACGTAGGGGATGACAAATATTTCAGGTCTTTAAGCAAACCAAAAATGTAGAGTGACCCTAAAACTTCATTATACTTCTTAGTATTGTTAAAGAAACTCACTCACTGAAATAAAGTATATGGTACTTGTAAAATTTCTTTCTATCCATTATGGCCTTTTTTATGAGCTCAAGTGCTTTATATTCTATATAAATAAATAAAGAGTTAAAAATTTGCATGTCTAGGCCCTGGCCAGTTGGCTCAGTGGTAGAGCATCGACCTGGCTTGTGGAAATCTCAGGTTCGATTCCCAGTCAAACCTCCATTTGAGCAAAGTTGGCCTGGGCACTGAGGATGGCTCCATGGCCTCCACCTCAGGCGCTAGAATAGCTCAGGTTGCAATGTAGCAACGCCCCAGATGGGCAGAGCATCGCCCCCTGGTGGGCATGCTAGGTTGATCCTGATAGGGTGCATGTGAGAGTCTGTCTGACTGCCTCCCAGCATCTAACTTTGGAAAAATACAAAAAAAAAAAAAAAGCAAATTGGTGATTTGGCTCCTCTGATTTTGCCAATTGGATTTAAAAACATAGGTCAGAATGCCCTGAAATGGAACTAATAATACATGAGCATAAATTTAAAGGACTTTTATATACTGGAGCTGAAGCTGATATACCTGTTATTGCTAAGCTACATTGGCCTCCTTCCTGGCCCACTCATTCAGCAGCCACAGAATTACAAGGTACAGGGCTGAGTAAACCCCCTCAACAAAGTTCTAGTTTTCTACATTGGGAAGATTAAGAAGGTCATTCTGGATTTTTTAAGCTTTATGTGCTCCCTGGATGGCCAGTTAATTTGTGGGGTAGAGATGTTTTGAAAAATATGGGAGCGTTGTCAGTCCTAATGGTTTAGTCAGTACTCAGATGCTTGATTGGGGATTTTTGCCCACCAAGGGACTAGGGAAAGAACAGTGAGGAATTCTCACCCCCATAGAAGTGGCACCCAATACCAGAAGGTATGGATTAGGATATCAAAATTTAGCATAGGGGCCTTGGAGCTCCTGCTACGTCAATAATGCATTGTGCAGACCCAATTACTTGGAAATCAGATAATCCTGTATGGGTAGACCAATGGCCCCTTTCTCAGGAGAAACTTAGGGCAGCTGCTCAATTGGTACAGAGCAGCTACAGCTTGGGCACATTGAACCATCTAATAGCCCATGGAATACACTTTCATATTTTGATCTTGTTGCCTCCTGGATTATCAAGGGGCATAGGCAACCCTTACAGCTTATAGGTTTTGAGCCTCAAAATTATTGTTGTTCCTTTTTTCAAAGGATCAACAACAATGGCTCTGGGAAACTTCCACTAAATGGCAAATCGCTCTTGCAAATCAATGGACAACTTTATACTGAAACTGTCAATTTAAAATCAGCTCAAAGACTAGAATTATATGCCATTATCATGGCTTTTCAGCATTTGCCATATTCCCTCTTTAATCTATATACAGACAACAAATATTTACTTATGGTGTTTCCACTATGAAGACTGTGATCTTAGGGACAAATGCTGATAAATTATTTCAGCATTTCCTCCTTCTTTAAAGACTTGTACGTCAACATAGAGCTCCATGTTTTATAGGACATACTCGAGCTCACTCCATGCTCCCTGGAGCTTTAGCACAAGGGAATGCCCTTGTTGATCAAGCTACCCAAAAAAAAATTATTTGGAGCAACCATGACAGATCGAGGAATTCAGTCTCATACATTCATCACCAGAGCACTGCAGCCCTGTGTAAACAGTTTCAACTTTCTCAGGAAGCAGCACGGCATATTGGGAAATCCTGTCCAAGGGGTCCTATACTACAATCTGTCCCTTAATTTGGAGTTAACCCTCAAGGACCCCTACCAGGACAACTTTGGCAAATGGATGTTACTCATATACCTTCATTTGGCAAACAGTCCTATATCCACTTTACAGTGGATACATATTCTGGATTTATAGTAACCTCTGTCAGAACAGGAGAGGCTGCTAAGCATGTTATAGCTCATTATCTGTATGCATTGTTCTATTATTGGATTTCCTAAACTGGTTAAACTGACAATGCTCCTGCATATGGAGCAAAAGCATTTACTGTATTTTGTCAAACCTTTCGAATTATGTGTATTTCTTACAATCTTTAAAGTCAAGGTATTATTAAAGGGTACCCAGCAAATATTTTAAGGTCAATTTAAAAAATTTAAAAGGGGGGAGTCATATCCTGGAACTCCTATGGGTCTACCATACCATGCTTTTTACTTAAAAATTTTTAAATTTCTTTTGAATGCTGATGAACAGGAGACGCCAAATCTTTTTCTCCTGCAAACCACTACCTTCTTTATTTGATCCAGCTAATAATACTGTTTTGTCTTTTTCCAAATAGCCCCAGATATATGGATAAGATTTATATAGGCAGATGGAGATCCTCAAACCCCTCAGCAAGATCTTCTGAGCATGGGTTTTAAGATACCAAGAGGCAGAAAAAGCCCAATAGAGATCAGGGGAACTACCAGCTTTTAGAATATGCCCTTAAAGGCTCCAACACCCCAAAGGAGTCTCATAAGATGCCATCTGGGTCCTGCTTCAATAGTGGAAAGGACGGTCATTGAGCTAAAGCCTGCCAGACTTACATGCCTCTGCTGTGAGGAAACAGGGACACTGGAAGGCAGGCTTCCCCCTCGCTCCTCTAAGGGAGGGTTCAGTCTCTTCCAGCCCTGCTCCAGCCACCTATGACCTAACCTAACCTTACCCAGAATGCTGGGGTTTGCCACTGAAGGCTCAAGGTGCCCAGGGCTGTTAGCCTCATCTACGACAATGTGGATGAGCCTGGGGTATTTCTTCCAAGAAGCAGGTAAACTGATCTCATTTGCACAAGGGCCACTTAACTATGTTTTGCCTGAATAGTCAGGTTTTTTATTCTTCCCTCAAAGATCTCTGTTGTGGGTGTTGATAGTCCTATTTTCTGCTGCTTTGTTTAATATATAGTGTTTCCTTTATTTCTCCTACCTCAATGCCCCACTCATATTTCAGGCTGGGACCTACTCCTAATTTAGAGCTCTCTTTCCCCCTTTTGCCAACTTCTATTATGAATCTACCTTTGCCACCCAGCTTAGTGTATCCCAAGGTTCTCTTTACCAAGCCACAGTCGCAGAGCTCCAGGGGAAAGCAACCTGGTCTCATCTTTCCCGGCAGAGGAGAACAGAAGCTCCATCTCCACACATGCTGCAGATGGCTTTTCCAGTCTACCTGAATCATTACCAGCTAGAAGCAGCGGTCATTGGGACTTGGACGTGAGCTGCAAAGTATAGAATTGTGACAACAATTCCAGTGCCATGCAGACTTTTCCTGGATGTGGACTTTTCCTGGACTCCTGCTCCATGGGACAGCTCCTAACAGACTAAACTGGGGTTGGTTGCATTTATGAGGGACTTGGTATCGTGTTGGGGCCAACTTGGACTTGGTGAACTTGTTAAGGACACTACTCTTTTATGGATTCTTGCTGTATTGGCTAAGAGTTTGCTTAAAGGCTTTAATCACTGTAAAAAAAAAATAGAAGACTGGATAAAGAAGATGTGGCAATATACACCATGGTATACTACTCAGCCATAAGAAATGATGACATCGAATCCCTTACAACAAAATGGTGGGATCTTGATAACATTATACAGAGTGAAAGAAGTAAATCAGAAAAAAACAAGAACTGCAGGATTCCACACATTGGTGGGACATAAAAATGAGACCAGGAGACATGGACAAGAGTGTGGTGGTTACGGGGGGCAGGGGGAGGGAAGTAGGGAGAGGGGGAGGAAAAGGGGGTGGCACAAAGAAAACTAGATAGAAGGTGACGGAGGACAATCTGACTTTGGGTGATACATATGCAACATAATTGAATGACAAGATAACCTGGACATGTTTTTTTTTTTAATATATGTACCCTTATTTATTGATGTCACCCCATTAAAATTAATAAAAATTTATTTATTAAAAAAAATAAACTAATTTTAGGCTCTAAAAAAAATTAAAATATTGCATGTCCCAATATTGTACAGAACTCTTTTATCAACCTACTTAGTCTCTGTGGAGATTTTCAACTGCAAACTTCACAAATATACTATCTTCACATTGTATATTATTTAGAAGTATATTTGATTCATTCAAATGAATCCTATTTAAACTGAAACTGTCTTAAAAATACATGCTATATTCAATGCATATATTTTTTCCTAATGTCTCCCAAGTATGTCTGATCGTGAGAATTACCTGTGTTGTTTATTAAAGAACTTTATTTCCTTTTATTTTATTATTATTTTTTCTTTGAGAGAGGTAGGGAGAGAGAGGCAGAAACATCAGACTGCTCTAGTTTGTGCCCTGATCGAGAAATCAAACTGGCAACATCTGTGTTCCGTAATGACGCGCTACCCAACTGAGCTATCCAAAGATTAAAATTTTTTATTCCAAAAAATAAAAATAAAAAAGGCTCTTTGATTGATGATTCAGTTGATGTAGAATAGGATTGGAAAGTACAAGTCTGCAGCTAAATCCAGACCACAACTGGTTTTAGCAAGGGGTCACTGGCTCAACTGGAACCCCTTGGTCAAGGCACATATGAGAAAGCAATCAATGAATAACTAAAGTGCCACAACAAGTAGGTAGTTTTATTGAATCGGAACTACACTTGTGTTCCCTATTGTGTGTGATTGCTTTCTTATTACAATGACATTGTGCAAAATTTGTGAAAGAGATCATAGTTTTTACATTGAAATATTATCTGTCACTTTAGATAAAATTTTGGCTCACTGCTGGTTCTGAGCAAGATTCAGAAATCTGAATATCTAAAAAAGCTTTTTCTAAATTAGAATCTAAACTAGAATCTAAGTGACTATTATTATCAAACTAGTTTGACTCTTCTTGCTAATTTGTAATTTAAGTTATCACAGTATTTTGTAAATGCTAGGCTGCTGTTGAGTGACGTAAGTATAATATAGATAAAATTTTAGGATATTTTTCTAATCAATAACCCCCTTTTAAGAAACTTATCCCTGCCCATGATCTTTTAAGAGCAGTCTATTAAAATGTTCTAGATTTCCTACATTTAATCATATTATTTACACAAAGAAAAAAATTATTGTTTAGTTAATTGGCTTTGATTTATTCTCTATTTATACCCAGTTGTTATTGTATGTGGAGTTTAGTACACCTATACCTCTCACTTGAAGCCTGTCCTACAAAGCTGTTTGTTATTTCCAATGAAGAAAATAATATTTTTTGTGTCTCTCTTCAGTTAATTGCTATTGTTTTGTTTTACTTATTTCTATAGTTTTTCTTTGCATTGACATTACAAACATTAAGGACAGGACATCATCAAATAAATTTAAAAATGAGTGTGAGGGTGAAACACATGTTAGGATATTTTTAAAGATCTTAAAAAATAATGCCTCTAGGCCCTGGCCGGTTGGCTGGGCGGTGGAGCATCAGCCTGGTGTGCGGGAGTCTCGGGTTCGATTCCCGGCCAGGGCACACAGGAGAAGTGCCCATCTGCTTCTCCGCCCCTCCCCCTCTCCTTCCTCTCTGTCTCTCTCTTCTCCTCCTGCAGCCGAGGCTCCATTGGAGCAAGGATGGCCCGGGCACTGGGAATGGCTCTGTGGCCTCTGCCTCAGGCGCTGGAGTGGTTCTGGGTGCAGCAGAGCGACACCCCGGAGGGGCAGAGCATCGCCCCCTGGTGGGCGTGCTGGGTGGATCCCTGTCGGGCGCATGCGGGAGTCTGTCTGACTGCCTCCCCGTTTCCAGCTTTGGAAAAATGAAAAAAAAAAAAAAAAAAAAAAAAGGAGGAAAAAAAAATAATGCCTCTAGTATGTGAACTAGAATGCATTGATATTATGCACATTTGTGATACATGTATTAATAAACAGAGTCATAACAAAAATTGTTAATGTATGAGAAGTAATGGTAGAATAATGCTGTGAAATATTTATATATAAATGTGGTAGAAACTTAAGAGTAACTTTTTATACACAGCTCTAAGTTTCAGCTGTAAGCTTTAAAATAACTAATCATTTTTGTTGTTATTACCAAGAAAAACATGTGATTGTAAGAAAAACTGGGAGAACAAATATTCAAATTTCAGAAGATTTTAAAGTCATCATAACTTTAAATGTAATTATAAATAAAATTATATAATATACAATTAGAATAACTTTTTATTATTTAACTTCTATCAATAAAAATTATAGATGTTATTTTTAATTTTTATAATTTTATAGTTGATTTTTCAATATCTTAAATATGATTTCAGAAACATTTGCATTGGTTTTATTCAAATTTTCTTTCTCACAGCAACATAGTAATAATAGTATGTGCAATAAATAGTATGTATAACAAAATAATAATAGTATGTGTTTCTACTTTTTCCAAGGGAGAAGAGAGGAGATAAAGAGACAGACTCCCACATGCGTCTTGACCAGGATCCACCTGACAAACCCATCTAGAGATATTGCTCTGCCCATCTTGGGCCATGTTTACAACTGAGCTATTTTTATCACTTGAGGTGGAGGCTTCACAGAGCTATCCTCAGCTCCTAGGACTGATATGCTTGAGCCAAATGAGCCATGGCTGTGGGATGGAAAGAGTGAAAGAGAGACAAGAGGGAGGAGGGGTACAGGTGCAGAAGCAGATGGTTGCTTTTTCTGTGTCCTGACTTGGAATTGAACCTGGGACATCCCCGTACCTAGCAGACATTCTATCATTGAGCCAACTGGCCAGGGCCATTTTTTTTTAACAATAAACCTACTAGCCTAACCAGGGGCTGGTGTGATGGATAGAGCATAGACCTAGGATGCTAAGGACCCAGGTTAGAAACCCCAAGGTCGCCAGCTTGAGCATGGGATTTTAGACATGACTCCATGGTTGCTGGCTTGAGCCCAAGGTCACTGGTTTGAGCAAGGGGTCACTGGCTCAACTGGAACCCCTTGGTCAAGGCACATATGAGAAAGCAATCAATGAACAACTAAAGTGCCACAACAAGTTGATGCTTCTCATCTCTCTCATTTCTTATCTGTCCCCCTTTCTCTCTTTTTTCCCTCCCTCTCTCTGTCTCATTCTCTCTCACAAAATAAATAACTAAAAACCTACTGGATAGATTTTTGTTATTATACTGATTTCACAGATGTAGTAATTGAGACAGAAAAATTATATTACTTGTCTAGAGTCCCAGCAATTAAGTTTGATTTAAGGAAATTTCAGAATATTAGTTCTTAAATACTCTTCATAAGTATTCTCCTAATGTGAAACCTTCTATTAAACCTCTCTCTCTTTTTAAAAGATTTTATTTATTCATTTGAGAGAGGAGAGAGAGAGAGAGAGAGAGAGAGAGAAGGGAGACATTAGGGGGGAGGAGCAGGAAGCATCAATTTGCATATATGCCTTGACTGGGTAAGCCCAGGGTTTTGAACCAGCAACCTCAGCTTTCCAAGTCTATGCTTTATCCACTTCACCAACACAGGTCAGGCATCTCTTGTTCTCTCTTTTTTTAAAAATCAGACTACAGCCTTTATAATGTGCTCTTAGTAGTATCTATAAATTCTATTCTTGCTCTTATTTATGAAATTAAAATTGGTGGATCATAAGTCTATCTCACTAAAATAGTAGTTCTTAAGGCCTCTGGGTCTCCATGAACTTAAGATAACAGAGATAGCTAATTTTCTAAAGAGTTTGCAATTAGATTGTTTAAAAAATATTGTTACATATACAATTACAAGAAGTTAACGGTTGTTAAAATTTCTGCATTCTTTGTCAAAGACATTTATGATATTTTGCTAAACATTCCCACACGAACCTTAGTTTGGCAACTCTCCTTTCAGGTAGATAATACAGGAGCCGCCACCACTATGGTATGATTTTGACCTTGGGGCTCCAATTAATTAATTCACATGTGCATATCAGACAAAAACTAGACCAAACCTCTTCTACATTTATGATTTGGAATCTCAATAATTAAACACAAATATTATTCTTAGTTAAAGCTTCAATATAAAATTTGGTTTCTGATAGTGACAATATTTTCTGACTTTCAGAGACAGTATAAAATGAATCAAAAGTGAGGAACAGAGAAAATGAGAGAGAGAGAGAATCCAGCTATCTCTAAATGTATGCAAAGATCTGATTTTAATTTTCTTGGCACTCTTGACAATTTGCAACTTTATTACTAAATTATCAAACATTCTTACAAAGAATCTCAAATAATATAGAACCAGACTAACAACTGGAATTCAAGTATATCAGCTTCTATTCCCTGAAAGCATCCGTCTTCCTGAGTGAAACAAATAAGTGTTATGTTGATGTCGGTTAGAAGAAGTAGGATGCATCAATCCATTATTTTCTAGTCCTCTGTCCAAGTAAGACAGAGCCCTGTTTTCACCTGAATAAATATAAATATAGATAGAAGAAACCTGGGAGTGGGTTTAGATACAGGTGGCTTGTTTCATTATTAATGATCAAATTTTTAAAAATAAAATAAATAAGAAAAAAGAAAGAAAAAATTGTACCTTGAGCCAGAGAAAATGTTAAGTAATACTAGTATATAACTATAACTATAACAACTATAACTATATATATATATATTTACAGTGTGAAATATATACATTGTATATACAATTCAAGTATATCTAAGAAAGAAGTATTAAAATTGGAAAGAGTCCTGTTCAGGCTTAGATTAAAGGATAAAGTTTTAATTTACTGTATTTAGTTTTTGGTTTATGCATCTCCCAATTGGGACCTTGATGCAACTTATTTCTTAATTTTATCATTTTATGGTTTTAAATCGTAGAACTTGCCTTTCATTAATGGTTTAAGAACAATTTTCTTTCTTGATGAACAAAAGTCTTTTCAAGGTACTAAATCTTTCAATGTGCTTCTTTTCTTAGTTTTCCATGAAGTTTTATTTTAGTTACTTAGCTCTATAAAGAACCCAACCTAAACAATTAAACTGAATGACTGAAAAACAATCAGTGTAATCATTCCATCTAGGCATTACTTTGGCAGAGAGTCTTTATCATGAGTCATACCAGTCAGTTTGAAAATTGGTAGAGTGCTTATTTGGCAGGTAACCATTTGAAGATTATTTATGAATCAATAAGCACTATTAGGTAAAGTGACAAGTCCTACAAAGTTAAAACCGTATTTCCCATGTGTAAGATGCACCTTTTTTTCGAAGCATTTGGCATCTAAAAACTGGGTGCATTTTATACAGTGGTTGTAGATTTTTTTACTTTCATTTCTCACTTTTTCATATGGATAAGGAGTTGTATGAATTTTATGATGAATAAAACTTGAGTTCAATAACTTTATGTAATACATTTTTTTTCAAATGTCAGGCCCCAAAATGAAAGTGTGTCTTATACATGTGATCATCTTATACATGGGGAAACATGGTAACATTTCTGGAAAACCTACCACACCCAATCTTAATTGAAAATTCCTTTACTTCTCTCAGACCCACTTAAGAATACAACCAAATGTACATATCTTTGAAGTGCAGTCCATCTAGTGATCACACTTTTATCTTTACTTATATGCCACAAGAAGATTTATGTTATTATCAAATGAAATGCTTTAAAAATGCATTAACTTAGAGTGTATCTGAAGCTATAACTCATTTTGATATTCAAAAATAACATTATCTGTATATTTTCCTTAAAATTAATGTATAAATATATAAATTTTATTAAAATAATCTAAATCATTTCAGAAATAATTTCTAATGAATTCAGTGGGGAACAAAATTTTTGTTTCATCCACAAAAACATCTGTTCTTACCTAATTTGAGTGTGCTGATCCCAAATCTGACATTAGTTTTTCTCTGTACGGTACAGTTTTTTTGCAATTCAAGATTTTAAGTTTTTATCTTATTGTAAAATTTTCAAAATTTAGTTTAATATGAAGTACATAATGAAGTAGAATTTGTTCTTGGGCATCATATTTGTAAAAATATAATAATTTATATAATGCAGTAAATACACTAATACACTAAAAGATATGATTGCATCAGAATTTGTCTACAATTTCAAAATAGAACATATTAAAACACTTACTTTAATCATAAAATTTGTGCAACACTTATTTAAATTCTTTTCAGGCAAAAATTTGCATTTGTAGCTCTTCTGTTTGTGTACTTGTTGAGGACAATCTTGATTGATGCTCCAGCAGTAGTCTGCTCATCACTAACAGCTCCAAGATTTTTGGGAAAATTATCAAGGTGAGTGTTCAGGAAGTGAATCTTAACGCTCATGTTAATCCAGTGTCGTGAAAAGCCAACAGCATCCTTTGAACCAGAAGTTCATAGTTTTCTGCTTTTTTTGTTGCCAACGAAGTTCTTTATAACTGCCACAAAAGACTGCCATACTGCTTTCTCCTCCTTATTCATTTTCCTGGCAAATTCTTCTTCAGGTATAAGGGTTCAAATTTGAGGTCCAATGAACACACCTGCTTTTATCTTCTGAAAAGACAAGGCAGAAAAAGCAGAAATAATATGTTGAAAGCATTAACTTTCTCTATTCAAAGCCTGAACAAACTGCTTCATTAAGCCAAGTTTGATGTGAGGTGGGGGAAAAATGATCCTGTCTTAATTAACTACAGGATCATTCACAATATTTTGCATCCCTACTTCCAGAGCTTCACGTTTTGGCCACTCCTGTGTCCACTGTTTCTCCTGAGCTCGGCTATCCCAGAAACACAGAAAGCAAGGATACTTTGTGAAATCTCTCTGTTGTCCTAGCAGGAAATTTACCATTTTAATATCTGCACAAATGATCCAGTTATGCTCCTCAAACTTCAGAAAGTCGAGAACAATTTTTATGTCATTATAATCTTCTTGTAGATGAGTTGAATAACCAATTGGAACCACTGCATAAACCATTGTGTAGGAGAACACATTTCAGATTCTGTTTAGAGCTGTCAAGAAATAGCTGCCATTCTGTTGGACTTGGAGTGGTAACACCTAGCTGGCTGAGAAGACTACTGATATCATGACAGTAAACAAAGTGTTTGTCTTCAGAAATAAAGTCCACAAAAATTTGTTCACGCTTCCTGAAATGGGATACATTAGCTGACCAGTGAAGTACATTCTTTTCTTGAAATCTGGAGGCTAATAACTCAGCTGCTTTCTTTGATAGGCTCAAATCTCCTGCTAAGTCATTCAATTCAGGTTGGCTAAATGGCTGAGGGGTTAATGACTGCTTGGCATCAGAAGAAGACGCTTCAGATTCTACAACCATTTCCTCATGCATCTTATCAAAATACACTTGATCACCATGTTCACTTTCTACATCCTGAAAAGAAATAAAACCATTGAAAACTGGAACCAGGAGTGTCTCATAATGTGGGATAGGTCGTATTGCTGAAGGAATCTTAGGCCATGTGATCATATGCTGTTTTTTCTTGCTGATGCCCTTTGTATGGATCAAACAGAAATAACAGTCACTGCTGTGGTCCTTAGTTTCACGCCAAATCATGTGAATACCAAAAGGCATTCCTTTGCATTTTTCTTTTGTCCAGTCACTAAGCATTTCCTCACAATTATGACACACAATATATGGAGCCCAATTCTTGTCTTGATCACTAAGGGAAACTTGAAAATAGGCAATATATGCACGTGTCACAAATAATGAAGTACTGCGCCTTTGACATTGAAGTATGTAACAGCCACATATATAACAGAAGGTGTCAGGACTATTCTTACATTTATGCCTACTCAAAGAAGCCATAATTCAATCTTAAAACAAAAATAGAGGGAGTTTTTATCAGATAATAATTTTTTACATTTAAAAACAACTACAAATATGTAAAAGTGGTTTGTAAAACATTAATTGCCTTGTGGCTATTTTCAATTCAAGAGTCGTTGCCCTTTAACTCTAATTTAAAAACCAATGCATGCCATTAACTGTAACAAAAAGAAATTAAAATTTCTTAAAAACTAGAGCATGCACCAAAAAATGGATTTCATATTTGGAATCAGTGGTGCAGAAATATATAGAAACAGTTCTAAAACCTCATGCAACAGAAAATAAAAAACAACAACAATTGTTACCCAGTGTAAAGAATCAATGTTATAAAGTTGAAGATAATTTATTGCACAAGGGCTGCTCACAAGATATTGAAAATTCCTGCCTCTGTATAGACGTTTATCAACTCACCTCCTAAAATTATATGAATGTCTGAAAAAATGACATACACAACTGCAAGTTGATGTTTCTACTATTTCATTTTATTCTCTCTTTAGTAGTTTTTAGGTGATTTTTCTATTGTTAGTCAGTTGTAATTTTTCATTCATTTGATGTAAGTTATTGATAATAAGACCCAGAAATGATGAGCCATTAGTGATATCTCAATTATAACATTTGGAACCAACTTAATATATGAGACATTTCAATTTTAACAATAGAGAGATTGGCATTGGCAAGCAATACCTTTTATGTTAATCCTTTGTTGACCATATTTAACGTTGAAAGTTTTAGAATTAAATGGATTAGCATATCCAAAAGAATCTGTCCTTGGAAAACTCCTACATTAGAAAACATTTATCTCTGACCACTCTACATTTAAGGCACTTCTTTTTTCATAAACTACTGACAATTCACTCTCATTGTATTCCAGTACAGTGTATTTTAGGTGTCATTTCTCCCTCAAAAAAATTGATTCCAGGAATTAACGTCTCGCATGTATCTAGCACTGAATATATGCCAAGAAATATGCTATGTTATCACTTCATTTGATTTTCACACCAACATAAACAATCATCTCTTCACTTCTTTAGCCTCATCTCTTTGACTTGTTTCACCTTATTTATTTCTAGTCCAACACATTGGACTTTTTGTGAATTCTAGAATGCACAGCTTACTTGTGGTCTTGGCACTTCTATTTGCTCTACTGGAATATTTTTTCAATCAGATTTCAGTTCGTATATCACTGTATAAAATGGTCCCCTTCCAACTATACGTACTTATTCCCCTGTTATCTCATTCAACATAGTACTAAATTAAGTATAATATATTGTGCAAGTATTCTTATTTGCTTATTACTTATCTCATCATTTTACTCACTTGAATTAAAGCACACATGCACAAAAAAAGTTGAAATATGGTTTACTATTCTCTTCTAAACCCTTAATTAAGAAGAGAAAATTGAGACATACTAAGCTTTCCTAAGTAATAATGAAAGAATAAGTTAACTTTTTTGAGGTGATCACAGCTTTTAAGCAGAAGTTAATTTTTTCAAATTCATGTAGCAATTAAGTGACAAAACTAATAATTAGAGTCTAGGTTTGACACTAAGCTGCTATCTGTAATTATACCTTACTCTTGTTTGCAAGTTAAGCCATTGCCCTAAAATAATAAACACAAATTGAATAAGGCATAAAAATATTTGTTTTTATACTTAAACAGAGTAAAAGAGACTCTACTGCCAAGCGAGTACTTATTGAACTCTGTCTTTAATATATCTTCTCTTAGTTCTTAGAATATTAATTTACTTTGAAATATTCCAGAAAGCATAATGTTTAGTTATGTGTATGGTTTTCAGGTTAAACTATAGCCAAGAAACTGATGACAGTGTTATCAAGGATATATAGTCAGGGGCTGACTGTTGGCGTTTTATTAGAATGTTTACATGCCAAAATCAGCCATTATAAAAGGCTCTGTGACTAGCATCTCTATTAACATCAAATCCCATGTCACTTAATAAATGTCAAAAATATTTTATAAAATAAATTAGTAGCTTTTATTTTGTATGGTGAATATTGTTATAAATATGATTAAGGATATTAAAAGTATCCAAGATATAGATTGTCTAAAACATTTAAAGATTCTTCATCCTTTAAAAATTAACCTTCCAGGATAAATCCCTGACAGATTTTTTTTTCTATATTTTTATGAAATGAGAAGCAGGGAAGCAGAGAGACAGACTCCTGCATGTGCCAAACCGGGATCTACCCAGCATGCTCACTAAAGGGTAATGCTCTGCCCATCTGGGGCATTGCTCCATTGCAACTGAGCCATTCTAGCACCTGAGGCAGAGGCCATGGTGCCATCCTCAGTGTCCAGGCCAACTTTGCTCCAATGGAGCCTTGGCTGTGGGAGAGGAAGAGAGAGATAGAGAGGTGGAGAGAGAAGCAGATGGGAGCTTCTCCTGTGTGTCCTGGATGGGAATCAAACCACGGACTTCTGCATGCTGGGCCAACGCTCTATCACTGACCCAACCAGCCAGGACCCCCTGACAAGATCTTAACCACCGGAACTCAAAGCTTTTGTTTGCCTAACATTGACTTAAATGGTTATAGAATTTAACCTCTGGTCTGTTAAACTTCCTGTGCAAGGTTGAGGTAGAAAAAGACATGGAAATTACTAATGCCTACAGGTTAGATAGTAATCTTTTATTTTCACACTAATACATGTTCAGTGAATAAATATCTGAATTGTTCTGAGACTAGTATTTATTATAAATTAGTAAGAAAGTTATGGGCCTACTGAATAATTGTCATCAATTTTAAAATATTTTCAATGGCTATGATCATCTACCCCAAAATCTTAAAAACATGCACATAATACAAATAGCTTTCATTAGTTCAAAATGTCATGATATCCTTATTGCAATTTAAATTTCATGTGATGCCTCACATCTTAAACAATTTACATTTATTTATTAAGGGAAGCAAAAGACTTGGCTCAAATTGTGACCTTTGCCTACCCATTTCTTTATTTTTAATTTTATTTTTCAATTACAACTGACATTCAGTATTATTTTGTATTAGTTTCAGGTTTAGTGCATAGTGGTTAGACAATCACATACTTTACAAAGTGATCTCCCTAATGTTTCCAGTACCCACTTGGCACCATAATTAGTTATTACAATATTAACACTGTATTCCCTATGCCGTACTTTTACATCTCCATGACTATTTTGTAACTACCAATTTGTCCTTAATCCTTTTTCCTTTGTAGATAACAAATCATAGAGATGCAATATGGCTCCAGTAGCAAAAGCTTCTGGGAAGTACTGCACTCTGTGACTCTATGCAATCTTAAACTTGACTGGCTGCTCAGAAAGCCAGAATGTTGCCCAAAGATAAACACCTTGACCCAGGAGGGAGCTTAATGAATGAACAGAGTGTAATAACTGCCTGATGTTATCTTTTAACTTAGAAATGCATTGTTTTTTCTGGTCGGTCTACATGACTACCTAAAATACAGTTTTGCTATTAACCTTCTTTCTATTATTAACTCCCTATACACTGTAAAAGAAACCTATTCTGAGAGGGGTGTGGATTTTCCCTGTTCTGTCATCAGCAGGAGCAGCTGCTTTGCTCATGTGTGTAAGTTTCTCTTGTTAAAGCTCTTATAATTTAGATAAGGTTACATGTCAATTCTTCAAAATTGATCCTGAAGTTAAACTTTTGGGGCCCTCCCCTGACAACCTTATTTACATGATCCTCTAACCGACCTAACCCTCTGACAACCATTAGTCTGTTCTCTGTTTCTGAGTATGTTTCAATTTTGTTTGTTTATTTTGTTCATCAGATTCCACATATAAGTAAAATAATATGGTATTTGTTTTCCTCTGTACAACTTATGTCACTTAGCATAATACCCTCTAGGTCCATTATTGTTGTAACATGTAAAAAAAAACCCTCAAAGCACCAATTTTAAAGTTATATTTATCTCTATGTTCCTTGCAGCATTATTTATAGTATCAGATATATGGAAGCAACCCTAGTGTCTATCAGTAGATGAGAGGATAAAAGTGTTGTAAAATGTATATCCAATGGAATATTACTCAACCATAAAAAGAATGAAATATTCATTTCTTTTTCTATACATCTCGGAATTGTGATGATTTTTGAAATACTTTTCAAAAATTTCATTACAGGACATCTATAAACAAGACTAATAATGATGTGAGAATCTAAGCATCTTCATTAAGACAATATTCTATTATTAATTTTTCTGGATTCTTGAGAATTATTCTGTTGATACAAGTTTTCATACTACCTACTTGCAAAGAAAGTTATTGCTAACCTAAATTCAACTTTCCTTTAGCAACATATTAGTCAAAATTTAAAAAAATTATTATATTAAGAATTATTAGGCCCTGGCAGGTTGGCTCAGTGGTAGAGCGTCGGCCTGGCGGCGGAAGTCCCAGGTTCGATTCCCGGCCAGGGCACACAGGAGAAGCGCCCAACTGCCCAACTGCTTCTGCACCCCTCCCCCTCTCCTTCCTCTCTGTCTCTCTCTTCCCCTCCCGCAGCAGAGGCTCCATTGGAGCAAAGATGGCCCGGGCGCTGGGGATGGCTCCTTGGCCACTGCCCCAGGCTCCAGAGTGGCTCTGGTCACAGCAGAGCAACGCCCTGGAGGGGTGGAGCGTCGCCCCCTGGTGGGCAGAGCATCGCCCCCTGGTGGGCGTGCCGGGTGGATCCCGGTCGGGCGCATGCCGGTCTCTCCCCGTTTCCAGCTTCAGAAAAATTAAAAAAAAAAACAAAAAAAAGAAAAAAAAATTATATTTAGAGCAATTTAATCTTTTTTTTTTAAATTTTTTATTTATTCATTTTAGAGAGGAGAGGGAGAGACAGAGACAGAGAGAGATGAGGGGAGGAGCTGGAAGCATCAACTCCCATATGTGCCTTGACCAGGCAAGCCCAGGGTTTTGAACCGGCAACCTCAGCATTTCCAAGTGGACGCTTTATCCACTGCGCCACCACAGGTCAGGCGCAATTTAATCTTAATTAAGTTGTTTTTGAACAATACAGGGGTTAGAGATACTACCCTTTATGCAATTGAAAATCCATGTATAACTTTTAACTCCCCAAATACTTTACTACATCTGTCTCTTATTATCTGTAGAGCATTGGTTGTACGATCTCCCCATGCATACCTAAATCTGAGGATGCTCAAGTTCTTTATATAAAATGGCATTGATCAATGTATACAGTCAATCTTCTGCATCTACAAATTCCCAACAGCAGTTTGAAATACTCTTTTGGTTCTTTGAATGGTAAAATCTAATCTGTGATTAGATCCACAGATGCAAACATTCTGGGGACACCAATGACAGACTTAAATACTGACTATATATTGAAAAATGTCTTCATACAAGTGGACTTATAAACAAGTGTTTATCAAGGACCAACTGTACTCTATTACTAAAAACTAAAATTTGCTATTTTGTGTAAATTAAAGTATTTACAATTTATCATCCAAAGAGATCTGCAAATGACAAGATATTTGAAACTACACAAGTTATGATATCAATGCATTTTTGCTGAAATCTTACACACAACGCTTTTATCAGGCTTATTTTTAACTTTTAACTAGAGAAAGTTAAGAATTAACAATGGCCTGACCTGTGGTGGCACAGTGGGATAAAGCATCAACCTGGAACACTGAGGATGCCGGTTTGAAACCCTGGGCTTGCCTGGTCAAGGCCCATATGGGAGTTGATGCTTCCTGATCCTCCCCCTTCTCTTTCTCTCTCTCTCTCCCTCTTTCCCTCTCTCTCTCCTTTCTGAAAAAAAAATTAAATAGATAAAGTCTTTAAGAAAAAGAATTAACAATGGACACATAATCTTAAATGCATATTTAATCTTTTTTTAATATGTGACCATTTTATGAATGCTACTATCTTAGGAAAAAATAGTGGCATTGTCTCCTTGATAGCAAAATATATAAAAAAATTTGGAAACTGAATGCATTTAATGCCAGATCAAATTCATTTTGGGCTTTTTCTTTTCTTCAAGATCTTGAGGCATCTCTTGATAATTGATAAGTTAATCTTCTTTTACATATAGAAATTTATTGTAAAATACCTATATGACTATATGGGCATATAACAACTGATTACTCAAATTTTCTGGAATGTTTGTTTTCATTCATTTTTATTCTTTGACAAATTCTAAAATGTTGAAATTTCCTAACCATAAAGGATAATGTCAATAAAATTGTTTGGTAAATGTAAAATGTAAGCAAATAATTCATGCACTAAGAAAAAATTAAAAAGCATTTTCTTTTTTGTCAATCTCAAAATAAACTGAATAAAAACAAAATATTCAGAATACAAAAGAAAACAACCTAGTATAACTGCATTCTTCCTCTCAAACAACTAAAAATAAACAGCACATTATAGTACCATACTATTATCCTTATCATAGGTAAGCCCGAGATCAAAAAGAAACACAGAAGAGGAGTCTTACAATCTGAAATCTAAACTTGATTAGAAAATTAAAAGAGGAAACAACAAGCAAACTTCACCAATCTTTTTAAATATGGACTTACATAAATTCAAATTTACTTACAAATTATAATTTATATTTTACATTTATATGCAGCTATTTTCTTGATTCCAATGTAGCTTTTTTAAGCAAAAAAAAAAAAAAAGAAGAAGAAGAAGAAGAGGAAAAAGGGTGGTGGGGTGGCAATACATTAAAAGTTTATTTCATTTCTGTTTTTCTCCAACTTTGCTATTCAGCAAAGGGTTTACTGAGGGCATCCAGGAATATTACCCAAGGAAATCAATTTCTCAATCGTGTTTGCTTAGGCTCTTTAGGGTCTGCCAGTTAATGAAATTGTGACTGCCAGGGCTCAGTGTTTTATTATACAAAAGCCTCTTTCCCCATTTCATTCCTTTGGGTGAGGTTTATAGTGATGAACTGAGCTTTCTCTTAGAATCTTGATTGTTAAGTGGAGTTGGGTTAATTTAGATTATATAAAAAAAAACACCCAGGTAATAGTAAGTGGTATATAAAATGTTTAATGGATTCCAGAAATGGAGTTAGGCTATAGAAAGTAAAGAAGTGAGATTGAGAAGAAAAAGAATTAAATTAGACTGGCAGGTGATTTATCCTGCTTTTTTGGGGCGAGGTGGCCTGCATTCAGGTAAATTATTCTAGCACAGAGCACAAAATGTACCTTTGATATGTGCTTTTTCTTAATACTTTTGCATCATAAAAATAATTTTAAAGTATACTTTAAGACGAACCAAGCAAATTAGGAACATTACACTTTTTAAATTATTGTTATATCTGAGGTAGAGAAGAATATCCTGAAAAATAAATTTAATCATAAAGCGATATTGACTGTATATTCAAGATAAGCTGGGTATTTGTGATCAAGTAGTTAGGCTTTCTACATTCTTTTAATTTTCTCAAAAATAATTCAAAGGCAACACTAAAAGTCAACACACTTTTCATAAAGTTAGGTTATGATTATTTTGGGTTTAATCTTAAAAGATATGCCTGTTTATATACGAGTCAAGAGATGAAATAAAATAGCATTTAGATCAGGGGTCCCCAAACTTTTTACACAGGGGGCCAGTTCACTGTCCCTCAGACCATTGGAGGGCCAGACTATAAAAAAAAAACTATGAACAAATCCCTATGCACACTGCACATATCTTATTTTAAAGTAAAAAAACAAAACAGGAACAAATACAATATTTAAAATAAAGAACAAGTAAATTTAAATCAACAAACTGACTAGTATTTCAATGGGAACTATGCTCCTCTCACTGACCACCAATGAAAGAGGTGCCCCTTCCAGAAGGGGGCCGGATAAATGGCCTCAGGGGGCTGCATGTGGCCCGCGGGCCATAGTTTGGGGACCCCTGATTTAGATCATCAGTTGCAGCAGTTTAAATTATGCTAACAACTACAAAAGTATCTTGAAAGCTGACAGTGGAGGAGCAGATAGTGAAATGTCTGAACACAAACTTGCAGCTGAGAATAAACCTACTCAGTTGAGGTTAATGGGTGCTAAGACCTGCATCCATGTGCTTCCTGGAAAGCTCTTAGAAGCTCTGCAGCACCCCTGCAGTGTTGATGTAAATATGAAGAGATTTACAGTACACAAGGTCTCTTCTGCTTAGAAAACAAATGTGAAACTAGTAAGGACCATGAAGTCAAAATATTTACAAGTTTGGAACTATCTTGGGAAGCATTTGATTCTTAAGCCTTCTTTTAAGAAGAAATATAGCAAGGTTATATGATTTAACCAAGATCTAACCAAGATTATATGATTTAACCACATCTAATTTGTGGCTGGGTATCAATCATAAGGCTGTGCTGATTCTTTTACCTTTATCATGATGCTAATAGGGATAGTGAACAAACATGTCATTTATTATCAATCTGAAGAAATTGATATAATGTAGGAACTGTGAAGAAGAAAAGAAAAGGTTTATATAATTTTTGTTATTTTTCTATAACATACACATTGAAAAACTGAAATAGTGCTAATATTATTCATATATTATTTTTTTTACAAATTCCAAGTAAACAGCTAATATTTTTTCCTTAAATCTTTCTTTTTCTTCCCAAACACATTATAAGCACATTTGGTGAGTAGAGAGTACATTTAAAAACAAAACAAAACAGAAATGCTTAAATTTACCCTAAAATAATTAAAAGTCAAGACGCAAAAAAGTTTTTTTTAATAAATGGAAAATTAATATATAATGACTATTTAGTAAATGTTTATAAATGATACCCGGAATGAGCAATATTTTTTAAAATAAATGAAAAGAAATAAGAAAAAAACTATAAGGTTAAATTGTATACATAGACCAAATGGTAGTAAATTACAGAGGAGAGCAAGGGAGTGGAATCTAAAGGAAGATGCTATTTCAAGAAAGAGTATAGTCAACACTATCAGTTGAGATACCAAAGTGTAGCAAGCGCTACAAAGTGTTCATTAAAATTAATATTCAAAAAATGTGCTTTTTAAAATCTAATAGTTATTGGAGAAATTAAGGTTACTGAAACTGGATTTGTTGTGTTGAATATATTGAGTGGAGAAATTATGGTAATAGAATAAAATTATTTTCAAAAGAGTCAATATGAAGTGGAAGGCAAGTATGTGGCACAGCGAAAGAGAAGTGTAAATCTGGAGGGAAACATGGTTCCCGAGAGATATTTTCCTTGTTTGTTCCAAGATAAGCAAACATGAATATATGTGAATGCTGCATGAAAGAAGGCAATCAAGAAAAAAAGGTTAAAGGAATTACGGAGTAAAAGTAATTGATAAATCATTTTTTTTTTTGAGAAAAGAATACCAATTATATGTCAGGAATTAGTCTTGACCTACAAGAACTCACTACCCCTGTACAGTGAGTAAGAACACGGAAGTTATCTGTGTATACTGAAGAAGTTATGGTGGTACAGAAGTGGAAACATCAGGCAATTAAGGCCTATTAGTTTCTGCCATCTCCCAGAAGTAAGAAAGGTGGTTTAAACTGCAAGTGGTGGGATGATGATCCCTTAAGAAATCTAAAAATAAACTGGCAGAATTTCAAAGAGCTATTGTATGTATATAAGAAGTAGAATTAATTGACTATTGACATATTAAAGGACTGATGAAGGCTGAAAAATAAAAGTTACGGTGTCAGAGAAAGGCAAAACTATAGTATGTTCTCAAGTAGTTCTTAGCAATTAGGTAAGTGAGCTACAACAGTAAAATCTGAACTGTTTCTACATGGGCATTTTGGTGTGTACAACAGAAGAATAGTGGTACAAGGACTGCAACTAAATATTGACAAAAGATTGGATGAAAATTGTGGGCCAAAAACTATGAATTAGTTGAGGAAATAAATGGCTGAGACTTCATTGATCTCATAATAAATAAAAAGCAACAAGCATAACTCTAGTAGCACTCCCTCAAACAAACCAGTTCACTCTTTTTCAGGGAAGACATGAATTATTATAAAGTAATATCTTTTCTAATTTTCCAGTAAACACTAGTTAGCTTTTAGTTTGTATTACACCTAGTTATTATATCTCAAAATGAGAACCAAATCTTGGTGATTCTTATTTGGAAAAAAATCTGTTTTTATTTATAACATCAAAAATTCAGACCATTAGTACTCTTACCTTTATGCTTTGGTTGTAGCTACTCTGAATTTTCTTTTCCCCTCTGAGTTCTCAAGATCTTAAAATCTCTTACATGTTCATTCCTAATCTCAATCTTTCCTGAGAGCCTCTTCATTTCCTCCTATCATTCTGATTTAGAGCAGCTTTAAAACATATGCTGTAAATTTTAACTCCATATTATTTCTCACTCACAGCTCTTGTCAGACTTCTACATGCCCATCACTCATCTTATTTACTCCATCACTGACAGCTGGATCTGTGGACCTCCTTCTTTCTCTCATGCCAAACTTTTAAAATCATCTCTAAGAATCATCCCAAAGAGCTTACTTGTGATAGATGCTTTTCAGATAATAATAATAATAATAATAATAATAATAATAATTCTGAGGAGCTAACATATGAAAACAGGTCTACTAGATTAGTAAACTTTCATTTTATAATATGCTTTGCTAGAAATAATATAATATATATATTCAGTTAGATAAAGTCATTTGAGTCTCTTAGAAGCAAATGTTAGAGGGAAAAATGTGTGAAATTATTGCCAAAAATATAAAAAAGCTAAAAATAAAATTTACTTCTTTCCCTCTGGAAATGTTAGCAATAATTTAATCCAATAACTTAAAGTGAATTTGAAACAAAGATAATATTAAATAACCAGTAATTAATTTTAAGAAAAAAAGAGTTTTGAACTTTCATATGAGGTAAAGCTTTTCATTTCTTTTTTCTTTTCTTTTTTTTTCTTAAGTGAGAAGTAGGGAGGCAGAAAGACTCCTGTATCTACCCAGCAACACCCTATGGGTCAATGCTCTGCCCATCTGGGATGGTTGCTCTGTTGCTTGGCAACCAAGCTATTTTAGTGCTTGAGGCAAGGACATGGAGCCATCCTCAGCACCCAGGGCATATTGTTCC